>NW_027507685.1:114922205-115184849 GCF_037356315.1 Lithobates pipiens | reverse complement strand
GACGCGGGGGGGGGGGGGGGGGACACAGGGGACTGACACTCCCGGAAGTGTAAATTTCTAACAAGGCGAGTCCTCGGGACTGAAGCAGTATTTGGGGACACTGGGAGGAGAACTTTTTTTTTTTGTCTTTGCAGGTAACTCAAAGTCTTAAAATGGTTATAAAGATTTTCTACCTTAATGAATCTGTTCTATGCATGAAGGTAACAAAAAAAAAAACCCCATCTGAGTGCAGTAACCTCCCTCCCCCCCCCATATTTACCTGAGCCCCATCTTGACCAAGCGATGTGCAAGTGAGTAGCGGCTCTCCCGGGTCTCTTCCATTGGCTCCTGCTACTGTCAATCACAGCCAGTGAGCAAATGAGGAGAGCGCGGGGGCAGGGCCACCACCACGTGCGTGAATGGGCACACAGAGCAGTGGCTCAGGAGGGGGAGGAGGAGGAGGGGGATTGGGGTCTGCTCTGTGCACAACTACTACACAGAGCAGGTAAATATAACATAATTTAACCCCTTCAATGGCAGGCATTGGTTATGGGCACTGACTGGTACCATTTGTGGGCACTGAATGGCATATTTTGGGCACTGTCATCCCTGGTGGCCATGGGCGGCATACCTGGTCATCCATCCATGGTGTTCCAGTGTGGGCACCTGCGGAGAACTGCGCCGATAAATCAGCGCAGACCCTTACTGTCAGGAGAGCTGCGAAATCGGCTCTCCTCTACTCATGTCTGTCAGACAGGAGTGAGAAAAGGCTGATACGCGGCTTTTTCCAGTTTACACTGATCAGCTGTGATTGGACACGGCTGATCACGTGGTAAAGAGCCCATGTCAGAGGCTCTTTATTAAGATTGGTGTAGCGGTGTGTCAGACTGACACCACAGATTGCTGCGCTGTGCGCCCCCCGCGGGCGCGTGCCGGCAGTTACCCTGAAAGACGTCATATGACGCCCAGTCAGGATACCTGAACCACCGTCCGCCCGTCATTTTGCTATAGGCTGGGCAGGAAGTGGTTAAAAAAAAAATCTGCCTTTAATATCACTTTAACCGCCTTCTTATTCCCCCCGGTGGGGTAGCACTTCCCCCCACGTCTAGTAATAAGGATGCCTCATGGGGAAGGTCCCGTGTTGTGCTTCTCAGCGAAGTTCCATAGATAGAGAAATTAATAGAAGGAGAAAGAATAGTATACAGTATAATCACTTATTATTTATTTATTGCTGAAAAAATATAACTGACCTGCAGTGAGGAGGGATGGGATGGCGGCGCAGCGGATCAGATCCTCCAGTGAAAAGCATTGGCGAGCGACCAGGATTGCAACAAATATAGCGAGGGAGTCGTGAAACGAAAGATCACTCACCTGAAGAGGTAAAGAAAGAAATAATAGTAACCCATCGGAGGAATATTTCCCGTTTACCTTTGTAACCGTTCAGCCCGGTTACAATGGAAGTAATAAAAACGGATGTAAACACTCACATCTACGTTGCACAGAAGGTCGTTGAAGCCGCAGGTGCCGTTGTTGGATGAGCAGCAGAGAGCCTTGAGAACACCCAACCATTCCGAGCTCAGATCCTTACAGGCCCCAGTCAGCTCCGCACACAGGATGGCGATGTCATTCACCCTGCGGAGTATAAACAGGACTACCATGTGACCTCTCACCCTATGACATCACTTCCCCTTTATATATGACCTCTCATCCTATGACATCACTCCCCCTTTATATATGACCTCTCACCCTATGACATCACTCCCCCTTTATATAAGACCTCTCATCCTATGACATCACTCCTTTATATATGACCTCTCATCCTACGACATCACTCCTTTATATATGACCTCTCATCTTACGACATCACTCCTTTATATATGACCTCTCATCTTACGACATCACTCCCCCTTAATATATGACCTCTCATCCTATGACATCATTCCCACCCTTTATAACTGCCCGTATGCCTGTAATATCCCCCCCCGCCCCTCACCTGTCGATGTCATGGTCTCCCACACACACATGTACGAGTGCATTGCAGACAAAGCTGTAGCGGTTGGTGGGCGTGTCTCTCAGGAGTTTTCCAGCATGCCACAGTTATAGCTGTGAGCGGACGGGTTGATGATGGTGTCCAGCATGAATTCCTGTTCCCACAACATGTTGGAGTCGGACGGATCCACAATGCAGTATATGGTGTTCTTCACCTTGGAGCAGAAATCACTGAACAACAAACACACGGGACAAGGTGAGTGATCCGTAATATCAGAGAAATCCGTAATATTTCCGATCCGTAATACCGGAATGATCCGTAATATCTGAAGTTTATGTATAGAGACAAAATAGGCTACACAATAGACTCATCGATGTCCAATTCAATTGTATTCATTTTTTGTGTTTTCAACCAAGTTGTTAGTTCAGAAGTCTCTTCTCTTGTAGCCTATTCCTTATATGTCCCCTGTAACCACACAAGGCCACCCCCCCACTAGCCCGGGTGTGTGAACCTTCTTGGGCTCCCTTTGGCGAGTCGGGTGGAGGCCGGGGGTTGGGAATTTCAAGATCACGATGCACGATTTAAAACTAAAATATGTATTTAATCGTTTGTTCTTGTTTCAATTGTTGATTGAAACCTATTTTTGTAATTAATCATTGTCAGAGCCTTTGTATTGGCGACTATGGAATCCCCTGAGGAAGCCAATGTTGGCGAAACACATAGGGACGCAATACACATCAATAACCATTTCATGTAAATGGGATACTATAGAACAGGGGTACTGAATTAAAATTCACGGGGGTCCGGTCAGTAAAATTTTCTTCCCGCGGAGGTCCGAATGTCATATTGGTCATGACTCCGATCCTTCACATTACAACCTTCCTGTGCACATCACAATTGTTTTCTATTGCCCTTGTAGATACCTGGGTTTTTCTAGGGCAGAAAAAACAGATCTCTGCACAAGTGTGGACAAGCCCTTACATCAGTGCCCTCAGTCCCCCTTCACAGCACATTTCTCACTTTTACATCACAGTCCCACCATCAGAAACCCCGCAACCCATTACAGACTCATCACAATGTGTCCTTTTAAAGACCCCCATCACAGACCCCCCCCCCCACAAACACAGATCCCCCCCATTACAGATCCTCTTCACCACAGACCCCCCCCCCCCACTCAGCACAGATCCTCACTCCATCACATATCCCCCCCATCACAGACCCCACTCCATAACAGATCCCCCCCTAATACAGACCCCACTCCATCACAAATATCCCCCCCGATACAGATCCCCCCTCCATCACAGACCCCCCCCCCCGATACAGATCCCCCTCCATCACAGATCCCCCATTTAACGGCCCCACTCCATCACAGGCCCCCCCGTTACAGACCCCATTCCATCACAAATATCCCCCCGATACAGATCCCCCCTCCATCACAGACCCCCCCCCCCCCCCCGATACAGATCCCCCTCCATCACAGATCCCCCATTAACGGCCCCACTCCATCACAGGCCCCCCGTTACAGACCCCATTCCATCACAGATCCCCCTGCATCACAGACCTCACTCCATCACAGACCCCTCTAATACAGACCCCATTCCATCACAGATCCCCCCCCCCAATGCAGACCCCACTCCATCACAGACCCCCATTACAGATCCCACTCCATCACAGTCCTCCCTCAACATTACAGCGTCAGACTGTCCCTTTCATCATCGCAGCATTCCCGCAGCATTCCCCCTTCCTCCCCCTCCCCACACTGCCCTACCTTATTCACACAAGCCGGGAAGCACGCATGGCAGGTCCGGACAAAGGCGGGACTTTTCAAGTTAAAAGGGTGTGATTGGTTGCTGGACCGCCCCACTGCCTAGCAACCAATCACCCACTTCGTAACTTGATAAGTCCCGCCCTTTGTCCGGACCTGCAGCGCTTCCAGGCTTGTGTGAATAAGGAAGGGGAGTGATGCAATGATGCCAAGCCTCACCAAGGATTTTAGCGGCAGCGGCGGGCTGGCAATCCGGCAGTGGATAAAAAACACAGAGGCAACTATTTGCGAGTCTGCGGGCCGGATATGGCTGCTACTCGGTCCGGATTCGGCCCGCGGTCCGCCATTTAGTGATGCCTGCTATAGAAGGTATCTGAAAAAATAAATTAAAAAAAAAAATAATAAAAAAAACCTCTGCTTTGTTTTTATGTATCCTATTTTGTCTCCACGTATAATACTTTTGGAACAATAAAATTATCTTTTTAAGATAAATCTTTATTGTAACCTTCTAGACACGGCACCGTTATAATCCCCAAACAAACAATCCCTTTTCTCTTCAATACAAGGGATGAGGTGCCAGATCATTCAAGGTCACGCAACCTACACCCCTCCCGATTATCTGAAGTATATGTAACAATGTAACAACCGACATCTATTAATCATGTCCCCTCCCTGACCTATGATAACTAACCTGTATGAAAAATATATATGTACTTACCTGATTTGAGCATGCTCCCGTCGTGTGATCCGGCTCCCCTGCAGGGGAGAAGAGGGAGCTCCGACACCGGCTGGGCCATAGGAGCCTATGGCGTCACTGCTCCAGGCTTCTCCAGCTGTTGTTGGAGCACTCTCTTCTCCCTTGCAGCTGCTACTGGCTAACACATGAGGATCATATGACAGGACAGAAAATAGGTAAGTATATACGTCTTTTCTTACAAAGCACAGGTGATAGGAGGGGGGAGGGGACAGTTTTGAGGTTAGTTTGTTCTGGAATTTGGCTTTGCGACGTACTGTAAGGTAGCCCCGCCCCATTACAGAGCACAATGAAAGATTGTTCCTCGTCACTCACCTGAACAGTTCTCCATATTTGCTCTTCAGATGGCTGCAGTACATGTACAGATCATAGAGGTAAGCCAGAATACATCGCTCAGCGGAGGAGCCGTCCGATCGGTTCATGCCGTGCTTCACAACACCACACAACCTGTAATAGGAGAGAAACATTTCTTAAAGCGGAACTCTGACCTGACCACCAAGGTGCCCCATCATTGGTGTCAGTGGGAGGAATAGTGCCCCATCATTGGTGTTAGTGGGAGGAATAGTGCCCCATCATTGGTGTCAGTGGGAAGAATAGTGCCCCATCATTGGTGTCAGTGGGAAGAATAGTGCCCCATCATTGGTGTCAGTGGCAGGAATAGTGCCCCATCATTGGTGTCAGTGGCAGGAATAGTGCCCCATCATTGGTGTCAGTGGCAGGAATAATGCACTATAGTGTGAGTAAAGGCCCCATGGCGCCCCCCCCCCCCCCCCCAGTAGGCTGCAGTGTGGACTCCCCGGTGCATTAAAATAAGACTTTTATATGAATATAATGAGAAGGGTCTTCTCTGTAGATGATCTGTGCGGCGGTGAACGTTGCTCTCACCCCTCGAAGACCTGCGCCGTCTGCTCCTGGTTGAGGATCAGGCACGTGTTGTAATGTCTCAGGACGGCCACAATACACAGACACAGGCCCATCGTGTAACTGCCAACCAGGTTTGAGGACTTCAGCAGGAGCTCCGCTTCCACCACGCTCAGCTCATTTAACAGCTGGGGGGAGGGGGAGAAGGAAAATGA
The DNA here is from genome assembly GCF_037356315.1 of Lithobates pipiens. Lineage (NCBI taxonomy): Eukaryota > Metazoa > Chordata > Amphibia > Anura > Ranidae > Lithobates > Lithobates pipiens. Next base: position 115,179,285 of record NW_027507685.1, on the reverse strand, counting down.
GAGATGGAGAACGACGTCAGAGAACTGAAACAAAAGCACGCTCGTCACACGGAGAATAAAATCAGGAGATGTAGGGGGGAGGGGGGGAAAATAACGAGGATTCACACCTGGATGGCAAAGTCGATGAGGCCGCTGATGTTCAGAGAATACTCCATCAGGTCGAAGATGAACTGCACGTGCTGCACCAGGGGGAGGTGGTAGGACAGGCCGAGGGCAAAGCTCGTTATCTGCTCCAACACGTTCCGGGAAACCTGCAAGCAACAGAATCCGCCACTTCAGTTCCTAACACGGCACACAATCGGACCCCCAACTATGCAACTTCTGTTAAAGCTGAACTCCGGACACACGAGGCCCCACTCACACAGGGACCTCCATACAAAAAAATGAAGGGTGCCGCCTTAGGCTCTGGGAGGTCCCCATCTACCATCAACTGCTGGAAGTGCAGGCAAGGAAAGAGCTCAGCTCCACAGAAGTCAGTAAAGAAAGGAAGTCCCGAGAACAGCACATCACATACATCCCTCATGTAAAGAGTAGAAACATCCCCCTCCAACGTGTTTCGACTAAGATCTGTGGGTGGGACGAAACATGTAGGTGAAGCAACCTAGGCAAAGTCTAGGCTGAGTCTGCTTCTACTCTTCACATGAGGGTTGTGTGTGATGTGCGGCTCTTGGGACCGCCTCTCATTCAAAAGGGGCACACACAAGGCCTCGCTCACACACGGCGCACACACAAGGCCTCGCTCACACACGGCGCTCACACAAGGCCTCGCTCAAACACGGCGCTCACACACAAGGCCTCGCTCACACACAAGGCCTCGCTCACACACAAGGCCTCGCTCACACACAAGGCCTCGCTCACACACAAGGCCTCGCTCACACACAAGGCCTCGCTCACACACAAGGCCTCGCTCATACACAAAGAAAAGGAAGAAATAAAAATAAATCTTTAACCCCTCCCCTGGTAGAGTTACCTGAGCTGTGACTTGGTGCTGATCAAAATGTGAGAGCTGCTGAAAACGGCTGAAAATTTCCTCGGCTGTGGGGAATGCCTCCGGCTTGGCCCGGCGTTTGCGTTGCCCTTCGTTGGACCCTGTTCAGAGAGTCACTGTTCATTAATCTGCTCCTGTCACATCTCTGTGTGTTCCGAGCATTAAAGTGGTTGTAAACCTCAGACATGAAATCTGAACAAAGCATATCCCTCTAAGTGACATTGTCTGCTGCCTCCCTTTCCCCCGATATCTGTCAAGTTTTCCTGACACCAGGAGATAAAAAGGTGACAGGGGAGGAAGCTCCAGCACACAGCCTGTGATTGACAACCTCAATTCTGTACCTGTGTGAAGGGGAGTGTGTCCCTTCCCTCCAATCAGCTCTCAGAGGGGAGCAATGAAGGAAGCCGGGGGGGGGGGGAACGAACAAAAGGGGGAGGGGGAACAAAAGGGGGAGGGGGAACAAAGGGGGAGGGGGAACAAAGGAAAGGGGGAGGAACAAAGGAAAGGGGGAGGAGGAAGCTGGGGACAGCATGGGAGTACTGAGAGTGTAAGCACGGTTTGTATATATATATATATATATATATATTTTTTTTTTTTTTTTTTTCACAGTGGGTGGGGCTTATATACTTTTTAATCCTGGTATTCCACGCTGGTTCTTACCCGTCTCCGCGGTGCTCTTCCGGTTCAGCACCTTCAGGATGTCTCTTGTGATCTTCTTGATGACATGGCGAGCGTCATCTCTTTGCCGGCCCACCCCAAACAGAACTACCAATCGCTGGTTACATTCATGGCTGCACGATTCTTCCTAGAATGCAGAGCGGATGAAGAAGAAGGTAGAAGAAGATCAGCAAGAATATTAAAATAAAAAGTATTAAAAAAATAAAAATAAAAAAGGAGAAGGGTTATGCATTAACATGTGCGTCCACCATTTTTTTTAGTTTTGAAAGGAGCGGGGACAGGTTAAAACGTTTGATTTTGCAGGGTTCAGTTAGAAAGATTTCTGCTGACTTATCAGTGACAGGAAGTGAGGGAAGGTCTGTAATCCCCCCCAAACACCATCATTTGGGAGGGGGAGGGGGTCAATCCTATTGCCCATGTAGTACACCTCTTACCTGTGGAATGGGGAAATGTGTGGCATACTGGATGTGCCGCGGCTGATCATAGAGGGAAGCCAGAGGTCCATCGGATGCTGGAGGCTTCACCGTACGACGCGTTTCACAATCTCCTTCATCGGGTCCTGGGCTCCGCCCCTCGCAGCGCATTGCAGGAGAGAACATCTGCGGAATCATTACAGAGCACACCATAAAATGTACAGACACACTGGAAGGGATTTACCTACAGCCATAGGGATCATTTACACTCGTTTCAACTTTAAAACACACAATATATCGCTTCATCGTGATTTTACTATGTGTTTTTTATGCTTCGGTGCAGCTTTAATGAAGCTTGGCAAAATGCCCCATATGTGTTCATGTTCTATTTGTTTTAAAGGGGCCCAGCAGATCCCCGCTTCTTAGTGCCCCCTGTTCAGCACATCCCCGCTTCTTAGTGCCCCCTGTTCAGCACATCCCCGCTTCTTAGTGCCCCCTGTTCAGCACATCCCCGCTTCTTAGTGTCCCCCTGTTCAGCACATCCCCGCTTCTTAGTGTCCCCCTGTTCAGCACATCCCCGCTTCTTAGTGTCCCCCTGTTCAGCACATCCCCGCTTCTTAGTGTCCCCCTGTTCAGCACATCCCCGCTTCTTAGTGCCCCCTGTTCAGCAGATCCCCGCTTCTTAGTGCCCCCTGTTCAGCAGATCCCCGCTTCTTAGTGCCCCCTGTTCAGCAGATCCCCGCTTCTTAGTGCCCCCTGTTCAGCAGATCCCCGCTTCTTAGTGCCCCCTGTTCAGCAGATCCCCGCTTCTTAGTGCCCCCTGTTCAGCAGATCCCCGCTTCTTAGTGCCCCCTGTTCAGCAGATCCCCGCTTCTTAGTGCCCCCTGTTCAGCAGATCCCCGCTTCTTAGTGCCCCCTGTTCAGCAGATCCCCGCTTCTTAGTGCCCCCTGTTCAGCAGATCCCCGCTTCTTAGTGCCCCCTGTTCAGCAGATCCCCGCTTCTTAGTGCCCCCTGTTCAGCAGATCCCCGCTTCTTAGTGCCCCCTGTTCAGCAGATCCCCGCTTCTTAGTGCCCCCTGTTCAGCAGATCCCCGCTTCTTAGTGCCCCCTGTTCAGCAGATCCCCGCTTCTTAGTGCCCCCTGTTCAGCAGATCCCCGCTTCTAAGTGCCCCCTGTTCAGCAGATCCCCGCTTCTTAGTGCCCCCTGTTCAGCAGATCCCCGCTTCTTAGTGCCCCCTGTTCAGCAGATCCCCGCTTCTTAGTGCCCCCTGTTCAGCAGATCCCCGCTTCTTAGTGCCCCCTGTTCAGCAGATGCCCGCTTCTTAGTGCCCCCTGTTCAGCAGATGCCCGCTTCTTAGTGCCCCCGTTCAGCAGATGCCCGCTTCTTAGTGCCCCCGTTCTGCAGATGCCCGCTTCTTAGTGCCCCCGTTCTGCAGATGCCCGCTTCTTAGTTCCCTGCTTCAGCAGATCCCCAGCTTCTTAGTTCCCTGCTTCAGCAGATCGCCAGCTTCTTAGTTCCCTGCTTCAGCAGATCCCCAGCTTCTTAGTTCCCTGCTTCAGCAGATCCCCAGCTTCTTAGTTCCCTGCTTCAGCAGATCCCCAGCTTCTTAGTTCCCTGCTTCAGCAGATCCCCAGCTTCTTAGTTCCCTGCTTCAGCAGATCCCCAGCTTCTTAGTTCCCTGCTTCAGCAGATCCCCAGCTTCTAAGTTGCCTTATTCAGTAGATTCTCAGCTTCTTTGTTCCCTCATTCAGCAGACCCAGCTTCTTAGTTCCCTTATTCAGTAGATTCCCAGCTTATAAGCACCCTTGTTCAGCAGATCCCCAGCTCAGTAGTACCCCCAGATTTGCGGATCCCTGCTCAGTGGTAACCTTTAGCTCTGCTGATGCCCCACTCAGTAGTAACCCTCAGCTTTGCTGATCCTCCGATTTGTTGATCATCCTCCTCTCTGGTCCCCGCTCACCTCCCGCTATATTGCTCCCACACGTGACATTGCGAGTTTCTCCTGCTCTGCCTCCCCAGCTCTGCTGATCCTCTGCCGATCAATCCTCTCTCTCTGGTCCCGGTTACCTCCCGCTATATTGCTCCCACACGTGACATTGCGAGTTTCTCCTGCTCTGCCCCCCCAGCTCTGCTGATCCTCTGCCGATCAATCCTCTCTCTCTGGTCCCTGCTTACCTTCCACTATAGCAATCCCACTTTGCACATCACATGTGCCGCCTGATAGTTGCTCTACTCCAGTCTGGACCCCGCTCACCTTCCCGCTGCGTCACGCTACACACCAGATGTGATATCTGGCACCAGACACTCCCAGGAAATATACACCTGAACCAGAAGTGACGCCTTTTCAGTACACTTGTTGGTTTCCCAGTGCAACCTGGGATATCTCATACCTGCAATACCTCCAAAACAAAAACGTTAACTGAGTAAAAGGTGCTCTTAGCAAGACAACATGTGACCAGGACTGCAAGGTGACCATTTTATTTAGTGGGAGGAGCCTTGATGATTGGCATTCAGAGTGCTAAAAAAAGGAAGCGTCCAATGCCATATTCTGAAGAGTAAGCGAGATCTTAAAGGAATAGCACAGGGTTTGACATCCATGGGAACGGACCAAACCAGCACACTACAAGAAGGGACCTCTTACCGCTATGAGCACCTCCATATTCACCCTCTATTACCATCCCCCACAAGGAATATTCAATATCTTACCGGGAATTCACTCTTCTCCATGTCATCGAATAGCGCCCCTGAGCCGTGGTCGATTTCCATGGTTTCCGATAGAGTCGTGTCCTAAGATAGAGAGAGAAGGGGGAGGGGTAAAACGGGTCAGACCAATACCGGGACAGGAACGTTTATTATGCATGTAGATGGTAAATGGAAACTCATCCATATGAGGAGGCCATGGAAGTTAACCACTTAAGGACCGAGTCTCTTTCTGAGATTTGTTGCTTACAAGTTAAAAACAGTTTTTTTTGCCTAGTAAATTATTTAGATATCCCCAAAAATTATACCTTTTTTCTAACACCCTAGAGAATAAAATGGTGGCCGTTGTAATACTTTCTATCACACCGTATTTGCGTAGCACTCTTATAAATGCACTTAAAAAAAAACACACAACACACTTTCAGGCTAGGTTCACACTATTGCGATGCGGGAACGCCGCGAATCCGCGGCGTTTTCCCGCATCGCTCACCTCCCGCCGGCAGTTCACACTGCCCTATGCGGACGGCTGGGGGTGTCAATGTTATGTTAATGACACCCCCAGATCCGTCGGCATATCGCAGTGCGATCTGCCGACTCGCACAGGAATCGGATCGCATGGTGTGAACCCCCATGCGATCCGATTCCGTTGCGGACCCAAAAAAGGGTCCTGTGCGAGTTTGCTGCGGGACAGCTGCGAGTTCAGCCATACTATCTGTATGGCTGAACTCGCAGTGCTACGGAGATCGGATGTGATTTGCTGTGCGAATCACATCCGGATCTCCCCCCGCAGCAGTGTGAACCCAGCCTTAAGTAAAAAATTAGACAGTAAAGTTAGCCCAATTGTTTTTTGTGAAAGATGATGTTACGCCAAGTAAATTGATACCCAACATGTCACACTTCAAAATTGTGCGCTCTCGCGGAATGGCGACAAACTTTTACCCTTAAAAATCTCCATAGGCGATGTTTGAAAAATTCTAAAGCTTGCATGTTTTGTGTTACAGAGGAGGTCTAGGGATAGAATTATTGCTCTCGCTCTCCCGATAGTGGCGATGCCTCACGTGTGGTTTGAACGCCGTTTAAAAAAAAAAAAAAAAAAAAACACATTGTGTCACTTTTATTCCTATTGCAAGGAGAGGACAGAGATCCGATGCCCCCCCCCCTCAGAGGACAGAGATCCGATGCCCCCCCCCCCTCAGAGGACAGAGATCCGATGCCCCCCCTCCTCAGAGGACAGAGATCCGATGCCCCCCCCCTCAGAGGACAGAGATCCGATGCCCCCCCCCTCAGAGGACAGAGATCCGATGCCCCCCCCCCCTCAGAGGACAGAGATCCGATGCCCCTCCACTGCACGGGATCCTGTGTGCCCCCCCTCAGAGGACGGAGATCAGATTCACCCCCCTCAGAGGACGGAGATCAGATGCCCCTCCACTGCACAGATTCCTGTGTGCCCCCCCCTCAGAGGACAGAGATCCGATGCCCCCCTCCCTCAGAGGAAAGGGATCCGATGACCCCCCCTCAGAGGACAGAGATCCAATGCCCCCCCCCTCAGAGGACAGAGATCCAATGCCCCCCCCCCTCAGAGGACAGAGATCCGATGCCCCCCCCTCAGAGGACGGAGATCCGATGCCCCCCCCTCAGAGGACGGAGATCCGATGCCCCCCTCCCCTCAGAGGACGGAGATCCGATGCCCCCCTCCCCTCAGAGGACGGAGATCCGATGCCCCCCTCCCCTCAGGAGGACGGAGATCCGATACCCCCCCCCCTCAGGAGGACGGAGATCCGATGCCCCCCCCTCAGGAGGACGGAGATCCGATGCCCCCCCCTAAGGAGGACGGAGATCAGATGCCCCCCCCCCTCAGAGGACGGAGGTCCGATGCCCCCCCCTCAGAGGACGGAGGTCCGATGCCCCCCCCTCAGAGGACGGAGGTCCGATGCCCCCCCCTCAGAGGACGGAGGTCCGATGCCCCCCCTTCAGAGGACGGAGGTCCGATGCCCCCCCCCTCAGAGGACGGAGATCCGATGCCCCCCCCCTCAGAGGACGGAGATCCGATGCCCCCCCCCCTCAGAGGACGGAGATCAGATGCCCCCCCCCTCAGAGGACGGAGGTCCGATGCCCCCCCCTCAGAGGACGGAGGTCCGATGCCCCCCCCTCAGAGGACGGAGGTCCGATGCCCCCCCCTCAGAGGACGGAGGTCCGATGCCCCCCCCTCAGAGGACGGAGGTCCGATGCCCCCCCCTCAGAGGACGGAGGTCCGATGCCCCCCCCTCAGAGGACGGAGGTCCGATGCCCCCCCCTCAGAGGACGGAGGTCCGATGCCCCCCCCTCAGAGGACGGAGGTCCGATGCCCCCCCCTCAGAGGACGGAGGTCCGATGCCCCCCCCTCAGAGGACGGAGGTTCGATGCCCCCCCCTCAGAGGAAGGAGGTCCGATGCCCCCCCTTCAGAGGAAGGAGGTCCGATGCCCCCCCTTCAGAGGAAGGAGGTCCGATGCCCCCCCTTCAGAGGAAGGAGGTCCGATGCCCCCCCCTCAGAGGACGGAGGTCCGATGCCCCCCCTTCAGAGGACGGAGGTCCGATGCCCCCCCCTCAGAGGACGGAGGTCCGATGCCCCCCCTTCAGAGGACGGAGGTCCGATGCCCCCCCTTCAGAGGACAGAGGTCCGATGCCCCCCCTTCAGAGGAAGGAGGTCCGATGCCCCCCCTTCAGAGGAAGGAGATCCGATGCCCCCCCTCAGAGGACGGAGATCCGATGCCCCCCCTCAGAGGACGGAGATCCGATGCCCCCCCTCAGAGGACGGAGATCCGATGCCCCCCCCTCAGAGGACGGAGATCCGATGCCCCCGGAGATCCGATGCCCCCCCCCCCCCTCAGAGGACGGAGATCAGATGCCCCCCCTCAGAGGACGGAGATCAGATCCCCCCCCCCAGAGGACAGATGCCCCCCCTCAGAGGACAGATGCCCCCCCTCAGAGGACAGATGCCCCCCCTCAGAGGACAGATGCCCCCCCTCAGAGGACAGATGCCCCCCCTCAGAGGACAGATGTCCCCCCTCAGAGGACAGATCCCCCCCCCTCAGAAGACAGAGATCAGATGCCCCCCCCCCTCAGAGGACAGAGATCAGATGGCCCCCCCCCCTCAGAGGGCAGAGATCAGATGCCCCGCCCCCTCAGAGGACAGATCAGATGCCCCGCCCCCCAAAGGACGGAGATCAGATGCCCCGCCCCCCCAGAGGACGGAGATCAGATGCCCCGCCCCCCCAGAGGACGGAGATCAGATGCCCCGCCCCCCAGAGGACGGAGATCAGATGCCCGCCCCCCAGAGGACGGAGATCAGATGCCCCGCCCCCCAGAGGACGGAGATCAGATGCCCCGCCCCCCAGAGGACGGAGATCAGATGCCCCGCCCCCCCTGAGGACGGAGATCAGATGCCCCGCCCCCCCTGAGGACGGAGATCAGATGCCCCGCCCCTCCGACGACGGAGATCAGATGCCCCGCCCCTCCGAGGACGGAGATCAGATGCCCCGCCCCTCCGAGGACGGAGATCAGATGCCCCCCCCCCAGAGGACGGAGATCAGATGCCCCCCCCCCCAGAGGACGGAGATCAGATGCCACGCCCCCCCCCCCAGAGGACGGAGATCAGATGCCCCGCCCCCCAGAGGACGGAGATCAGATGCCCCGCCCCCCCAGAGGACGGAGATCAGATGCCCCCCCCCAGAGGACAGATGCCCCCCCTCAGAGGACAGATGCCCCCCCTCAGAGGACAGATGCCCCCCCTCAGAGGACAGATGCCCCCCCTCAGAGGACAGATGCCCCCCCTCAGAGGACAGATGCCCCCCCTCAGAGGACAGATGCCCCCCCCCTCAGAAGACAGATGCCCCCCCCCTCAGAAGACAGATGCCCCCCCCCTCAGAAGACAGATGCCCCCCCCCTCAGAAGACAGATGCCCCCCCCCTCAGAAGACAGATGCCCCCCCCCTCAGAAGACAGATGCCCCCCCCCTCAGAAGACAGATGCCCCCCCCCCCTCAGAAGACAGAGATCAGATGCCCCCCCCCCTCAGAGGACAGAGATCAGATGGCCCCCCCCCCCTCAGAGGGCAGAGATCAGATGCCCCGCCCCCTCAGAGGACAGATCAGATGCCCCGCCCCCCAAAGGACGGAGATCAGATGCCCTGCCCCCCCAGAGGACGGAGATCAGATGCCCGCCCCCCAGAGGACGGAGATCAGATGCCCGCCCCCCAGAGGACGGAGATCAGATGCCCGCCCCCCAGAGGACGGAGATCAGATGCCCCGCCCCCCAGAGGACGGAGATCAGATGCCCCGCCCCCAGAGGACGGGAATCAGATGCCCCGCCCCCCAGAGGACGGGAATCAGATGCCCCGCCCCCCAGAGGACGGAGATCGGATGCCACGCCCCCCTGAGGACGGAGATCAGATGCCACGCCCCCCTGAGGACGGAGATCAGATGCCACGCCCCCTCAGAGGACGGAGATCAGATGCCCCCCCCCTCAGAGGACGGAGATCAGATGCCCCGCCCCCCCAGAGGAAGGAGATCAGATGCCCCGCCCCCCCAGAAGAAGGAGATCAGATGCCCCCTCCACTGCACGGGTTCTTGTGTGCCCCCCCTCAGAGGACGGAGATCAGATGCCCCCCTTCAGAGGACGGAGATCAGATGCCCCGCCCCCTCAGAGGACAGAGATCAGATGCTCCGCCCCCTCAGAGGACGGAGATCAGATGCCCCCCCCCTCGGAGGACGGAGATCAGATGCCCCCCCCTCAGAGGACGGAGATCAGATGCCCCCCCCCTCAGAGGACGGAGATCAGATGCCCCCCCCTCAGAGGACGGAGATCAGATGCCCCACCCCCCCAGAGGAAGGAGATCAGATGCCCCGCCCCCCCAGAGGAAGGAGATCAGATGCCCCGCCCCCCCAGAGGAAGGAGATCAGATGCCCCGCCCCCCCAGAAGAAGGAGATCAGATGCCCCCTCCACTGCACGGGTTCTTGTGTGCCCCCCCTCAGAGGACGGCGATCAGATGCCCCACCCCCTCAGAGGACAGAGATCAGATGCTCCGCACCCTCAGAGGACAGAGATCAGATGCTCCGCACCCTCGGAGGACGGAGATCAGATGCCCCCCCCTCAGAGGACGGAGATCAGATGCCCCCCCCCTCAGAGGACGGAGATCAGATGCCCCCCCCCCCCCCTCAGAGGAAGGAGATCAGATGCCCCCCCCAGAGGAAGGAGATCAGATGCCCCGCCCCCCCAAGAAGAAGGAGATCAGATGCCCCCTCCACTGCACGGGTTCTTGTGTGCCCCCCTCAGAGGACGGAGATCAGATGCCCCCCCTCAGAGGAAGGAGATCAGATGCCCCGCCCCCAGAGGAAGGAGATCAGATGCCCCGCCCCCCAGAAGAAGGAGATCAGATGCCCCCTCCACTGCACGGGTTCTTGTGTGCCCCCCCTCAGAGGACGGAGATCAGATGCCCCCCTCAGAGGACGGAGATCAGATGCCCCGCCCCCTCAGAGGACAGAGATCAGATGCTCCGCCCCCTCAGAGGACGGAGATCAGATGCCCCCCCCCCTCGGAGGACGGAGATCAGATGCCCCCCCCCCTCGGAGGACGGAGATCAGATGCCCCCCCCCCTCGGAGGACGGAGATCAGATGCCCCCCCCCTCGGAGGACGGAGATCAGATGCCCCCCCCCCCCCTCAGAGGACGGAGATCAGATGCCCCGCCCCCCAGAGGACGGAGATCAGATGCCCCGCCCCCCCTCAGAGGACGGAGATCAGATGCCCCGCCCCCCTCAGAGGACGGAGATCAGATGCCCCGCCCCCCCTCAGAGGACGGAGATCAGATGCCCCGCCCCCCCAGAGGACGGAGATCAGATGCCCCGCCCCCCCAGAGGACGGAGATCAGATGCCCCGCCCCCCCAGAGGACGGAGATCAGATGCCCCGCCCCCCCCAGAGGACGGAGATCAGATGCCCCCCCCCCCAGAGGATGGAGATCAGATGCCCCGCCCCCCCCCAGAGGACGGAGATCAGATGCCCCGCCCCCCCCAGAGGACGGAGATCAGATGCCCCTCCCCCCCAGAGGACGGAGATCAGATGCCCCGCCCCCCCAGAGGACGGAGATCAGATGCCCCGCCCCCCCAGAGGACGGAGATCAGATGCCCCGCCCTCCCCAGAGGACGGAGATCAGATGCCCCGCCCTCCCCAGAGGACGGAGATCAGATGCCCCGCCCTCCCCAGAGGACGGAGATCAGATGCCCCGCCCTCCCCAGAGGACGGAGATCAGATGCCCCGCCCTCCCCAGAGGACGGAGATCAGATGCCCCGCCCTCCCCAGAGGACGGAGATCAGATGCCCCGCCCTCCCCAGAGGACGGAGATCAGATGCCCCGGAGATCAGATGCCCCGCCCTCCCCAGAGGACGGAGATCAGATGCCCCGGAGATCAGATGCCCCGCCCCCACAGAGGACGGAGATCAGATGCCCCGCCCCCACAGAGGACAGAGATCAGATGCCCCGCCCCCACAGAGGACAGAGATCAGATGCCCCGCCCCCACAGAGGACAGAGATCAGATGCCCCGCCCCCACAGAGGACAGAGATCAGATGGACCCCCCTCCACTGCACGGGTTCCTGTGTGCCCCCCTCAGAGGAGAGATCAGATGCCCCGCCCCCACAGAGGACGGCGATCAGATGCCCCGCCCCCCACAGAGGACGGCGATCAGATGCCCCGCCCCCCACAGAGGACGGCGATCAGATGCCCCGCCCCCCACAGAGGACGGCGATCAGATGCCCCCCCCCCTCAGAGGACGGCGATCAGATGCCCCCGCCCCCCAGAGGACGGAGATCAGATGCCCCGCCCCCCCTCAGAGGACGGAGATCAGATGCCCCGCCCCCCCTCAGAGGACGGAGATCAGATGCCCCGCCCCCCTCAGAGGACGGAGATCAGATGCCCCGCCCCCCCTCAGAGGACGGAGATCAGATGCCCCGCCCCCCCAGAGGACGGAGATCAGATGCCCCGCCCCCCCCCAGAGGACGGAGATCAGATGCCCCGCCCCCCCCAGAGGACGGAGATCAGATGCCCCCCCCCCCAGAGGACGGAGATCAGATGCCCCGCCCCCCCCCAGAGGACGGAGATCAGATGCCCCGCCCCCCCCCAGAGGACGGAGATCAGATGCCCCGCCCCCCCCCAGAGGACGGAGATCAGATGCCCCGCCCCCCCCAGAGGACGGAGATCAGATGCCCCGCCCCCCCCAGAGGACGGAGATCAGATGCCCCGCCCCCCCAGAGGACGGAGATCAGATGCCCCGCCCCCCCCAGAGGACGGAGATCAGATGCCCCGCCCCCCAGAGGACGGAGATCAGATGCCCCGCCCCCCCAGAGGACGGAGATCAGATGCCCCGCCCCCCCAGAGGACGGAGATCAGATGCCCCGCCCTCCCCAGAGGACGGAGATCAGATGCCCCGTCCTCCCCAGAGGACGGAGATCAGATGCCCCGCCCTCCCCAGAGGACGGAGATCAGATGCCCCGCCCTCCCCAGAGGACGGAGATCAGATGCCCCGCCCTCCCCAGAGGACGGAGATCAGATGCCCCGGAGATCAGATGCCCCGCCCTCCCCAGAGGACGGAGATCAGATGCCCCGGAGATCAGATGCCCCGCCCCCACAGAGGACAGAGATCAGATGCCCCGCCCCCACAGAGGACAGAGATCAGATGCCCCGCCCCCACAGAGGACAGAGATCAGATGCCCCGCCCCCACAGAGGACAGAGATCAGATGCCCCGCCCCCACAGAGGACAGAGATCAGATGCCCCGCCCCCACAGAGGACGGCGATCAGATGCCCCGCCCCCCACAGAGGACGGCGATCAGATGCCCCGCCCCCCACAGAGGACGGCGATCAGATGCCCCGCCCCCCACAGAGGACGGCGATCAGATGCCCCGCCCCCCACAGAGGACGGCGATCAGATGCCCCGCCCCCCCACAGAGGACGGCGATCAGATGCCCCGCCCCCCCTCAGAGGACGGCGATCAGATGCCCCGCCCCCCCACAGAGGACGGCGATCAGATGCCCCGCCCCCCACAGAGGACGGCGATCAGATGCCCCGCCCCCCACAGACGGCGGCGATCAGATGCCCCGCCCCCCCACAGAGGACGGCGATCAGATGCCCCGCCCCCCACAGAGGACGGCGATCAGATGCCCCGCCCCCCACAGAGGACGGCGATCAGATGCCCCGCCCCCCCCCCACAGAGGACGGCGATCAGATGCCCCGCCCCCCCCACAGAGGACTGAGACCAGATGCCCCGCCCCCCCACAGACGACGGCGATCAGATGCCCCGCCCCCCCACAGAGGACTGAGACCAGATGCCCCGCCCCCCCACAGAGGACTGAGACCAGATGCCCCGCCCCCCACAGAGGACTGAGACCAGATGCCCCGTCCCCACAGAGGACGGCGATCAGATGCCCCGCCCCCCACAGAGGACGGCAATCAGATGCCCCGCCCCCCACAGAGGACGGCAATCAGATGCCCCGCCCCCCACAGAGGACGGCAATCAGATGCCCCGCCCCCACAGAGGACGGCAATCAGATGCCCCGCCCCCACAGAGGACGGCGATCAGGTGCCCCCCCCCTCAAAGGACAGAGATCAGATGCCCCCCGCTCAAAGGACAGAGATCAGATGCCCCCTCCTCAAAGGACAGAGATCAGATGCCCCCCTCAAAGGACAGAGATCAGATGCCCTCCCCTCAGAGGACGGAGATCAGATGCGCCCCCCCCCCCCGTCAGAGGACGGAGATAACCGCATGTCTCTTCTCCCACCTCACACTGAGACATGGAGGAGACTTTATCATATTTACTGAAAGAGCAGAACCTGGATAGACTATAAATGAGGGACATTAAATGGAGCAGAAACAGATTGTGTGTTCTAATCCCGTCTACACCCTCTACCCCCTACACTCATACCATATACCCTGTGCCTCTAGACCATCTACACCCTCTACCCCCTACACGTATTCCATATACCCTGTGCCTCTATACCCTCCACACCTATACGATAGACCCTGTGCCTCTAAACCCTCTGCCTCTACACCCACTACACATACCATATACTAGGGCTGTAATGAACGATTATTTTCATAATCAATTAGTTGGCCGATTATTGTTTCGATTAATCGGTTAATAACCTTTAAAAAAAAAAAAAAAAAAAAAGGGGGGGGGGGGGGGCGTGTCCGGCGCGTGACTAGTATGGCCGCTTGAAGACAGAGCTCCTCACTCTGACGGCCTTCACAAGCGACTTCCAGCCTTCCCCGGTGATTTTTTCGCTCCGGTGGATCACCGCAGACATCCGCTCATCGTAGGGGAGATGTCCCTCAAGCGGAAAGAGGACCAAATTCCTCGTAAGCTGATGGCCTACATGTACCAGCCGTCCGCGCGGCCAAGATGGCGCCGCAGCATCAGGCCTGCACGCGCTAAAGGAGGCCGCAGCTTCTCCGCGCCGAGAAAGAAACATCCCCGCTCGGGACACCGCACTGGTAAGTGCAAACGGAGGGGGAAGCCCCTGTGTATCACCTCCAGGAACACCAATCTCCCGCAGCCCAGCTAAATCCAAAATGCGCCTGGACACTGCAGGGGGATCACAGGATGACACACAGACTGCCACTATACCATACATCCTCCCCCAGCAGAACCCACAGCCTGACGCTATAGCAGCATTTCCCACAGCGGGACAAGCAGTCACGGACACCACTCTCAAGGACATGTTAATGTCCCTCAGAAGCTCCTTACAGGCGGACATGCTCTCCCTTGTTCACAGCTTTGGGAGCAGCATTCATGCACTAGAGAACAGGGCCACGCATATAGAGGCTAATGTGGGAGACATTACCGTTACAGTGAATGACATTATTGATGCCCAGGAAGCACAGGCCCATGACACCAGCTGGATTAAAGACAAAATGGCGGACTTAGAGGACAGGGCCAGACGTAACAATTTTAAAATCTGCGGTGTCCCTGAATCAGTTCAAAATACAGAACTGCCCACGTTTGCGAAAAATCTTCTTAAAACTGTGCTGCCTGACGCAAAGAATATCAAGCTTATTGTTGACCGCATTCACAGATTACCAAAGCCCACTTTCCTCCCAGATGCCGTACCCCGGGACATCATCCTCAGAGTGCATTTTTACCATATCAAAGAGCAATTTATGCATAGGGTGAGAGCACTGGACACTCTTCCTGAACCGTACAATCAATTGCTATGCCGACTTGTCCCAACACACCTTGAGCGGGCGCAGACAACTTAACACGATCACCAAGGCGCTGCGTAACAACCAGATCCAATACCAGTGGATAGCACCCTCCAAAATATCCATCCACCATGGAGGATCGAAACACCTGATCACCTCACTACAACAAGGTCAGACTCCTGCAAGACTGGAATATCATTCCTACTGATGTGACCCCCATGGATCACAGCAACATGGGAGATGTAAACGCACATCCTCTTCCACCGAGACCCCAAAAAACCCACCCCCCTCCACAGTAATCCGGGGAACATGATAACTCATGCCGTTTGAGTGTGACTTCTGTTCACGCTCGGTCTCAAGGGACTACTTACCCCCACTTAGTGTTTCTGGCACGGCTGTGCCAAGAACTATACTTGTGGAAACACTCTCCAGTTAATTCCTGCCTTTTGTTCTTCCTAGAGAACCCATCCCGAGTTCTGCCTGCGACATAGGCACCTTTCTCACCCATCTGAACCATTCCGACCATTCGCTACTTGATTCCTGCTGAAGGGAGCTACTCCTGATACACCTAATCTGTTCGCCATTTTTTTCTCCCTCTCCCTACTATCATAAGCCCCCCTTTTTTTTTTTCTTCTTTTCTTTTCTCTCCTTGCAGGTCGTACCTTCAAACAACACTTTGCTCAGTGTCAGATCTGCATAACTCTCGTACAGCTCCATAGAAGACTTCCTCGAGCAGCACTTTGGACTCCTAACTCCTATAGGATTTTCAAGGTAACACGCACCCTTACTGCTGCTCTTTTTCTATACCTACGGCACCAGGACTATCAAAATTGTATCTATAAACGTCAAGGGGCTTAATCACCCTGCTAAAAGGGCTTCCCTCTGGTCACTCGCCAAGCAAACCAAATGTGACATCATCTGCGCACAAGAGACGTTTTTTAGCCAGCCACCCCCCTACCTGCACCAACAAATATTTTAACACCATCTATTTTGCTAACACAAAGACAAAAAAAAAAAAAAGATTATTGATTGCCATAAACAACTCTTTAGCATTCCAATCCACCCTTTGCGTCCAAGATCCAGAAGGCCGTTACATCATTTTGACCTGCACAATCAATGATGCTCCCTATACGCCCCTAATGTCCAGCAAGCTCGATTTCTACGCAAGCTACATAAGAAAGTTGCCGAGATCCAGAAGGGAGCGGTCATCTGGTGCGGGGACTTTAACTGTACTTCTGATTCTGAATTAGACTCTTCTGCCCACACCAAGCGCCACAGACTAGCCCTGAACCCTCCACTGACAACATTTCGACTTTACGATGTTTGGAGATGCCAGCATGCGGACGAAAAAGACTTCACTTTTTTCTCCTTGCCACAACTCATATTCACGCATTGATTTTTTTTTTTTTAACGGACCCCTGGACCTTGCAAAAAATCTCCTCTTCGGAGATACATCCCACCATTTGGTCTGATCATTCACCGGTGAGCATCACTGTAGAAGACTCCACTAAAAGTCCCCCTGCTTATCTATGGAGACTTAACACCAGGATTTTACAATCAGAACCGTATACCCAGCTGCTCAATGACAACCTGACAGCTTTTTTCTTACAGAATAAGGACTCTGTTGCGGACCCACACATGTTGTGGGCCTCGCACAAAGCGTTTATGAGGGGGCTCTTCATTCAATATGGCACGAGGGACAGGAGGCAAAGGAGGCAGCGGATAGACAACATTCTTACTAACATCCAAACTACTGATCTCCTTAATAAACAGCACCCCAATCCGGCGCTTAAAACTAAACTGATCTCCCTTAGACTTGAGCTTAGAACCCTGCTTCTAGAATACCATGACAAAGCTCAAAAACTTTAAAATAAAGTTTTACTCTGAAGGAAATAAACCCGGTAAATTGCTTTCCCATCAAATTAAAGGCCATCTACCGAAATCACCCATTCCCTTCCTGCATCACCCCACCACCAATGCTAGATTATCCAACCCACAAGATATTGCAAATGCCTTTAGCGTTTACTACAGTCCTCTTTACAATCTGGATAATGAAGCGACTTTACCCAAGCCCCAGCCCTCCCAGATTCAAGCTTTTTTGCAGTCGATTTGACCCAGCTTACCCCGCAACAATTAGAACTGCTAAACTCCCCATTCACACAGGAGGAAATCATGAAAGCCATCCAAACGCTACCAAAAAACAAAGCTCCAGGCCCAGATGGGTTTGTGGGGGGAGTACTATAAACAATTTACCTCTATATTGACTGAACATTTAATCCCGGTATTTAACTCTGCTGCCTCCTCCGCCTCCTTTCCTCCAGAAATGCTCAAAGCCTTAATTGTTACCATACCGAAGCCAGGGAAGGAGCCCACCCTACCACAGAACTTTCACCCCATTTCACTTCTTAACCACGATGTGAAGCTATATGCAAAAGTCATTGCATATACCGTGTTTCCCCGAAAGTAAGACAGTGTCTTACTTTCTTTTTATCCCCAAAAGCCCCACTATGTCTTACTTTCGGGGTATGTCTTATATTGGAATAAAAATTGTCGAATTTTTTGTTTTAACCATAAAATTAACATTTATTAACAACCTGAACAGTATTATATTCACCACAAAACAGAATGACTTGTTACAACATTGTATAAAAAAATGGTAAAAAACGAACAGTGGAATACTGGAAGATAAAACAGATTTATTCCATGACAACCATGTCATCATCCTCAGGAATATCATCATAAACATCCACACTCTTAGGTTCCTGTGGATTTTCTTGGGACTCTCGGGACGACATTTCTTGCCGAATCATTGGCCCATATTTCTCATGGGTAGCAACTGCACTGTCCTGAAATGAGCAGGCTTTGTCCAGGTAGCCAGCTCGCAGTGCATTTGCAACGCAGGTGTTAGTGATCTTATTCCAAGAATTCTTCACCCAGTTAACAATCTCTGGCAGTCTGGGCTTCACAAAGTTCCCACGTACATTTCTCTCCATTCGGTTTTCAATGTAGTCATTGATTTCCACACGCAGATAGTCCTTGAACGGCTTGTTAATGGCGATATCGAGAGTCTGAAGATAAGCCGTCATCCCTGCAGGAATCATGATTTGGTCGATTCTCCGCTCATGAAGGAAGTTTTTCATGGTTTTGGCACGGTGTGTGCTGGCTGCATCCCAGATCAGCAACCCTCTTTTGTTCCCACGCATTACAAGCGGCAGCATTAAATCAAGCCACTTTCTTATAACATCTTGTGTGGCCCAGGCTTTTTCAGTTTCCAGCACATAAATGCCAGAAACCCGCTCAATCTTCTCCTTCTTGCCCTTTGCAATGAGTAGCGGTGTTGCTTTAGTGCCATCCAGACGAATCGTCAAAATGCAGGTGACACGTGCACTTTCATAAGCGGTGGAGGGAATGTACACTGAGGAGGTACCTCGTTGATCAATGGTGGTTTGAGCTGCTTGGCCCATGAACACGGCAGTTTCATCCATGGCGATCATGTTGCAAAGACTGTATTTAGAGAAGTCAATGTCATCCACAAACTTCTTGTAGGCTAATGCACGTTTAACAATCTCAGCATCTTCCAATCTAAAGAGGGTTGTGGATCTTCTCAAAGACAGGTCATTGCGTTCAAGAAAGTTATCCACCCAGTGCTGTGATGCCTTGAATTGTTCAGGGGAAATGTCAAACTGTGGCGACACTGCAAGGGCATATTCCTGAATCTGAGCCCTGGTCACCACCAATGTCTTTGCTCTCCTGTCTGCAACCCACTCAGAGACCAGGCTTTCCAGCTCTGTAAACATTGGTTGCCGACCACAACCAATCTTGCGCTTTTTAGCCATTCCGCTCTCCACTTTTTCACTCAGGTTAGTGTATTCTGCACGCCATTTTTGGACCAGTCGGTGATCCAACATTTTCTCCTTGCAGAACTGCACTACATTTTTGCCCCAAGATTCTTCAACAATCGCTTTTTTATACTCCACGGTGTAACTCTTCCTTTTACCACTGGAACCGGAAGCGCTCATGTCTAGGGGCTAAAATATAGCATACGGTATAAGCACTGCTTGTGGTTACCGTACGTATCACAGTCTCCCATAGGGTTACAGCCCCATACAATATCCCACACAGCGTGTTTTTGTATGTTGTCCATGGTCCTGATGGACCACGGAAAACATTACTGCTGCTCCCGCGGCCTCCACATCCCTCCGCTCATCCCGCTCTAACCGTCCGCATCCCGCAGTTAAAGGGGCACTGACAGCTAAAAAAACTGTGTAAAATGTGTTTTTTAGTGTATACGATATGCATTTTATGCGCTACAGAAGAGGACTACAAGTCCCAGCAAGCAAGGCTGCACTGCATTACAGAGGAGGCCTACAAGTCCCAGCATGCAAGGCTGCACTATGGAGGACTACAAGTCCAAGCATACAAAGCTGCTATGCTCAGCAGAGGAGAACTGTAAGCACACACAGCCCGGTATGTTGGGACTTGTAGTCCTCCTCAGCTGCATCTTGCGGTTACAAGAGCTGCAGAGAATATCTTCACACCCCCCCTCCCCCTCCCCCTCCTTGGTCTCTCTCTGTATGCACTGACCTTTTTCCGGGAGGGCACAGAGCCAGTGACACCTGCGTCGCGCCGTTCTGATCAGTCTTGGGCAGCGGCTGTCACTCACAGCCGAGCAGAGTGAAGCCGCCTCCCCCTCCTCTTGTATGGCTACACAGTGCTGTCCATGAAGGAGAAGGAGGGGGAGGCGGCTTCACTGAAGCCGCCTCCCCCTCCTCCTCCTCCATACACAGCACTGTGTAGCCATACAAGAGGAGGGGGAGGCGGCTTCACTCTGCTCGGCCGAGACTGATCAAAACGGCGCTGTCTCTTCAGTCGGAGGGGGAGGGCGCTGGCCTGGCACCCCCCCCAGGGTGCGGCCCGCACCCCCCGCCCCACTCTTAGTACCGTACGTCACTGGAGGCGGCAATACCTCGTGTTTCCCCGAGAGTAAGACATACGTCTTACTTTCGGGGTACGGCTTATATTAGCCGACCCCTCTGAAACCCCCGATACGTCTTACAATCGGGGGTGTCTTACTATCGGGGAAACACGGTAGGCTCAACGACATCCTGCCTCTGCTAATACATACTGACCAGTAAGGATTTGTCAAAGGACGTCAAACATCAGACGCTACAAGGCGCATGATCAACATTATCCACCAAGCAGTGACCCATCGGGTGCCTTCTCTGCTTCTCTCTTTGGATGCGGAGAAAGCATTCGATAGGGTTCACTGGCAATACCTTAGAATGACTAGAGAAATTTGGTTTCCATGGATTTATCCTCACTGCAATATTAGCCTTATACTCTTCCCCCTCAGCCCAAGTATACTGCCTGTCCATGCTGTCAACAACCTTTGCCATAACAAATGGCACAAGGCAAGGATGTCCCCTCTCGCCTCTGATATTTGACCTTATGATTGAACCCCTTGCAGCAAAAATTAGATCCCAGCAAAACATCTCTGGATTCCGCATTGGAACTTCTGAGCATAAGATCAGCCTCTTTGCTGATGACATTTTCTTGCTGACCAACCCTGCTCCCCCCTGGCTTCGGTGCAAATTATTCTTGACGAATTTAGCAATGTTTCATACTATAAGGTCAATACCTCTAAATCTTACATTCTTCCCTTAACGATGCCAGCGCAACAAAAGGCACACCTGCAAAGCAGTCATCAATATGCATGGTCTACACATTCTCTCCAATACCTGGGTACTAAATTGACTAGCGATACAAGCGACCTTTACAATGCCAGCTTTCTCCCCTTCTTGCATAATCTCCCAAAGGAACTAGACAAGATCTCCAAGCTAACACTCTCTGCCTCAGGCAGGCTAGCGGCATTCAAAATGATCATTCTCCCTCAGCTACTATACCTTTTTAGGGCACTTCCCATCACGTTACCCGCATCTTACTTCACGCAACTCCAATCCCTTCTTAGAAAATTTGTTTGGCAAGGGAAAAGAAACAGAGTTTCTCAAAAACTCCTAGTGAAACACAAATCGGTAGGTGGCATAGGGTACATCAACTTGCAGGATCATAATGCAATAATCTTAGCACAGCTGAGAGCATGGTTCATCCCTGAACCCACTAACCACTGGAGTTCTATGGAAGCTTCCCAAATCCCTGGCAAAATCCTCAAAAACTGGCTACTCAGTTTTCCCAAATTGAGGAAAACTGACTGCAGTATTTCTCCAACCTTACATACGTCAGTAGGGGCTTTTGAGTATCTTCTTAAAAATCTACCCACTTCCGCTTGTACTTACCAAGCCCCTATTCCTTTAGCGGTCCTCAATCTAATAATCCCCCACATGCAGGTATCTTCTTGGACAGATAGAGGTGTACAGCATATTGCGGATCTATACAGTGAAGATTTTGTACACATTTACTTCGCTACAGCACACTTTCTCACTCCCCTTGAAGGAATACTACAAGTACATTCAAATCTCGCACTGTCTAATCCGAAACCCACATCTCCAATTATACCTCCCCCCAAAAATCTGGCAATATTTCACTAATCACACTTCCCCAACCAAAGGCATCTCTATTTTTTACGCTACACTCAAGGGTAAGAACACCTTCGAGATCCTTCCCCCCATGCTGAAATGGGAAAAAGATCTTGGAATTCCCATATCTCCACACCAAATGGCAGTGTGCGCTGCGTTTTAATCACAGTTACAAAATCCGCCAATCTGTGGGAAACTTACCCACAAGGTCAATCTTAGATGGTACCTAACGCCTCATCAATTACATTCATATGACACCGCAATAGATGCCTCCTGCTGGAGACAATGTAATTTCCCAGGGACCCTCTATCACATATTTTGGGAATGCCCCAAAATTGTGCCACTGTGGACAGATATATTCCACCTGTTATCTGAGATTACACATATCCCTATAAGCCCCTCACCTGAACTAGCAATTCTAACCATTGGCATAGACAACTACCCTTATAGACTTCGCTATATAATTACACATATCCTCTTAGCGACCAGACTGACGATAGCCGTCACTGGAAGTCCCCAGAATAGATCTCTTGTACAGAAATTGTGCGTTTGGTGCAACTGCATGTAGCATATGAACGTAAGTTTGCTTCAACAGAAGGGCGTCTAGTCAAAACTGCGAAATTTTGGGAGGATTGGGATTCCTGGTATGTCCGACCACAACCGTAAATTATCTGACCACTTCTATCCACTTTGCCTGCTCATTCACCTGCAACATTACGCAAGCTCTGCCCACCTTCCCTTCTCCCCACCCCCCCTTTTTTTTTCTCTATATCCTTCTCTCTCCGCTGTCCCCATATGCTCCTTCTCTCTCTGTGCGTCGATGTGGTGCATCACATTGACTCACTTCCAAATTGGTCATACCCTGCGCAATGGTATCCTCAGATGGGGTACTTGTTAACTATCAGTTCATCGTTCTATTGTCTCTTTTTTTGTTTTGTTCATAGACAAACGGTTAGCTCATTGCCAATTGCAACAAAATGCAACTAGATGATCTCACGTTAAGTATACGGTTTCCAGTCCAGCATAGACTGCTATAGCGGTAGTTGTCAGTACTGGGATGGGGGAGGGGGGGTCCTTCGCCTTTGGGCACAGCATGTTCCCCTTAGGGGTGCCTATAGGCGGGACCTACCATCCCCACTTTCCCTTCTTTATTCTATCCCTTGTTTTTACCTTATACTACTACTTTTTAACTGTATGTTTATGGAACCACCCAAATTTAAAAGTTGTGATCCTCCTAGGACTAGGGGTTGCTCATGTTATAATATGCTGTTGAACAAGCTGTACTTTTAATCATTTATACACTTTGTTATGTATAACACAATAAAAATATTGAAACTAAAAAAAATTAAAAAAAATAAATAAAAAAAAAGCGTGATGTATAATTTAGTTAGTATGTAACAAAAAAAAAAAAAAGCTATTATTCATAAATATCTCTATGCAGTGGTAAATATAAGTAACCAACTATATGGTTAGAGAGCAAAATCTCTAATCCACTCTGAGAACAACAGACAGAAGATATATACTGTATATACTATTAGAGGAGATCTTCCCTCAAAAAAATTTCATTTTAAAAAGTTTGTTCGATTTTCTAATCATTAGTGGGGGTCAAATCGATGTTCATTTTCAACCTCAGTGACGGGAAAATTTGGAAATAGAAAACTGCTTGGTGAAAGGAATTTGCAGACAGTATACCGTATATACTCGAGTATAGGTCGATCCGAATATAAGCCGAGGCCCCTAATTTACCACAAAAAAAATGGGGAAACGTATTGACTCGTGTATAAGCCGAGGGTGAGACATGCCCTTCCAGCCCTGTGTGTCCGTGCAGCCCTGTGTGTCCGTGCAGCCCTGTGTGTCCGTGCAGCCCTGTGTGTCCGTGCAGCCCTGTGTGTCCGTGCAGCCCTGTGTGTCCGTGCAGCCCTGTGTGTCCGTGCAGCCCTGTGTGTCCGTGCAGCCCTGTGTGTCCGTGCAGCCTTGTGTGTCCAGCCTACCTGTGTCCCGAGCATGCGTCCCGAGCCTGTGTGCTTCTGCACATACGGCGGCCATGCCAGGATCGCCGCACCTCTTCTCGTCTGACAGACGGCGGCCATTCCACTGTTCAAAAGCCGCGCCTCCGTCTGTGATAGGCGGAACACTCAATTTCCCAGCAGTCTGTGTTCCGCCTATCATGGACATCCTCTCATCCTCGTCCGTAGTATGAGGATGAGCGGATGTCCGTGATAGGCGGACCACTGACTGCTGGGAAATTGAGTGTTCCGCCTATCACAGACAGGGAGGCGCGGCTTTTGAATAGTTGAATGGCCGCCGTCTGTCTGCTCGACACGCTGATCGGGTAGACAGACGGCGGTGACTCGAGTATAAGCCGAGGGGGGCACTTTCAGCCTCAAAAAAGAGGCTGAAAATCTCGGCTTATACTCGAGTATATACGGTATGTGGTTTTCGTTATGAAATTACATTCATTTTAAAACAGAATGTTAAAAACAAGTGAAAATTTCAAAAAACAACATTCTTTCATTCAGCGAATGTACAAAGATTTTTTGTCTGAAAATTGATCTGTATGGCCAGCATAAGGCTCGGTATGTAGCTGTGCGTTTTGATTTTTGCGCATGTGATTTTGCTGTGATTTGAGAGTTTTTTTGGCCAATTTGTTGTTGGGCAGATTAAAAAACACAAATTGCTGCAAAAACCCATTACATGCTTTTCTGCAGCTTCTCCATTGATGTATATTATTGAACCACAAAAGCCCCATTTTGCGTTAAAAAAGTCCCTGACCCTTTCCAAATACACAGCGGCTGAAAAAAGCATAGGAAACCATGTAAATGAACTGTAGTGCATTTCTGCAAAAAGCACCAAAAGAAGAAAAAAAAAACACAGCGGTGTGAACCAGGTCTAACACGTTTAGTAACATAATGGGGTTAAAAAAAATAAATAAATAAATAAAAAAAAAACTAAAAGTAGTCCTTTATACTACAACAAAAAGCAGATAATCCCTACTGTAAGGGGTTCATTTTTTAACTGTAGAACTGTGAAAGTGGTATTTACAGTAGCGATCTGCTCTTTTTGTACTATAAAAGGGCTCATTTTAGTTTTTTTTAACCCCATTATGTTACTGGCCGATTAACCGATTATGAAAATAGTAATCGATTAATTTCATAATCGATCAGTTGTCGATCGATTAGTTGTTTCAGCCCTACCATATACCCTGTGCTTCTACACCGTCTACACCCACTACACTCATACCATATACCCCGTGCCTCTACACCCTCTACCCCCTACACTCATAGCGTATACCCTGTGCCTCTACACCCTCTACCCCCTACACTCATACCATATACCCTCCGCCTCTACACCCTCTACCCCCTACACTCATACCCTCCTCTACACCCTCTACCCCCTACACTCATACCGTATACCCTGTGCCTCTACACCCTCTACCCCCTACACTCATACCATATACCCTGTGCCTCTACACCCTCTACCCCCTACACTCATACCATATACCCTGTGCCTCTACACCCTCTACCCCCTACACTCATACCATATACCCTCTGCCTCTACACCCTACACTCATACCATATACCCTCTGGCTCTACCCCAGGGCTCGACAAAACCCGGGCGCCAGGTCGCATTGGCGACTAGAATTAGCGACTGGCGCCTGGGGCAGCACAGCTGGGGGTATCCTGTCTCCGTGGACCCCCCCAGCGTGATTGCGTCGGGCCGCGCCGCCGGCGGCCGGTAATTGAGCCCCTGGCTTTGAGGCCTTCTGTGATGCTATTCCCTTCCGTGATCCTATTCCTTCTGGAATCTGGCGCCCTCTTGTGGTGGCCGTTGGAATTACAACCATTAATGCTAATGGATTTCCTTCCATTTACTTAGAACACCTAAACATTACATATACATATATAATGTGTATGTGTGTGTGTGTGTGTGTGTATGTGTGTGTGTGTATGTATACATACACACATTTTATATATATATATATATATATATATATATATATATATATATATATATATATATATATATATATATTTTTTTTTTTTTTATTACACACACTTTTTTTTTTCTTTTTTATTCTAACACCCTAGAGAGTAAAATGGTGGTCGTTGCAATAATGTCTGTCACACCATATTTGCACAGCGTACTTACAAGCGCACTTTTTTTTGGGAAAAAATAATTTATTTAATAAAAAAAAATAAGACAACAGTAAAGTTAGCCCAATTTTTTTTTATATTGTGAAAGATAATGTTACGTCGAGTAAATTGATACCAAACATGTCATGCTTCAAAATTGCACCCGCTCATGGAATGGCGACAAACTTTTACCCTTTAAAATCTCCATAGGCGACGTTTAAAAAATTCTACAGGTTGCACGTTTTGAGTTACAGAGAAGGTCTAGGGCTAGAATTATTGCTCTTACTCTACCGATCAAAGCGATACCTCACATGTGTGGTTTGAACATCGCTTTCATATATATGCGTTCGCTTCTGCACGCAAGCTTGGCGGGACAGGACGCATTTAAAAAAATTTTTTTTTCTTATTTTAACTTTTATTTTTATTTTTTTTCACTGTTCTTTTAAAAAACAAATGTGTGTCACTTTTATTCCTATTACAAGGAATGTAAAAATCCCTTGTAATAGAAAAAAGCATGACAGGTCCTCTTATATATGAGATCTGGGGTCAGAGAGACCTCACATCTCATATTTACACTAAAATGCAATTTAAAAAAAAATCGTCATTTGAAAAAAACAAATAAAATGTCCCTCTAATAGCTATGGGCAATGACTTGGAGACAGGTGAGGGGCTTGGGGCTATCTTCCCCTCACTCGTCTCCATGTCAGGCCAGGGACAGGTCCAGATCGCCGTCACGGACCTGGCTCCTAACTTTTTTAGCCGGCTCCTAGATTCCAAGCAAATTTGTCAACCCCTGCTCTACCCCCTACACTCATACCATATACCCTCTGCCTCTACCCCCTACACTCATACCATATACCCTGTGCCTCTACACCCTCTACCCCCTACCATATACCATATACCAGGGGTAATGAATTAAAATTAAAGGAGGTCCGGTCGCCAAAATTTTCTTTGGGCCGAGGTCCGAATCTCAAGTCTGTGCTACGACTCAGAAATATTGTAGTAACTGTATATCTATCAAAAACATGAGAAATGTACAATTTCCTTAGCATTTCAACAATATTTATTGTCAAGTTACATCTGGTGATCCCAGATCAAGTTAAATCTGGTGTCCCCATCACAGTGCCCCTTTAAATCAGGTGTCCCCATCACAGTGCCCCTTTACATCAGGTGTCCCCATCACAGTGCCCCTTTACATCAGGTGTCCCCATCGCAGTGCTTCTTTAAATCAGGTGTCCCCATCGCAGTGCTTCTTTAAATCAGGTGTCCCCATCAGTGCTTCTTTAAATCAGGTGTCCCCATCACAGTGCCCCTTTACATCAGGTGTCCCCATCACAGTGCCCCTTTAAATCAGGTGTCCCCATCACAGTGCCCCTTTACATCAGGTGTCCCCATCACAGTGCCCCTTTACATCAGGTGTCCCCATCACAGTGCCCCTTTACATCAGGTGTCCCCATCACAGTGCCCCTTTACATCAGGTGTCCCCATCACAGTGCCCCTTTACATCAGGTGTCCCCATCACAGTGCCCCTTTAAATCAGGTGTCCCCATCACAGTGCCCCTTTAAATCAGGTGTCCCCATCACAGTGCCCCTTTAAATCAGGTGTCCCCATCACAGTGCCCCTTTAAATCAGGTGTCCCCATCACAGTGCCCCTTTAAATCAGGTGTCCCCATCACAGTGCCCCTTTAAATCAGGTGTCCCCATCACAGTGCCCCTTTAAATCAGGTGTCCCCATCACAGTGCCCCTTTAAATCAGGTGTCCCCATCACAGTGCCCCTTTAAATCAGGTGTCCCCATCACAGTGCCCCTTTAAATCAGGTGTCCCCATCACAGTGCCCCTTTAAATCAGGTGTCCCCATCACAGTGCCCCTTTAAATCAGGTGTCCCTATCACAGTGCCCCTTTAAATCTGGTGTCCCCATCACAGTGCCCCTTTACATCAGGTGTCCCCATCACAGTGCCCCTTTACATCAGGTGTCCCCATCACAGTGCCCCTTTACATCAGGTGTCCCCATCACAGTGCCCCTTTAAATCAGGTGTCCCCATCACAGTGCCCCTTTAAATCTGGTGTCCCCATCACAGTGCCCCTTTAAATCTGGTGTCCCCATCACAGTGCCCCTTTACATCAGGTGTCCCCATCGCAGTGCTTCTTTAAATCAGGTGTCCCCATCGCAGTGCTTCTTTAAATCAGGTGTCCCCATCAGTGCTTCTTTAAATCAGGTGTCCCCATCACAGTGCCCCTTTACATCAGGTGTCCCCATCACAGTGCCCCTTTAAATCAGGTGTCCCCATCACAGTGCCCCTTTACATCAGGTGTCCCCATCACAGTGCCCCTTTACATCAGGTGTCCCCATCACAGTGCCCCTTTACATCAGGTGTCCCCATCACAGTGCCCCTTTAAATCAGGTGTCCCCATCACAGTGCCCCTTTAAATCAGGTGTCCCCATCACAGTGCCCCTTTAAATCAGGTGTCCCCATCACAGTGCCCCTTTAAATCAGGTGTCCCCATCACAGTGCCCCTTTAAATCAGGTGTCCCCATCACAGTGCCCCTTTACATCAGGTGTCCCCATCACAGTGCCCCTTAACATCAGGTGTCCCCATCACAGTGCCCCTTAACATAAAATGTGCACATCAGGATTTCCCTTAACATAAAATAAATGTCATGCTGATGGGCACATTTTATATTAAGGGGCACTCTGATGGACACAACAAAACATGCCCCTTAACTTAAAATTTGCCCATCAAAGTGCCCCTTTTAATATAAAATGTACCTATCAGTGTTGCTCTTAAAATAAAATCTGCCCATCAGCGTGCCCCTTAACATGAAATAAGGGTCACACTGATGGGCACCTATTATGTTAGGAGGCATTCTGATGGACAATTTTTATTTTAAGGGGCATGCTGATGAGTATATTTTTAATGTGCACATCGATGGGCATATTTTGTAGGGCACATTTTGTTGTACCCATCAGCGTGCCCCTTAACAAAATATGCCCATCGATGTGCACATTAAAAATATACCCATCGGCGTGCCCCGTAAAATAAAATTTGTCCATCGGATTACCCCTTAACATAAAAGGTGCCCATCAGCGTGACCCTTATTTTATGTTAAGGGGCACGTTGATGGGAAAATTTTATGTTAAAGGGCACTCTGATGGGCACATTTTATTTTAAGGGACACGCTGATGGGTATATTTTTAATGTGCACATCGATGGGCATATTTTGTTAAGGGGCACTTTAACAAAACATGCCCATCAGTGTGCACATAAAAAATATATCCATCAGCGTGCCCCTTAAAATAAAATGTGCCCATCAGAGTGTCCTTTAACATAAAATTTTCCCATCAGCGTGCCCTTTACAAAAAAAAGCCCCTTGAAATATGCCCAACAGTGTGCACAACACTGATCACTAATAGTGAACTAATGTGCCCACATACCTTAACTGCAGGAGTGTGGGCACAACTGAAGCTGCCTCTCGATGAGATCCAGGACCCGGGAACTGCGGACAGCAGGGGGGCGGGGCGCGCACGTGACGTCACACCCCTACTGCCCGTGTCTCTTCAGCTCCGAGAGACGCGGCCAGGAGCAGGGGGCGGGCGCATGCGCGCAGCGTCACTGGTTGCTGGGGAAACCCGCGGTCCCAGCAAACCAGTGATTGCTGTCGCTTGCTACACTGGCGGCATGGCGGTCCGGGCAGAAGCGCTACTCGGTCCGGACTCGGACCGCGGGCCGCCATTTAGTGACGGCTGCCATATACCCTGTGCCTCTATACCCTCCACACCTATACCATAGATCCTGTGCCTCTAAACCCTCCACACCCTCTGCCTCTACACCCTCACCATATACCCTGTGCCACTACACCCTCTACCCCCTACACGTATACCATATACCCTGTGCCTCTACACCCTCTAGACGTATACCATGCACCCTGTACTACACACACAGAGAGAGAGATATCTACACACATATACATACAGGTGCCCCCCCCCCCCCCAAGTATAGTCATTCATATAATACAATTCTATGGCCATCATCAACAATACAAGGCAGTAGCTGGGGCACTACATTTCCCATGAGGACCCCCACAACACCAGAGCGGAGGGGTGGAATGAGGGAAATGAGGAATAAGGTCAGTGTCCCTTTAAATGCCATTCAGTAATCCACACATATTATAGAAAACAGCTGGAAAGACACAGAAAATAAGATCTGATTTCTTTAAGGCACTAAAACACATATATGACCATTCTGGTTGTTTATGGTCGGGATTTTGTGTTGCTTTTTATAGTATATTTTGGTATTTAGTTGGTGTTAAAGCAGGGGTTGACAAATTTGCTTGGAATCTAGGAGCCAGCTAAAAAAAGTTAGGAGCCAGGTCCGTGACGGCGATCTGGACCTGTCCCTGGCCTGACATGGAGACGAGTGAGGGGAAGATAGCCCCCAGCCCCCCACCTGTCTCCAAGTCATTGCCCATAGCTCTTAGAGGGACATTTTATTTGTTTTATTTTTTTCAAATGACGATTTTTTTTTAAATTGCATTTTAGTGGAAATATGAGATGTGAGGTCTCTCTGACCCCAGATCTCATATACAAGAGGACCTGTCATGCTTTTTTCTATTACAAGGGATTTTTACATTCCTTGTAATAGGAATAAAAGTGACACACATTTTTTTAAAAAGAACAGTGAAAAAAAATAAAATAAAAGTTAAAATAAGAAAAAAAAAAATGTTTTAAATGCGCCCTGTCCCGCCAAGCTTGCGTGCAGAAGCGAATGCATATATGAAAGCGATGTTCAAACCACACATGTGAGGTATCGCTGCGATCGGTAGAGTAAGAGCAATAATTCTAGCCCTAGACCTTCTCTGTAACTCAAAACGTGCAACCTGTAGAATTTTTTAAACGTCGCCTATGGAGATTTTAAAGGGTAAAAGTTTGTCGCCATTCCATGAGCGCGCGCAATTTTGAAGCATGACATGTTGGGTATCGATTTACTCGGCGTAACATTATCTTTCACAATATAAAAAAAAATTGGGCTAACTTTACTGTTGTCTTATTTTTTTTTTCATTAAATAAATTATTTTTCCCCCAAAAAAAGTGCGCTTGTAAGTCCGCTGTGCAAATATGGTGTGACAGACAGTATTGCAATGACCACCATTTTACTCTCTAGGGTGTTAGAATAAAAAAATAATTATATATATATATATATATATATATATATATATATATATATATATATATATATACACACACACACACACACACACATACATATATATATATATATATATATATACACACACACATACACATATATATATATAATATGTTTAGGGGTTCTAAGTAAAGGGAAGGAGATGGCTCCTTTAGCATTGCTGGTTGTAATTCCAACGGCCACCACAAGAGGGCGCCAGACTCCAGAAGGAACCATAGGATCACAGAAGGCCTCAAAGTCGGGGGCTCAATTACCGGCTGCCGGCGGCGCGGCCCGACGCGATCACGCCGGGGGGGGGGGGGGTGATCCACGGAGACAGGATACCCCCAGCTGTGCTGCCCCAGGTGCCAGGTCGCTAATTCTAGTCGCAAATGCGACCTGGCGCCCGGGTTTTGTCGAGCCCTGTGTTAAAGAAAATGATGTATCATTTGTATTCGGTAGTTTGTCGGTTGTTATTTATTCTGCTTTGTATTTTAAGTGTAGGGACGTTTTATTTGTAGAGCAGTTTTAATGGCTGTTATTGGTAGTTTTGTTGCGTTTCTGCATCTTGGTCAGTCTATTGTTGTGATCTTGTGTTGTCTTCGTTATTTGTGTCCGCGTCGTAACCATTTCCCAATTTCCCTTTGGGATTAATAAAGTATTCTGTAACCTTATATTTTCTTCAACAATACAGATTTTATTTGTACTCACTTCTAACTTAATGCTGTTATTGGTCTCCCCCTCCTTGCGGTCAGTGTCATCAGATGGGTCCTCATAAGGGGAACGAGGTCGCGGTGCGTGGGGGTCCAGGCCTAGGTCCCCCCTAGATATCAGCGTGCACATGTACATGTTGTGTGAGAAAACATCATGGCGGATCAGTTCGCAGAATAGCAGCACCAGGTTATAGAACTCAACGCGTTCTGATTCGTTTGATGGATCCGCTGCGAGAGGAAACAAAATTAAAAGAAAGTGGATGAGGCGAAAATGGACAGGATTTGCAAAAGTTATTTATAGGGAAGCAGTAGCCAGAGTAATCTTTTGTCTGGAATTTCCCCTAAAAACACCAAGGCGCTTCCTGTGCCCGGGCACTGCCAACACCAGTGCCCTCCCTGTGCCCAGGCACTGCCAACACCAGTGCCCTCCCTGTGCCCAGGCACTACCAACACCAGTGCCCTCCCTGTGCCCAGGCACTACCAACACCAGTGCCCTCCCTGTGCCCAGGCACTGCCAACACCAGTGCCCTCCCTGTGCCCAGGCACTGCCAACACCAGTGCGCTCCCTGTGCCTAGGTACTCCCATTCTGTAGCCTTATAGCTGTATACCTGCGGTGTAAGATCTTCTAAGGCGATGTTTCTTAACTCCAGTTCTCAAGGTGCCCCAACAGGTCACGTTTTTAGGATTTCCCTCATAAAACGGCTGTGATGATTACTAAAGCAGTGAAACTGATCAAATTAGCAAAATAACGGCAAGCCTGAAAACATGACCTGTTGAGGCACCTTGAAGACTGGAAGATAGTCTTATCAAGTCTGGAGTGTGATTTGCCGATGTCACTACTGTGCTGCGCACTGTTTTTCTGGCTGGAGGGAAAGCTGCACCTGAAGACCTGCAGTGCAAAGATCTCCCCGTTTCTGCTTCTTCCATTCCGTGCTTCCTCCACCTCAGGTGGGCAGCACTGAGGAAGCAAATATCCCGCTCCACTACCAAGATGGGCACAGCCAACCTGTTTTGATGGCATGTACGGTGCGGCAGTGCTCCTTTCTTACAATGCCAACAGCAACACCTCCTTTGCTATAAGCCACTCCAGAGTGTTTGGGGGCTCATGGGAGTTGTAGGATTGCAGAAGAGACACAAGTACACCCCACAAATGCCCCCTCATGGATTCTGATGAATAATGAAGATTTAGCTGTCCTGTGATGGCATCACATGAGATTAAGAGAAGCAAATCTACCGAATGGAGACAAAAACTATTTTTGTGGGGGACAAGTATACACAAGGGGCAAGTATAGATAGGGCAAGTGTATGCAAAAGGGGCAAGTATGCAAAAGGGGCAAGTATGCAAAAGGGGCAAGTCTTACACAGGTAAGTATACAAAGGTACAACTGAAGCGGGTAATGTCGGCCTTCATAGGCCGTACGTACTTAATACTGGAGCCTGCGTGTCCAGAAACTGCAGGAGGACATCCTGGAAGACAGGAGGAGAGCTGAGGGCAGACAACGACCCAGAAGACACCGATCCTTTCTCATCGACCGCCTCCGACTCCCCACATCTCTGATAGAGGGAAAGGACACAGATTAACAATGTGGCCACAGAGACAAAGGAGAAGACACACATCATAGTCTAAATAGAACACTACTTTCAGACCAGGCTCAGGGATGGCCCAATGGAGTGCCCTTCACCCTCTGCCCTCATCCAAAACAACAGGGAGGGAAACACAACTTTTTTAAATCTTTCATTCATAAAGTAGTAATCAATAGTTAGCATTGGATTGGTCTTCATCTTAAGGTGCGCCTCTCTTAAGGTAACCACTACTATCAATACCAATGATTTGGGGAACCATTTTCCCCTGAGGGCCATTATCCCACTGACACCAATGAAATGAAGGACTCCTTTTCCTGAGGTTTACTATGTTCCCAACACCTAAGATTTGGGGAGATATTCTTTTCTAAGGAGGCATTATTCCACTGACAAATTCATTTAAGGGTTGTCCTCTGGTAGCCATGATCCCAACACTAGATATTTTGGACTATTCGCCCCCTGGTGCTACAGTCTAACGGGACTTACTGTCACACTGATACCATTGATTTAAGGATGTTCTCCTATTGGGACCACAGGCACCAATGACTTGGGGGGGGGGGGGGGGGGGGGAACTTTCTCACTAGTCAACTATAGAACTGATCCCAATGATTTGGGCACTAGTCTACCACTAGGGTCACCAATGATCTGGTGTTCTGGGTTCCCCCTGTTCCACTGACACCAATAATGGGGGGGGGTATTCTCCCAATAGGGCCACTGTCCCTGATGACTTTGGGGGATACCTTTCCACTGCTGCCATTGTAACTAAATAATTTGGGGGCTATTCTCCCAATGGGGCCACTGACACCAATGATTGGGGGCTATTCTCCCAATGGGGCCACTGACACCAATGATTGGGGGCTATTCTCCCAATGGGGCCACTGACACCAATGATTGGGGGCTATTCTCCCAATGGGGCCACTGACACCAATGATTGGGGGCTATTCTCCCAATGGGGCCACTGACACCAATGATGGGGAGGGGGGGCTATTCTCCCAATGGGGCCACTGACACCAATGATTGGGGGCTATTCTCTCAATGGGGCCACTATCCTATGGACATTTTTCGGAAGAATTCACTAGCGTTGAGGACCGCTGGTGTAGACAGACTGACTGCGCCCACAAAGCCTACCTCTGCTTCGATCTCCATTTGCCTCTTCTCCAGTAACTTAGCGACTACCAATGCGCGATGGTGTCCGTAGCGCTTACAACTCACAGCCCACTCACAGAGGAGAGCAACCACGGCGTCATCGTCTGGGGAGATCTAGGTGAAAAGGACCACAGGTGTCAGAAACGAAAGGCAGTAATATGAAGGAGGACACAGAAATCAGAATAAGGACTTGGTTCACCTCGTGCCCATCCTTGCCGATACCCAGACCAAAGATCCGGTTATACAAAGAGTCCAAATTATTACTGAAATCCGACTTCTCAAAGCTGTGACTGTCCAGAACCTCCAGAGTGTGAAGAACTCTTCCGATGGGAAAGCCTGGATGGGGACAGATGGAATACATTGATAGCATAAAACCAGCAACGTGAGTGTAGACCAGGAACGGACTTCAGGACATATAAAAAGTGTGTGGTGATTACCGGCTGTGGCTTCCTGACATTTATCGAAGGACCATCGGACCTCCACGGCGCGGCCTCGCTCCTTTATCTGCTGCTCCATCTCCCGCAGTTTCCTTCTCACCTGTGAAATGTGCGATCGCCGAGTCTGAGAGCAAATTCCACAGCAAGTTCCTCTAGCAGGTCACGTAAAAATCCGATATCCCTCTTATTGCTGACCATTATATTGCCCCCAAAACCACCATCACCACCCCTAGCAATAATATCCCCCCCCTTCCGCCTCTTATCCACCCTTTTCCTCATATCTCACCCGTAATACAGATCTGTCTGTTTTAGTGGTTGAAGCCACATCCTTCCTATTCCCCCAGTTTTCCCCCTTTCACCTACCAGGTTATACTTTATGGATTACATTTTGTGGACACCTGACCACCACACCTACCTGTACAGCTGAAAGTATATGACCCCCTGTCATGACCTGTTCTGTCCACATTTACTCTCTTATTGGTCAGAGTTTTTTTTTTTTTTTTTTTTTTACATTTTTGAAGGAGGGTTCCTTGCATTTGCCCTAAAACACTACTGGTTTGTTTTATTTGGAACTATACATGTTCATTAAAAAGAGCTGGTCACATAGGAGTGCATGGAACAGAGACCAATGTAGGTGCCAGACTGCCTGGGGTGGGCACCTCCACCAATCAAAGCTTGTCTGGATTCCTGGCTGTTTATTAGCTTACTGTTAATTAGATCCCTGTTAAATTAGGTTACTGTTAGCTGTTCATTAGATGGACTGTTAGATGGACTGATGATATTACTGTTTAAAGTTTGCATTGTTTAGGATAACGTGATCAAGCGCTTATTTGATTTTGTGTGGTATACGTTCTGTGTGAATTTTCAATAAAGAGTTCCTGTTTGAACCTAAGCTAGCGTCATCTAATTCTTGGGCGCATTTCCTAGCTATATTACCTGGTTCCAGTGTGGAGGAAGCTATATGTTGGCAGCGACACCAAGGCGGCCTGTGACAAATCCCCTCCAACGTTGGAGGTCAGGTGTCTCCAGTGAAGGATACTGGTAATGCGTCATCATACAAAGACATTGTAGACAACTGTGCCCTTCCAACCTTGTGGTAACAGTTTGGTGAAGACCCTTTGCTGTTCCAGCATGACTGTGCCCCCCAACCTCCCTGTGTACAGAGCCAGCTCCTTAAAGACATGGTATGACCAGTTTGGTGTGGAGGAACTTGAGTGTCCTGTACAGAGCTCTGAACTCAACCCTACTTTTGGAAGACCTTTGGTATAAGGTCTTTTCATCCAACATCAGTACCTGCCCTTAATCCCACAGAACACCTTTGGGATGAGGCCTTACCAAAAGTGTTTGAGGTCATGGAGGAACTTGAGTGTCCTGCGCAGAACCCTGACCTCATCCTTACTGAGCACTTTGAGATGAATTGGAACACCAATGGCCCAACATAAGGCCCAACATAAGGCCCAACATAAGGCCCAACATAAGGCCCAACATAAGGCCCAACATAAGGCCCAACATAAGGCCCAACATAAGGCCCAACGTGTGAGCCAGGTCTGCTCATTCAACATCAGCACCTGACCTCACAAACGGCACATATTTGCTACAGACACCCTCCAAAATCTTGTAGGAAGCCTTCCCAGAGGAGTAGAGACAGCTCCATAAAAGACATGGTGTGAACAGTTTGGTGTGGAGAAACTAAAGTGTCCTGTACAGATCTCTGACCTCAACCCTACTGATCACCATTGGGATGAATTGGAATGCTGATGGTGAGCCACGTCTTCTCCAACATCAGAACATGACCTCACAAATGGCCACAAATCAAATTCCCACAGACACCCTCCAAAATCTTATGGAAAGTCTTCCCAGAAAAGTTGAGGATGTTGTAGCTACAAGGGGGTGGCGGGGGCAACTTCATATTAAAGACCAAGGCTCTGGAACGGGATGTCCAACAAATTCATACAGGTGTGATTGTCAGGTCTTCACAGACTTGGTCTACATTAATCAGATTTCATTTTCATTTGTAAGTAAATATGGATATATAATAAAACAATATTTCTGAAATAGTATATCAATAGTCCATAAAGTGAAAGATGCAAAAAGAGTGATCAAAAAAAGCCCATAAAAACCAAAAAGCAGTGATCCCACATGATGGAAATAAGAGTCTTCAAGAAAGCCCGGTGACACCCTTCACTTTCCTGCTCTGCTTACCAAAAAGAGTGTGACCCCCTGATAAGAGCGGTGAACATGCGCTCCTTTTAACAAACCCAATCCAGCATCTCACCGGTAGGAGGGTCCATTTCAGAGCGGCAACCAAAACAGCTCTAGCACCCAGGCAACGGCAAGAAAGGCTTACACACCCTTCCCAGAGCAATACCAAGCCGAATATAAAATGAAAGCCCTCCAATAGTATGAATAGTGTGCTATTGATAAAACGGATCTATTGAAAATTTGAGGTTGACCGATATTTTGTATTTTTTAAGAAATCGGCCGATTATTACGTAAATTAGGCCGATTAACACTGACCACACCGTGCCTGTTCCTCCTCCCTTCCCAACTCTCTACTGGGAAAGCAGAGCGGTGCTTGGCGCTTACCAGAGCTGCCGAGTGTGTGAAACTGACATGCAATATAACTGAATGTAGAGAGAGACCAGCTGTCAAAATTCAGCAGTGATGTCGGGGGTGGGCATGACCCAGCAACTATCAAACACCAGCCAATGGGATGAAATCTAGGCGGGCCGCTATGTGTAAGTGGCTCTGCCCCTTAAGCAGCTCAATCATTGGCTGGTGTTTGATAGCTGCTGGGTCCCGCCCACCCTCCACATCACCGCTGAATTTTGACAGTTGGTCTCTCTCTACATTCAGTTACATATGTTAGTTTCACACACACACAGTTACACTATATTGGCTCAGTGTGAAATCTGCCAGTGTTAACCAGTGCCACCTGCCAGTGCCACCTGCCAGTGCCAACCAGTGCCACCTGCCAGTGCTTCCAATCAGTGCCGCCTAATATCAGTGCCAGCCAATGCCACCTATCAGTGCCAATCAGTTTTTCTAATCAGTGCCACATACCAGTGCTTCCAATCAGTGTACAGTAGTGTACTGTACTTAGGACATCAAGTGTGTGGTAGAGTGACAAAAACAAGCATGGGGGAGTGGAGTGAGTTTATGAGATGAAGGGAAGAAAAATAAATAAATAAAAATCGGCCTAAAATAATCGGCTGCAAAAATCGGCATCATCTATTGGCCATCAGCTGCCCCGACCTCTAATAAAAATGCACTCACATGTCTTTAGGTAACATGTACGGCATAACAAACGCAGCAGATCGGGCTTGCCAACTGAAAAGATGGCCAATGTGCTGCGCATGTGTGGTGGCGTATGTACGCGACTTCAACCTCCTTGATTATTTCCCGCCTTGACTACTGTAACTCTCTCCTTAATGGCCTACCCTTAACCAGGCTATCCCCCCTTCAGTCTATTATGAATGCTGCTGTTAGACTAATACACCTCACTAATCGTTCCGTGACTGCTGCCCATCTCTGCCAATCCCTTCACTGGCTTTCCCTACCCCACCGTGTAAAATTAAAAATGCTAACCATAACATACAAGGCCATCCACAACCTCGCCCCCATCTATATCACCAACCTCATCTGCAGATATCGCCCAAATCGTCCCCTTCGCTCCTCTGAGGACCTCTTGCTTTCTAGCTCCCTTGTTACCTCCTCTCATGCTCGCCTTCAAGATTTCTCCAGAGCCTCTCCCTACCTCTGGAACGCCCTGCCCCAGTCTGTCCCCTCAGCCCCTACCCTGTCCACCTTTAAGAGTTCCCTGAAAACGCATTTATTCAGGGAAGCCTATCCCACACCCACCTAACTGTCCCCGAGCCACCCCCATCAAATCATTCTCTGCAGCCATTACCTTTTGTACCACCACCTTTAAAATGTAAGCTCTACAAGCAGGGCCCTCCTATACCTTTTGTATTGTACTGTAATTGTGTTGTCCCCTCTATACATTGTAAAGCGCTGCGTAAACTGTTGGTGCTATATAAATCGATAATAATAATAACCTATGCATTTTGTCATATCTGACATCATCAGGGGCATGCACACACCTCACCACGCTCCTTATAAAGGACATCAACCCGGGAAGGATCTCCGTGACTGGCTGGACACATTTCCAATGCAGACAGAGGAGTCCAACCCTCCACCCACCTCCCATATTAGCTTCTTTTGCTTTATGGACTATTGATGTACAATTGCACGTACTATTTAAGCACAAGAGAGCTGCACTGTTGTTTTATTATGCATTAGGTGTTTGGTCACCGTGCACAGCAGCTACATTTATTTAACCTAGCGCAGATTTACACCCATTTTTGCAATATATCGATATCACTGTATGCCTGCAATTTCACTACTCCATAGGTATAACTGGTTAACGTCTGTCATATTTCTTTTCCGGAAAGTGAATAGTAATAGTACAGACTTGCTTGCTGCTCTTCTCGATCGCAAATAAAGTAAAAAAAAACAAAAACACACCTAGAACCTATATGGATAGCTCAAAACTCCAGCCAAGAAGTCCCTGCAAAATAACCAATATACATTCTGCTAAAGGCACCGACCTGCTGTGTGAAGGTAGAATTACCCCCCGGCATAGGTAAACTAGAGGGAGCGATGGGAAGATGGTCCAGGGGCGATCCTGTCTTAATTCGGTTATCAGTCAATGAGTAATGCCAGACGAGAGCGCTGGGACAGCACAGGACAATGCTCTGCCAAAAGAAATGGAAGTATAAAGAATATCAAATACTCTCTGCATTTCTTTCATTCATACAAGTTGATTGATGTAAGGAATTAATTATATTCCTTTTTATATTATATATCTCGCTATACACACAGTGTACGTGTGTGTGTGTGTGTGTGTGTGTGTGTGTGTGTGTGTGTGTGTGTGTGTGTGTGTGTGTGTGTGTGTGTGTATATATATATATATATATATATATATATATATATATATATATATATAATACATACACACACAGTATCTCATAAAAAGTAAGTACACCCCTCAGTCACATTTGTGTAAATCTTTAAAAAAAATTGTCCTTTTTTTGTTTATAGAGCAAAAAATAAAACCCGCAGAGATGATCAAAGACCGCCAAACGAAAGCTCTATTTGTGGGGAAAAAAAAAAAAGGACATCAATTTTGTTTGGGTACAGTGTCGCACGACCGTGCAATTGTCAGTTAAAGTGATGCAACGCCGAATCGCAAAAAGTGCTCTGGTCTCTTGCCAGCCAAATGGTCCGGGGCTGAAGTGGTTAACCACTTCAGCCCCGGACCAATTGTCAGCCTAAGGACCAGAGGTCTTTTTACAATTTCGACACTGTACTGCTTTAACTGGTAATTGCGCGGTCATGCAGTGTTGTATCCAAACTAAATTTGCGTCCTTTTCTTCCCACAAATAGAGATTTCTTTTGATGGTATTTGATTGCCTCTGCGATTTTTACTTTTTGCGATATAAATGGAAAAAGACCAAAAATTGAGAAAAAAAAGATATTTTCTTCTTTTTGTTATAAAAAAAAAAAAAAATCGAATAAACTAAATTTTAGTCATACATTTAGGGCAAAATTTATTCAGCCACATGTCTTTAGTAAAAAAAATGTTAATAAACTTATATTTATTGGTTTGCGCAAAAGTTATAGCGTCTACAAACTAGAGTACATTTTCTGGAATTTACACAGCTTTTAATTTATGACTGCCTATCTCATTTCTTGAGGTGCTAAAATGGCAGGACAGTACAAACCCCCCCCCCCCCCAATGACCCCATTTTGGAAAGTAGACACCCCAAGGAAATTGCTGAGGGGCATGTTGAGCCCATTGAATATTTTTTTTTGTCCCAAGTGATTGAATAATGACACAAAAAAAAAAAAAAAAAGTTTACAAAAATGTGTTACTAAATGATATATTGCTCACACATGCCATAGTTAAGCCTCATGCACACGAGACGCAGATGAAACCTCTGTTAAAAAAAAGCTGAAACGCGCGTTTAGAAACGCGCGTTTTGCCGCGTTTAGACGCGTTTGCGTTTAAACGCGTTTATAAAGATAACATCATGTAGACCCTCCCCAAGCTCTCAAAGCCTTTTTTTTAACTATTTCTGCTATTTTGATCAGAGTGAGTAGCAGCAGCATAGAGAGCAGTTGTACACTTGCATTTGCCGTGTCACTTGCCACGGCACCTGCCACAAGTTGTGGATTGTCCACTTGCCACAAGTTGGGGATTGTCCACTTGCCACGTCACCTGCCACAAATTGTGGATTGTCCACTTGCCACGTCACTTGCCACATCACCTGCCACGTCACTTGCCACGAGATGTGGATTGTCCACTTTCCACGTCATCTGCCATGCCACAAGCTGTGGATTGTCCACTTGCCACGTCACCAGCCACATCACCTGCCACAAGTTGTGGATTGTCCACTTGCCACGTGACTTGCCACATCACCTGCCACGTCACTTGCCACATCACCTGCCACAAGTTGTGGATTGTCTACTTGCCGCGTCACTTGCCACTTCACCTGCCACGTCACTTGCCACGTCACCTGCCACAAGTTGTGGATTGTTCACTTGCCACGTCACCTGCAACGTCACCTGCCACAAGTTGTGGATTGTCCACTTGCCACGTCACTTGCCACGTCAGCTGCCACGTCACTTGCCACGTCACTTGCCACATCACCTGCCACATCACCTGCCACATCACCTGCCACATCACCTGCCACATCACCTGCCACAAGTTGTGGATTGTCCACTTGCCACGTCACTTGCCACATCACCTGCCACGTCACTTGCCACGAGATGTGGATTGTCCACTTGCCATGTCACTTGCCACGTCACCTGCCACGTCACTTGCCACAAGATGTGGATTGTCCACTTGTCACATCACCTGCCACATCACTTGCCACATCACCTGCCACAAGTTGTGGATTGTCCACTTGCCACGTCACTTGCCACATCACCTGCCACGTCACTTGCCACAAGATGTGGATTGTCCACTTTCCACGTCACCTGCCATGCCATCTGCCACAAGTTGTGGATTGTCCACTTACCACGTCACCAGCTACATCACCTGCCACAAGTTGTGGATTGTCCACTTGCCACACCACTTTCCACGTCACCTGCCACGTCACCTGCCACAAGATGTGGATTGTCCACT
This sequence comes from Lithobates pipiens, assembly GCF_037356315.1. Taxonomy (NCBI): domain Eukaryota; kingdom Metazoa; phylum Chordata; class Amphibia; order Anura; family Ranidae; genus Lithobates; species Lithobates pipiens. The sequence goes on along the minus strand of NW_027507685.1, from coordinate 115,137,356 downwards.
TGCCACGTCACCAGCCACATCACCTGTCACAAGTTGTGGATTGTCCACTTGCCACGTCCCTTGCCACGTCCCCTGCCACGTCACCTGCCACAAGTGGATTGTCCACTTGCCACATCACTTGCCACATCACCTGCCACAAGTTGTGGATTGTCCACTTGCCACGTCACCTGACACAAGTTGTGGATTGTCCACTCGCCACGTCACTTGCCACATCCCCTGCCACAAGTGGATTGTCCACTTGCCACATCACTTGCCCCATCACCTGCCACAAGTTGTGGATTGTCCACTTGCCACGTCACCTGACACAAGTTGTGGATTGTCCACTCGCCACGTCACTTGCCACATCACCTGCCACAAGTGGATTGTCCACTTGCCACGTCACTTGCCACGTCCCCTGCCACAAGTGGATTGTCCACTTGCCACGTCACTTGCCACGTCACCTGCCACAAGTTATGGATTGTCCACTTGCCACGTCACATGCCAGTCACCTGCCACAAGTTGTTGATTTTCCACTTGCCACGTCACCTGCCAAGTCACTTGCCGCGTCACCTGCCAGGTCACTTGCCACGTCACCTGCCAGGTCACTTGCCACGTCACCTGCCACAAGTTGTGGATTGTCCACTTTCCACGTCACTTGCCACTTCACCTGCCACGTCACTTGCCACAAGTTGTGGATTGTCCACTTGCCACATCACTTGCCACCTGCCATGTCACTTGCCACAAGTTGCGGATTGTCCACTTGCCACGTCACTTGCCACAAGTTGTGGATTGTCCACTTGCAATTGCAATTGTTTAAAATATTTTTCTAATGGTTTTTCATCATTTGCAATCATTTTTGAGATTTTTAATGTAAAAAAAAAGGTCACCTTTAAAAACGCATATAAACGCAAACGCGGCTAAACGCGGGTGCCGCGTTTAGCCGCGTTTTGCGTCTGAAACGCAGAAATTTTTGTTTCTGAACGCATTTTTTTGCTTCTGGAAAAACGAGATTAAACGCAACTGCATATAAACGGAAAAAAATGAGACTGTGTGCATGGACACATAGGATAACATTGAATGAGTTCAGGTGCAGTTGAAAAAACTGTCCAACTGCATCTGAACGCGCGTTTAACTGCGTCTCGTGTGCATGAGGCCTTCTATGTGGAATTGCACCCCAAAATATATTCTGCTGCTTCTCCTGAGTACGGGGATACCACATGTGGGACTTTTTGGGAGTCTAGCCGCATACGGCACCCCGAAAACCAATCACTGTCTTCAGGATTTCTAAGGGTGCAAATTTTTGATTTCACTCCTCACTACCTATCACAGTTTCGAAGGCCATAAAATGCCAAAATAGCACAAACCCCCCCCCCCCCCCCCAATGACCCCATTTTGGAAAGTAGACACCCCAAGCTATTTACTGAGAGGCATGTTGAGTCCATGGAATATTTTAGATTTTGCCACAAGTTGCAGGAATATTAAATTTTTTAATTTTTTTTGCACAAAGTTGTCACTAAATGATATATTGCTCACACATGCTATGGGCATAAGTGAAATTACACCCCAAAATAAATTCTGCTTCTTCTCCCGAGTACGGGGATACCACATGTGGGGGACTTTTTGGGAGCCTAGCCACGTACGGGACCCTGAAATCCAAGCACTGCCTTTAGGATTTAAATATAAAACGCTACCAAAAAAAACTGTTAGCGATCGCAGGGATCAGGCCTGACTCTGCGAACGCTGCAGTTATGGGTTTAGTGTTTTGTGACAGTGATCGATCGATACTGCACTTGGGTGGGCTGGGCAGAGGGGCAAAACGCAGGTGCTAGCAGGTATCTGGGCTGATCTCGCTAACAATGCGTTTTTTTGGAACCCTAAACTGCTGGGGACGCTAGTATAGATCTGATCAGATCAGATATTGATCTGTTCAGATTCTATACCACTACGGGAGGTGTATGCTTTGCGTGTGGGTGTTAGCGGTACTGGCACTAACCTAGCGCTGCCTGGGGCGATGCAGACCCTGACCCTAAAACCTAATTGATATCACCCGCCGGGTGATCAGGGGGTTAAACCTTTATTGGGTAATAAATGGTGGGTGCCCTGATGCTATAAAAAGCAAACTAACCAGAGTCACCCGTAACACTTATACGGTGATCACTGGTGAAAGGGTTAACTAGGGGTAATCAGGGGTTTAAAATCTTTATTAGGTAGTATATGGGGGTCCCTGGCGCTATATAAAAACCTGACGGGGAACCTAAATAACTAACTGGCTAACCAGCGTCACCAGTGGCACTTATACGGTGATCGCTGGTGAAAGGGTTAACTAGGGGCAATCAGGGAGTTAAAACTATTATTGGGTAGTATATGGGGGTACCTAGCACTATAAAAACCTGGCGGTGATCCTAAAAAAATAACTAGCTACCTAGCGGCACTAGTGACACTAATCGGGATCGGGGGCAATGGGGGGGGTGATCGGGGGGTGGTTTGTGTGCCTATGTGTACCTACAATGTCAGTGTAGTGTTGGTGCACACTTACTATTGTGTTCTCCTCGCAGTCCGGTCAAAAAGACCGCCCCGAGGAGAATGACATCACTTCCTCTCTGCCTGTGTTTACTATACACAGGCGGGGGAAGCTTCTCATTCGGCAGGAGCGATCGAGAGGGGATGGCCAGAAACAAACGGCCATCCCCTCATCCCGGGTCACTCCTGCAGCGAAACGGACCGCCGCATCCAGCGGGAGGGGGTCCGATCGGACCCCCCACCCGCTGGAAGGCGAGCACGTACATGTACGTGCTTGTGCCTGTCGGTGCCATTGCGCCGATGTACATTGCCATGTGGCGGTCCTTAAGTGGTTAATGGCTGTGTGTTGAGTTATTTTGAGGGGACAGGAAATTTACACTGTTATACAAGCTGTACACTCACTACTTTACATTGTAGACAAGTATCATTTCTTCAGTGTTGTCACATGAAGAGAGAAATGTGAGGGGTGTACTTATTTTGTCAGATACTGTATATATTGTAACAAAAGTCAGTGAGATGCTGTAACTACATGTAATACAGTAACACACAACATAAAAATGCACAGACAAGCCAGACACACAGGAGTTACCTGCAGCATACAGCTCAACCCATAGGCAAGCGGCCGGTGCTGAGGGCACTGCAGAAGATCGCAGAAGGGTGAGGACGGGGCAGATCCTGAGGGAGTAGGAGGTGCGGGTGTAGGGGGCAGCGCTGTGCCGGTCTGCGCTGCCAGGAGGTGACCCCCGCTGCCTTCCAGTTGCTGCGCCAAGCGTCTCGTGCAGAAGTAGGCCAGGCGACGGGACAGGTAAGCAGACTGGACCAAGGAGCTGGAATACTGTGCGGAGAAAAACAAAGAAAAGAAATGAGAGACGTGCCCCTGGCTCAGATTTACCCCGGCAGCAGATTCCTCATTCTACTCACCCGGAGAAGGAGGGGGAACAGCAGCTTTAAAAGTTCATCTTCCCCGGGCCGAATCTTCTCAAAACATTCCAGAACCCAGGTCAGGAACTCGTGTCGCTCCAACATCCCATCCTGGAAGAGAAGAGGAGACTTCACTACACAACTCTTATAAGTAGGGAGTGGCTGCAGTTTGCCACCTGTCCGCTTGAGTGTGGTAAAATAGCTGGCGAGAAGAGTGTGTGTTCGCCTGCAAAGAGACCAGAAGACTAGGAGGTGGGCAGAACACAGCACCCAGCAAGGACACCTGAGGACTAGGATGAAGGGACACGATGTAAGAAGGGGCTACCTGGGGACCCCGATGTAAGGGGGGAGGCTACCTGGGGACCTCGATGTAAGGGGGGAGGCTACCTGGGGACCCTGATGTAAGGGGGTGCCTCGATGTAAGGGGGGACCCGATGTAAAGGGGGGCCTCTCTGGGGACCCCGATGTAAGGGGGGGCCTCTCTGGGGACCCCGATGTAAGGGGGGGGCCTCTCTGGGGACCCCGATGTAAGGGGGGGCCTCTCTGGGGACCCCGATGTAAGGGGGGGCCTCTCTGGGGACCCCGATGTAAGGGGGGGCCTCTCTGGGGACCCCGATGTAAGGGGGGGCCTCTCTGGGGACCCCGATGTAAGGGGGGGCCTCTCTGGGGACCCCGATGTAAGCAGGGGGGCCTCTCTGGGGACCCCGATGTAAGCAGGGGGGGCCTCTCTGCGGACCCCGATGTAAGCAGGGGGGGCCTCTCTGCGGACCCCGATGTAAGCAGGGGGGGCCTCTCTGCGGACCCCGATGTAAGCAGGGGGGGCCTCTCTGCGGACCCCGATGTAAGCAGGGGGGGCCTCTCTGCGGACCCCGATGTAAGCAGGGGGGGGCCTCTCTGCGGACCCCGATGTAAGCAGGGGGGGCCTCTCTGGGGACCCCGATGTAAGCAGGGGGGGCCTCTCTGGGGACCCCGATGTAAGGGGGGGACCTCTCTGGGGACCCTGATGTAAGGGGGGACCTCTTTGGGGACCCCGATGTAAGGGGAAATAATATGGTAGGGCAGCACTGTGTAAGAATCTGACGTTTTGACATCGCTTCCACCCTGCATTGTTATGGAGTTGGTTGGGGGCTCATCTCTCCCTCGCTCATCTCCATACCCAGCAAGGGTGAAGATCCGATAGCCTCCGCCGTTGCTAATGGGTCCAGTAAGCTGTGAAGGGCACTGGAGCGCAGCTGGGGGGGGGGGGGGCGTGCCCCTCTCCTGCCGCCGATAAAAGTGATCTCGCAGCGAATCGGCTGTTTTTGCCATAACAACGATATCCTGTCCCCACTTCCGGGAGTCCGCGGCCGCAGCCTGTGACATCACCACGGGGGTCCCTCCTCCTCCTCTCCCTGTCGCCAGGCCAGTAGGAGAGAGGAGCAGGGCCTCATGCATGCGCAGTAGGGTTCCCTGCATGCAGCCGTAAGGCTACACTGCCGGGTACCCTCACCCGCAATGGTGGTGGCAGCACTAGACGGCTGATGGAAACATGCCAACATCGCTGGACTCTGGGACAGGCAAGTGTCCGATTGTTAAAAGCCAGCAGCTGCTGTATGTGTAGCCGCTTTTAATTTGTTTTTTTTGGAGGGAGGAACACCGCTTTATGGGGGAAAATCTCCTGGTCTGTAAGTGGTTAAAACAAACAGGAATTATACTTACCTTACAACCCTTGCCTCTCTGGCAGTACCCCTCACCTTTTTGATGCCCCAAGTTGTGGGTGGGTCATCAGCACCCACACCTACAACACAGGGCTGATGGTTCTGCATTGTATATGATGTTGGGTGCATCCAACAGAGGCAGCATTGAAGAAAATCCCTTTTCAGAGAGAGGAGGCGGCCTGCAGCAGCCAGGGATAAGGCGCGGCCCGCGCAAGGCCAAGGCGCGGCCCGCGCAAGGCCAATCTGCTGTTTGGATTTCTCCTGGACATAAAATAGAGCTGGTAACCCTTACATCAGGGTAGGCAACTTCGGCATCTCCAGCTGTTTTGAAACTACAAATCCCATCATGCCTCTGCCCGTCAGGGTCTTGCAATGTCTCATGGGACTTGTAGTTTCAAAACAGCTGGAGTGCCAAGGTTAACTACCCCTGATGTAAGGGTTAACAGGTTTATTTTATGTCCAGGAGAAACCTAAACAACTGGAGGGGTGAGGTTGCCTACCCCCCTACCCTCCATGGTGGCGGGGGAGGCACTTTGATTTTTAAAGTGGAGTTCAGCTTGCAATCTTGGATCCTGCAAGTGTCGGGGGGCGGAGATACAGGAGCCCTCACCTGGAACATGAACATGGCCAGCTTCTCGTTGTACTCCCACTGCTTCAGTGCCACTTCCACCTCCGGGGGAGTCGGTCCGGGCGGAGGGCCGCAGCCCCCCGTGGCCTGCCGGTAATACTCTGCGATCTTCTGCAGCTGCTCCCACAGGTAGCGGGTGATAATCTGCGTCCACTCTGTAAGAGAGGCGGGAGGCAACACAGATGGGTAAGTAACGCCACGGTAACACACACACTGCGCTAAGAGCGGCGGAACATCAATCATTCAATATTACCGATGATGGGGTCCATCACGTGCCTCTTCTTCATTTTGGTTTCTGTAATGGCAGCATAATACGCACACGTCATCTTCACCAGCCAGGCCGCCCGCATGACCGGAACAGAATATCGAGCCAGGTAACCAAATACCTCCTCCTTCTTCCCGAAAATAGGGACCTGCCCATCCAAGGAGCAAAAGAAAAAATGATTAGAAACAGGACATGCCCCTTAAAGCTGAAAATTTATTTCACAGCCATTATTGGGATTTTATGTGATGGACCAAAACAAAGTGTCACATAATAGTGAAGTGGAAGGAAAATGATACAAATAAATATGTGAAAAGTGTGTGTGTGTGTGTGTGTGTGTGTGTATAATTAGTAAATAGAGCCCACCTGTGTCTCATTTCATCTCAGTATAAATACAGCTGTTCTGTGAAGCCCTCAGAGTTGTTAGAGAACCTTAGTGAACAAACAGCATCATGCAGGCCAAGGAACACACCAGACAGGTCAGGGATAAAGTTGTGGAGAAGTATAAAGCAGGGTTAGGTTATAAAAAAAAAAATCTCCCAAGCTTTGACCATCTCACGGAGCTCTGTTCAATCCCTCATCGGAAAATGGAAAGAGTATGGCACAACCGCAAACCTACCAAGACATGGCCGCCCATCTAAACTGACCGGCCGGGCAAGGAGAGCATTCATCAGAGAAGAGCCAAGAGGTCCATGGTAACTCTGGAGGAGCTGCAGAGCTCCACAGCTCAGGTGGGAGAATCTGTCCACAGGACAACTATTAGTCGTGTCCTCCACAAATCTGCCCTTCTATGGAAGAGTGACAAGAAGAAAGACATTGGTGAAAGAAAGTCATAAGAAGTCCTGTTTGTAGTTTGTGAGAAGCCATGTGGAGGACACTTCAAACATGTGGAAGAAGGTGATGTGGTCAGAGGAGACCAAAATTTTACTTTATGACCTAAAAACAAAACGCTATGTGTGGGGGAAAACTAACACTGCCCATCACCCTGAACACACCATCCCCACTGTGAGACATGGTGGTGGCAGCATCACGTGGTGGGGATGGTTTTCTTCAGCAGGGACAGAGAAGCTGGTCAGAGTTGATGGAAAGATGGATGGAGACAAATACAGGACCAATCTTAGAAGACCTGTTAGAGTCTGCAAAAGACTTGAGAGCGGGGCGGAGTTTTACCTTCCAGCAGGACAATGACCCGAAACATACAGCCAGAGCTACAATGGAATGGCTTAGATCAAAGCATATTCATGTGTTTGAATGGCCCAATCACAGTCCAGACCTAAATCTCATTGAGAATCTGTGGCAAGACTTGAAAATTGCTGACGCTCTCTATCCAATCTGACAGAGCTTGAGATATTTTACAAAGAAGAATGGGCAGAAATGTCCTCTCTAGATGCGCAAAGCTGGTAGAGAAATCCCCAAAAAGACTTGTAGAGAAAGGGGTTCTACAAAGTATTGACTTCGGGGGGGGTGCCATAGAAATGCCCCTCCCCCCACACTTTTCACATATTTATTTGTATCATTTATCATTTTCCTTCCACTTCACAATTATGTGTCACTTTGTGTTGGTCCATCACATAAAATCCCAATAAAATATATTTATGTTTTTGGGTGTAACAAAATGTGGGAAATATCAAGGGGTATGAATGCTTTTTCCAGGCACTGTACCTATCGCAGGTGATGCGCACTTACCTTCTTGGCGAGGTGTGTGAGAGGTTTGGTCCCCGCCAGATCTGTGAACCAGTTGTGTATGGAGTTCTGGGAACGCGGCGTCACCAGCCAGAAGTTATCCTTCTGGTTGACCTGAGGTTTCCTCCGGCCGGTGTCTGGCAGAGTGTTGCACCGCAGCTTCTCTGCCATGATGTTACTGAAGTTGGAGCTGATCTACAAAGACGAGAAAAAAAAGAACGACGTCACAATCTCTGTACAGAGAAAAGGCGACAGCTCAGTCGCGGGTCACATGGAAGAAGAGAATCAAACACAGGAGGAGATAAAAATTGAAGATTAGGAAGACAAATCCGGGGCGGAGGAAATGGATGGTCAGACCTCGGGGGGCACAAGACCCCCCAAAAAAATCCTCCAATGCCCTGCATGTAGACCAGACACACCCACATCACCTCGGCAATAGAAAAACTTTTTTTTTTTTTTATAAAAATGTAATTAAAATTGAAACCTATAGAGCTCCTGCTATCCGCGCGCTTCCTGCGCCTAGGCGCTCCCGCTACCCACGCGCTTCCTGCGCCTAGGCGCTGCCGCTACCCGCGCATTTCCTGCACCTAGGCGCTGCCGCTACCCGCGCGTTTCCTGCGCCTAGGCGCTCGTTGATCTTTCTGTGTGGCTTTCAATAAAGCAGCTGAAAGCTGTGAAGAGGAGGAAGAGTGATTGTCAGCTGCTTTACTGAAAGCCACACAGGGAGATCAGCGATTATAACTCCCCCCCATCAATGTTCGTTCCAAATGATAGAGACGCACTATTCAGACAACTTTCACCAAGGATTGTAAATGGATGACGGAGAATTGTGTGACTCCGGAGTAAAAATTAGGGATCTATTAAAGCCGCCACAGCTTTTTTTTTTTTTTTCCTGGCATCCAATCATTAATAACCCCAATACACTTCCTGTAGGTTCGCTCATGGATCTTCATTTATTTTGTTTTTATACTCATTATTTAGGAAGTCCTCTTCATGATTGATGACTGTGGGCATGTGAAGCCCAATCTCAACCTCTACCTAGATTTGCCATTTAGAGGTGCATGCTGGGTAACCAGCACGCACCTCTAGATCTCATGCGATACTCCACCAGCATTAGTTCCCATAACAAATGGACGATGACAGAGGAAGGTTCCGCCCCCGTTGTTAAGGCAACACAGATGTGATCTGCCTTAAATCGTCTCATTTCCTGTCGGGAGATAACGCGATTTTTGCTCACAGTCCTGGGAAATGACAACGCTCAGGTGAGGGAAGAAGTGACCAGGAGCTCCACCCACCCAGGAGGGGCAGATTAGGAGCCACCACATAGCATTAGAGCGTTCCTGGTGAGTAATAAAATAAAAATCCCCCCCCCCCAAATGTTTATTAAAACTATGAAAGGACGACGAATACGGCAAAATGTTTTTCTGGGTGGAACTTCGCGTGTCACCTCAGGATCAGCCAATCAGGACGCACACACTGGTCTGAGCCATGAGGGGGGATGGGATCTAAAGGGGTTAAAGGAAGATTCTGACACAGAAGCCCAAAACCCCCTGTACCTTTGCCGGATTGAAGTTGACATTCTTGGCGCTGCCATGTTCATCTCCAGACACCGCCGGCTGGTTGTTGAATCCTTGCTTCACATTCAGAGCCGTCAACTCATCCTGCAATCACCGATCATACATGAGAATCACATGACCTCCCACCTCAACCCACAGCACCCCAATACCTCCCCTCTGCTCACAGCACAATACCACCCCGCACCCCAATACCTCCCCTCCCCCCACAACACCCCAATACCTCCGCTCCCCCCACAACACCACAATACCTCCCCTCACCCCAATACCTCCCCTCCCCACACCTCACCCCAATACCTCCCCTCCCCCAATACCTCCCCCCCACAGCACCCCAATACCTCCCCCCCACAGCACCCCAATACCTCCCCCCCCCACAGCACCCCAATACCTCCCCCCCCCACAGCACCCCAATACCTCCCCCCCCCACAGCACCCCAATACCTTCCCCCCCCCCACAGCACCCCAATACCTTCCCCCCACAGCACCCCAATACCTTCCCCCCCACAGCATCCCAATACCTTCCCCCCCCACAGCACCCCAATACCTCCCCCGAACATTACCCCAATACCTCCCCTCCCTCACTTCACCCCAATACCCCCCCCACCACACCCCAATACCTCCCCTCCCCCCACAGCACCCCAATACCTCCCCCCTCCCCCCCACCTCACCCCAATAACTCCCACTTCACTCCAATACCTCTGTTCCCCCACCTCACCCCAATACCTCCCCCTCCCCCCACAGCACCCCAATACCTCCCCTCATGTCACCCCAATACCTCCCCCAAGTCACCTCAATACCCCCCTTGCCCCCACCTCACCTCAATACCTCCCCTCCCCCACAGCACCACAATACCCCCCCCTCCCCCCACAGAACCCTAATACCTCCCCCACCTCAGATCACCCCAAAACCTCCCCTCCCCCCACAGCACCCCAAATCACCCCAATACCTCCCCCACAGCACCCCAATACCTCCCCCCCACAGCCCCCCAATACCTCCCCTCCCCCCCACAGCACCCCAATACACTGCACCCCAATACCTCTCCCCCACTCCACCCCAATACCTCCCCCACCTCAATACCCCCCGCCCCCACTTCACCTCAATACCTCCCAACCTCACCCCAATAGCTCCCCCTCCCCCCACCTCACCCCAATACCTCCCCCACTTCACCCAAATACCTCCCCCTCCCCCCACATCACCCAAATACCTCCCCCTCCCCCCACATCACCCAAATACCTCCCCCTCCCCCCACATCACCCAATACCTCCCCCCACAGCACCCCAATAACTCCCCCTCCCCCGTCACCCCAATACCTCCCCCGCCCCCCACCTCACTCCAATACCTCCGCCTCCCCCCACATCACCCAAATACCTCCCCTCCCCCCACAGCACCCAATAACTCCCCCTCCCCCCACCACACCCCAATACCCCCCACCTCAAATTACCCCAAAACCCCCCCCGTCAAGCCAATACCTCCCCCTCCCCCACCTCACTCCAATTCCTCCCCCCACCCCACAATACCTCCTCCTCCCCCCACAGCACCCCAATACCTCCCCTCCCCAATACCGCCCCTCACCTCACCCCAATACCACTCTTCCCCCACCTCAGAGCACAATACCTCCCCTCCCCCGACCTCAGATCACCCAAATACCTCCCCTCACCTCACCCCAATACTCCCCCCCCCCACCTCACCCCAATACTTCCCCCTCCCCCCACCTCACCCCAATACCTGCACCCCCCCACCTCAGAACACCCCAATTCCTGTACCGTGACCCCTTAGAAGTCTCTGAAGAGAGGATTTATGATGTGGGTCTATGTTCTAGGTGGAAGAAGCCACATTCAGCAGGACACGTTGGCACTGTCCGGCTTTGTCCCTCCCTCAGTACAAGTTCTCATGAAGGACAAACAGCTTTATGACCAAACCCGGGCTGCTATGTGAAAGTATTTTCCCCAGAAGGTCCACACGATCCATCTACATCCAGGACCACCAAGAAACTCAACACACCCCAAACCCCCCCCCCCCCCCCTTATTTCCTGCATCTCCTCCCTCTACCTACCCAACCAAAATCACAGCACTGACTGGGTCTATTCTGCTCAGTGACCATCACTGAGAACACCACCACATGGCTGAGTCCCCCAGAGACCGAGGTGGAGGTTCATCTTCCAGAGGACAGTAACACGAACTTACTGCTACAGCTACCCTGGAGAGGATTACAGCAAAGCAACCTTCCGTCACTGCCCGCGGCGCCTCCAACCTTCCGTCACTGCCCGCGGCGCCTCCAACCTTCCGTCACTGCCCACATTTATAGGTTGATGTCTTGGAATGGCCTCATTGGTGCCTTGACCTTAACCCAACCGACAAACTGTGACAGGACCCACTGACCCCAACCATCCCCACCTAACATATCCATTCTCACCCTACCTGACCCGGTTAATCTCACCCTACCTGACCCCGTCCAACCCCAGCCAACACATCCATCATCCAATCCCAGCCAAAACATCCATCATCCAATCCCACCCAAAACATCCATCATCCAATCCCACCCAAAACATCCATCATCCAATCCCACCCAAAACATCCATCATCCAATCCCACCCAAAACATCCATCATCCAATCCCACCCAAAACATCCATCATCCAATCCCACCCAAAACATCCATCATCCAATCCCACCCAAAATATCCATCATCCAATCCCACCCAAAATATCCATCATCCAATCCCACCCAACCAACCTCACCTGACCCAAGTATCAATGTTCATATCTTGGGGATCAGAATTTCCTCTATGCGTTTCGTAGGAAGCCACACCCCTTCAGGAGGAGGGGAGAACAATGAAGCGAAAACCACGATCATTCCAGTGGGCCGGGTCCACACCCCTTTTATGTGTCATCATACGGGGGAGGGGGGTCAGTACTTGGGAACCTCTCTGCCCCCTATGGAATTCCCTCTGCCACCCCTGAGAATTGTGGGGTGCAGATCCTGCCCATTGGGGCAATTGTAACTTTTATCTTCACGGTTCTCCCCTCCTCCTGAAGGGGCGGGGCTTACTGTGAAACGCATAGAGGAAATCCTGATCCCCCCCCCGAGATATGAAGATTGACACTAATGGGGGTCGATGGTATCAGAACATATATCCTTTTATACCTAGAAAGTCCCTCTACACCCCCCACACACAGCGCCATCCGGGGGGCCATCCTATCCCCCCTCCCCCAGTATTACAGCTTCCTCTCCTATAGGACAGTACCAGCTTTGTTCAGGCATCATCCAGCCTAAGCACTGGGGGAGGGGGAGACTAAGGCAATGCTTCCGCCTGCCTGCAGCAGACAAGTGACGTCACCTGAGCCTAGGTACAGCGGGGTGGGGGGGGGGTGTTTTCCTGGGATTCTGATGACAGGTCCCCCTCATTCCATGCCCCCCTCTATAATAATCTGGGGGTCCCCCCTCACCCCCATTCCCCTAACTCGCCTCCTTCTGTTTGGCGTCCTGGGGGTAGACATCGGGGGGCCCCAGGCGGGGTTTCTTCAGGGGCCTCTGCTCGTAGCTCAGTACACCGAAGGCCGCCATCTTTCCTGCTCCTCCGGGGGGCGCGCACCCGATGACGTCAGGAAGAGAAGCCAAGAGCGCGCCAGTGACGTCACAGGGAGGGCGGGAAGCCACCGGCGCCATGTTGTGTGCGGGCAGAGTTCTGTGGCGGTGTACCCGGATAATTGGGGGGTGTCATGTGGGGACTTCCTATAGAATCTCCATAGGTCACCTGACAACCTACCTTCAACACTGGTCAGTATTCACCGAGAAGGAGGGGGTGACACCCCCCAATCTTCTCCTGTACACCACTTCACATTTCCCTCCACTTCCTGTTCCTGTGACCCCCATTTATGGCATGTCCGCCACTTCCTGTCCCTGTGACTAATACTGGCATTTCCCCCACTTCCTGTCCCTATGGCCCCTATTTATGGCATTTCCCCCACTTCCTGTCACTGTGACCTCCATTTATGGCATTTCCCCCACTTCCTGTACCTGTGACCCCCATTAATGACATTTCCCCCACTTTCTGTCCCTGTGACCCCCATTAATGACATTTCCCCTAACTACCTGTCCCTGTGACCCCCATTACTGACACCCCCCTTCTTGCCCATGTGACCCCCAACACATGTCTTTCTCCCCCATTTCCTGTCCCGGTGATCCCCATTACTGAGATTTCTCCTCAATTCTTGTCCCTGTGACCCCAATTACTGACAGCCCCCCACTTTCTGTACCCGTGACCCCCACTACTGAGATTTCTCCTCACTTCCTTTTCCTGTGACCCCCATTACTGACTTTTCCCCACTTCCTGTCCTGTGACCCCCCATTACTGAGATTTATCCCTCACTTCCTGTCCATTTGACCCCCATTACTGACATTTCCCCTCACTTCCTGTCCCTGTGACCCCCATTACTGACACCCCAACTTTCTGTCCCTGTGACCCCAATTACTGACATTTCCCCCACTTCCTATCCCTGTGACCCTCCATTACTGACATTTCCCCCACTTCATGTCCCTGTGACCCCCAATACTGGAATTTCCCCCACTTCCTGTCCCTGTGACCCCCATTACTGATATTTTCCCCCACTTCCTGTCCCTGTGACCCCCAACACTGGGAGTTCCCCAACATTCAGTCCCTGTGACCCCCATTACTGAGATTCCCCCCACTTCCTGTCCCTGTGACCCCCCATTACTGCCATTTTCCTATTTTTCTGTCCCTGTGACCCCCAACACTGGGATTTCCCCCCCCACTTCTTGTCCCTGTTATGCCAATTACTGACTTTCCCCCACTTCCTGTCCCGTGACCCCTATTGCTGACATTTCCCCTCACTTCCTGTCCCTGTGACCCCCATTACTAACATTTCCCCTCACTTCCTGTCCCTGTGACCCCATTACTGACATTTACTCTCACTTCCTGTATCGATTACCCCATTACTGACATTTACTCTCACTTCCTATCCCTGTGACCACCCCATTACTGGCATTCCCCCCACTTCCAGTCCCTGTGACCCCCATTACTGACATTTCCCCACTTGCTGTCCCTATGACCCCCATTACTGACATTTCCCCCCACTTCCTCTCCCTGTGACCCTCCATTACTGACATTTCCCCCCCCCACTTCCTGTCCCTGTGACCCCCAACACTGGGATGTCCCCCCACTTCCTGTCCCTGTGACCCCCAACACTGGGATTTCCCCCACTTTCTGTCCCTATGACCCCCAACACTGGGATTTCTCCCCACTTCCTGTCCCTATGACCCCCATTACTGACATGTCCCCCCACTTCCTCTCCCTGTGACCCTCCATTACTGACATTCCCCCCCCCCACTTCCTGTCCCTGTGACCCCCAACACTGGGATTTCCCCCCACTTCCTGTCCCTGTGACCCCCAACACTGGGATTTCCCCCACTTTCTGTCCCTATGACCCCAACACTGGGATTTCCCCCACTTCCTGTCCCTGTGACCCCCAACCCTGGGATTTCCCCCCACTTCCTGTCACTGTTATGCCCATTACTGAGATTTCACCTCACTTCCTGTCCCTGTGACGCATTACTGACATTTCCCCTCACTTCGTGTACCTATGACCCCATTACTGACATTTACTCTCACTTCCTGTCCCTGTGACCCCATTACTGACATTTACTCTCACTTCCTGTCCCTGTGATCCCCATTACTGACATTTCCCCCCCCCCACTTCCTGTCCCTGTGACCCCCAACACTGGGATTTCCCCCCACTTCCTGTCCCTGTGACCCGCAACACTGTGATTTTCCCCCTACTTCCTGTCCCTGTGACCCCCCAACACTGGGATTTCCCCCCACTTCCTGTCCCTGTGACCCCAGTACTGAAATTTACCCCCACTTCCTATCCCTGTGACCGCCAACACTGAGAGTTCCCCCACATTCAGTCCCTGTGACCCCCATTACTGAGATTTCCCCCACTTCCTGTCCCTGTGACCCCCAGCACTGGGATTTCCCCCCACTTCCTGTCCCTGTTATGCCCATTACTGAGATTTTTCCTCACTTCCTGTCCCTGTGACGCCATTACTGACATTTCCCATTGCTTGCTGTCCCTGTGACTCCATTACTGACACTTCCCGTCACTTCCTGTCCCTTGGGCCCCCATTACTAACATTGCCCCCACTTCCTGTCCCTGTGACCCCAATTACTGACATTTCCTCTCTATTTCCTGTCCCTGTGACCCCCATTACATACATTTCCCCCACTTCCTGTCCCTGTGACCCCTAACACTGGGATTTCCCCTCACTTACTGTCCCTGTTATGCCCATTACTGAGATTTCGCCTCACTTACTGTCCCTGTGACGCCATTACTGACATTTCTCATCGCTTGCTGTCCCTGTGACCCCATTACTGACACTTCCCCTCACTTCCTGTCCCTTGGACCCCCATTACTAACATTGCCCCCACTTTCTGTGCCTGTGACCCCCATTACAGACATTTCCCCCACTTCCTCTCCCTGTGACTCCCGAATCTGGGATTTC
The DNA here is from genome assembly GCF_037356315.1 of Lithobates pipiens. Taxonomy (NCBI): domain Eukaryota; kingdom Metazoa; phylum Chordata; class Amphibia; order Anura; family Ranidae; genus Lithobates; species Lithobates pipiens. Next base: position 115,121,576 of record NW_027507685.1, on the reverse strand, counting down.
CTCCACTTCCTGTCCCTGTGACCCCCATTATTGACATTTCCCCTCATTTCCTGTCCCTGTGACCACATTTACTGACATCCCCTCACTTCCTGTCCCTGTGACTCCAATTACTGACATTCCTCCCACTTCCTGTCCCTGTGACTCCCAATACTGACATTTCCCCCACTTCCTGTCCCTGTGACCCCAAACACTGGGATTTCCCCCCACTTCCTGTCCCTGTGACCCCAAACACTGGGATTTCTCCCCACTTCCTGTCCCTATGACCCCCATTACTGACTTTTCCCCCCCACTTCCTATCCCTGTGACCCCCAACACTGAGCATTCCCCCACATTCAGTCCATGTGGACCCCATTACTGAGATTTCCCCCACTTCCTATCCCTGTGACCCCCAACACTGGGATTTCCCCCCACTTCCTGTCACTGTTATGCCCATTACTGAGATTTCACCTCACTTCCTGTCCCTGTGACGCATTACTGACATTTCCCCTCACTTCGTGTACCTATGACCCCATTACTGACATTTACTCTCACTTCCTGTCCCTGTGACCCCATTACTGACATTTACTCTCACTTCCTGTCCCTGTGACCCCCCATTACTGACATTTCCCCCCCACTTAATGTCCCTGTGACCCCCAACACTGGGATTTCCCCCCACTTCCTGTCCCTGTGACCCGCAACACTGTGATTTTCCCCCTACTTCCTGTCCCTGTGACCCCCAACACTGGGATTTCCCCCCACTTCCTGTCCCTGTGACCCCAGTACTGAAATTTACCCCCACTTCCTATCCCTGTGACCGCCAACACTGAGAGTTCCCCCACATTCAGTCCCTGTGACCCCCATTACTGAGATTTCCCCCACTTCCTGTCCCTGTGACCCCCCAGCACTGGGATTTCCCCCCACTTCCTGTCCCTGTTATGCCCATTACTGAGATTTTTCCTCACTTCCTGTCCCTGTGACGCCATTACTGACATTTCCCATTGCTTGCTGTCCCTGTGACTCCATTACTGACACTTCCCGTCACTTCCTGTCCCTTGGGCCCCCATTACTAACATTGCCCCCACTTCCTGTCCCTGTGACCCCAATTACTGACATTTCCTCTCTATTTCCTGTCCCTGTGACCCCCATTACATACATTTCCCCCACTTCCTGTCCCTGTGACCCCTAACACTGGGATTTCCCCTCACTTACTGTCCCTGTTATGCCCATTACTGAGATTTCGCCTCACTTACTGTCCCTGTGACGCCATTACTGACATTTCTCATCGCTTGCTGTCCCTGTGACCCCATTACTGACACTTCCCCTCACTTCCTGTCCCTTGGACCCCCATTACTAACATTGCCCCCACTTTCTGTGCCTGTGACCCCCATTACAGACATTTCCCCCACTTCCTCTCCCTGTGACTCCCGAATCTGGGATTTCCTCCACTTCCTGTCCCTGTGACCCCCATTATTGACATTTCCCCTCATTTCCTGTCCCTGTGACCACATTTACTGACATCCCCTCACTTCCTGTCCCTGTGACTCCAATTACTGACATTCCTCCCACTTCCTGTCCCTGTGACTCCCAATACTGACATTTCCCCCACTTCCTGTCCCTGTGACCCCAAACACTGGGATTTCCCCCCACTTCCTGTCCCTGTGACCCCAAACACTGGGATTTCTCCCCACTTCCTGTCCCTATGACCCCCATTAATGACTTTTCCCCCCACTTCCTATCCCTGTGACCCCCAACACTGAGCATTCCCCCACATTCAGTCCATGTGGACCCCATTACTGAGATTTCCCCCACTTCCTGTCCCTGTGACCCCCAACACTGGGATTTCCCCCCACTTCCTGTCACTGTTATGCCCATTACTGAGATTTCACCTCACTTCCTGTCCCTGTGACGCATTACTGACATTTCCCCTCACTTCGTGTACCTATGACCCCATTACTGACATTTACTCTCATTTCCTGTCCCTGTGACCCCATTACTGACATTTACTCTCACTTCCTGTCCCTGTGACTCCCATTACTGACATTTCCCCCCCACTTCCTGTCCCTGTGACCCCCAACACTGGGATTTCCCCCCTACTTCCTGTCCCTGTGACCGCCAACACTGGGATTTTCCCCCACTTCCTGTCCCTGTGACCCCCAACACTGGGATTTCCCCCACTTTCTGTCCCTATGACCCCCAACACTGGGATTTCTCCCCACTTCCTGTCCCTATGACCCCCATTACTGCCTTTTCCCCCCACTTCCTATCCCTGTGACCCCCAACACTGAGCATTCCCCCACATTCAGTCCATGTGGACCCCATTACTGAGATTTCCCCCACTTCCTGTCCCTGTGACCCCCAACACTGGGATTTCCCCCCACTTCCTGTCACTGTTATGCCCATTACTGAGATTTCACCTCACTTCCTGTCCCTGTGACGCATTACTGACATTTCCCCTCACTTCGTGTACCTATGACCCCATTACTAACATTTACTCTCACTTCCTGTCCCTGTGACCCCATTACTGACATTTCCCCCCCACTTCCTGTCCCTGTGACCCCCAACACTGGGATTTCCCCCCACTTCCTGTCCCTGTGACCCGCAACACAGTGATTTTCCCCCTACTTCCTGTCCCTGTGACCCCCAACACTGGGATTTCCCCCCACTTCCTGTCCCTGTGAACTCAGTACTGAAATTTACCCCCACTTCCTATCCCTGTGACCGCCAACACTGAGAGTTCCCCCACATTCAGTCCCTGTGACTCCCATTACTGAGATTTCCCCCACTTCCTGTCCCTGTGACCCCCAGCACTGGGATTTCCCCCCACTTCCTGTCCCTGTTATGCCCATTACTGAGATTTTTCCTCACTTCCTGTCCCTGTGACGCCATTACTGACATTTCCCATTGCTTGCTGTCCCTGTGACTCCATTACTGACACTTCCCGTCACTTCCTGTCCCTTGGGCCCCCATTACTAACATTGCCCCCACTTCCTGTCCCTGTGACCCCAATTACTGACATTTCCTCTCTATTTTCTGTCCCTGTGACCCCCATTACATACATTTCCCCCACTTCCTGTCCCTGTGACCCCTAACACTGGGATTTCCCCTCACTTACTGTCCCTGTTATGCCCATTACTGAGATTTCGCCTCACTTACTGTCCCTGTGACGCCATTACTGACATTTCTCATCGCTTGCTGTCCCTGTGACCCCATTACTGACACTTCCCCTCACTTCCTGTCCCTTGGACCCCCATTACTAACATTGCCCCCACTTTCTGTGCCTGTGACCCCCATTACAGACATTTCCCCCACTTCCTCTCCCTGTGACTCCCGAATCTGGGATTTCCTCCACTTCCTGTCCCTGTGACCCCCATTATTGACATTTCCCCTCATTTCCTGTCCCTGTGACCACATTTACTGACATCCCCTCACTTCCTGTCCCTGTGACCCCAATTACTGACATTCCTCCCACTTCCTGTCCCTGTGACTCCCAATACTGACATTTCCCCCACTTCCTGTCCCTGTGACCCCAAACACTGGGATTTCCCCCCACTTCCTCTCCCTGTGACCCCCATTACTGGCCTTCCCCCCCACTTCCTGTCCCGTCACAGATCCCGATAACAGCCGGGTCCTGCAGGAGGGGCGACATCGCTGGGGCGCCACACATTGCGGGGGTGTCAGGCTGGCATGTGAGGAAAGTAGCTGCTTCTACCCGTGCCGCTCACCCTCCCGTTGCCTGTTCGGAAATGGGCGAGCTGCCCCGTGACCGTGAAAGGGGATTCCTAACCCACCGCCTGATGCCGACTGCTGGACCGGGAAAAGGGAAGTGCCCGCCCGGGCAGCCTCCCTGTGTGCCTTTCCCCCGTCCCCAGAGCAACATTGTATCGGATGTCAGTGATTGGGGGATCAGAGGAACATTGTATCGGATTTCAGTGATTAGGGGATCAGAGGAACGTTGTATCGGATGTCAGTGATTGGAGGATCAGAGGAACATTGTATCGGATGTCGGTGATTGGAAGAACATTGTATCGGATGCTGGGATTGGAGGATCAGAGGAACATTGTATCGGATGTCGGTGATTGGAGGATCAGAGGAACATTGTATCGGATGTCGGTGATTTGAAGAACATTGTATCGGATGCTGGGATTGGAGGATCAGAGGAACATTGTATCGGATGTCGGTGATTGGAGAATCAGAGGAACATTGTATCTGATGTCAGTGATTGGAGGATCAGAGGAACATTGTATCGGATGTCGGTGATAGGAGAATCAGAGGAACATTGTATCTGATGTCAGTGATTGGAGGATCAGAGGAACATTGTATCAGATGCTGGGATTGAAGGCTCAGAGGAACATTGTATCAGATGTCGGTGATTGGAAGATAAGAGGAACATTGTATCGGATGTCAGTGATTGGGGGATCAGAGGAACATTATATCGGATGTCGGTGATTGGAGGATCAGAGGAACACTGTATCGGATGTCAGTGATTGGGGGATCAGAGAAACATTTTATCGGATGTCGGTGATTGGAGGATCAGAGGAACATTCTATCGGATATCGGTGATTGGAGGATCAGAGGAACATTGTATCTGATGTCAGTGATTGGAGGATCAGAGGAACATTGTATTGGATGTGGGTGATTGGAGGATCAGAGGAACATTGTATTGGATGTCGGTGATTGGAGAATCAGAGGAACATTGTATCGGATGGCGGTGATTGGCATATCAGAGGAACATTGTATCGGATGTCAGTGATTGGGGGATCAGAGGAACATTGTATTGGTTATCGGTGATTGGAGGAACATTGTATCGGATGCTGGGATTGGAGGATCAGAGGAACATTGTATCAGATGTCAGTGATTGGGGGATCAGAGGAACATTGTATCGGATGTCAATGATTGGAGGATTAGAGGAACATTGTATCGGATGTCGGTGATTGGAGGATCAGAGGAACATTGTATTGGATGTGGGTGATTGGAGGATCAGAGGAACATTGTATCAGATGCTGGGATTGGAGGATCAGAGGAACATTGTATCAGATGCTGGGATTGGAGGATCAGAGGAACATTGTATCGGATGTCGGTGATTGGAGAATCAGAGGAACATTGTATCGGATGTCGGTGATTGGAGGATCAGAGGAACATTGTATCGGATGTCGGTGATTGGAAGATAAGAGGAACATTGTATCGGATGTCAGTGATTGGGATATCAGAGGAACATTGTATTGGAGGATCAGAGGAACATTGTATCGGATGTCGGTTATTGGAGGATAAGAGGAACATTGTATCGGATGTCAGTGATTGGGGGATCAGAGGAACATTGTATCAGATGCTGGGATTGGAGGATCAGAGGAACATTGTATCGGATGTCAGTGATTGGGGGATCAGAGGAACATTGTATCGGATGTCAATGATTGGAGGATCAGAGGAACATTGTATCGGATGTCAGTGATTGGAGGATTAGAGGAACATTGTATCCGGATGTCAGTGATTGGAGGATCAGAGGAACATTATATCGGATGTCGGTGATTGTGATATCAGAGGAACATTGTATCAGATGTCAGTGATTGGAGGATCAGAGGAACATTGTATCGGATGTCGGTGATTGGAGGATCAGAGGAACATTGTATCAGATGCTGGGATTGGAGGATCAGAGGAACATTGTATCGGATGTCGGTGATTTGAAGAACATTGTATCGGATGCTGGGATTGGAGGATCAGAGGAACATTGTATCGGATGTCGGTGATTGGAGAATCAGAGGAACATTGTATCTGATGTCAGTGATTGGAGGATCAGAGGAACATTGTATCGGATGTCGGTGATAGGAGAATCAGAGGAACATTGTATCTGATGTCAGTGATTGGAGGATCAGAGGAACATTGTATCAGATGCTGGGATTGAAGGCTCAGAGGAACATTGTATCAGATGTCGGTGATTGGAAGATAAGAGGAACATTGTATCGGATGTCAGTGATTGGGGGATCAGAGGAACATTATATCGGATGTCGGTGATTGGAGGATCAGAGGAACACTGTATCGGATGTCAGTGATTGGGGGATCAGAGAAACATTTTATCGGATGTCGGTGATTGGAGGATCAGAGGAACATTCTATCGGATATCGGTGATTGGAGGATCAGAGGAACATTGTATCTGATGTCAGTGATTGGAGGATCAGAGGAACATTGTATTGGATGTGGGTGATTGGAGGATCAGAGGAACATTGTATTGGATGTGGGTGATTGGAGGATCAGAGGAACATTGTATCAGATGCTGGGATTGGAGGATCAGAGGAACATTGTATCGGATGTCGGTGATTGGAGAATCAGAGGAACATTGTATCGGATGTCGGTGATTGGAGAATCAGAGGAACATTGTATCGGATGGCGGTGATTGGCATATCAGAGGAACATTGTATCGGATGTCGGTGATTGGAGAATCAGAGGAACACTGTATCGGATGTCAGTGATTGGGGGATCAGAGAAACATTTTATCGGATGTCGGTGATTGGAGGATCAGAGGAACATTGTATCTGATGTCAGTGATTGGAGGATCAGAGGAACATTGTATTGGATGTGGGTGATTGGAGGATCAGAGGAACATTGTATCAGCTGCTGGGATTGGAGGATCAGAGGAACATTGTATCGGATGTCGGTGATTGGAGAATCAGAGGAACATTGTATCGGATGTCGGTGATTGGAGAATCAGAGGAACATTGTATCGGATGGCGGTGATTGGCATATCAGAGGAACATTGTATCGGATGTCAGTGATTGGGGGATCAGAGGAACATTGTATTGGTTATCGGTGATTGGAGGAACATTGTATCGGATGCTGGGATTGGAGGATCAGAGGAACATTGTATCAGATGTCAGTGATTGGGGGATCAGAGGAACATTGTATCGGATGTCAATGATTGGAGGATTAGAGGAACATTGTATCGGATGTCGGTGATTGGAGGATCAGAGGAACATTGTATTGGATGTGGGTGATTGGAGGATCAGAGGAACATTGTATCAGATGCTGGGATTGGAGGATCAGAGGAACATTGTATCAGATGCTGGGATTGGAGGATCAGAGGAACATTGTATCGGATGTCGGTGATTGGAGAATCAGAGGAACATTGTATCGGATGTCGGTGATTGGAGGATCAGAGGAACATTGTATCGGATGTCGGTGATTGGAAGATAAGAGGAACATTGTATCGGATGTCAGTGATTGGGATATCAGAGGAACATTGTATTGGAGGATCAGAGGAACATTGTATCGGATGTCGGTTATTGGAGGATAAGAGGAACATTGTATCGGATGTCAGTGATTGGGGGATCAGAGGAACATTGTATCAGATGCTGGGATTGGAGGATCAGAGGAACATTGTATCGGATGTCAGTGATTGGGGGATCAGAGGAACATTGTATCGGATGTCAATGATTGGAGGATCAGAGGAACATTGTATCGGATGTCAGTGATTGGAGGATTAGAGGAACATTGTATCCGGATGTCAGTGATTGGAGGATCAGAGGAACATTATATCGGATGTCGGTGATTGTGATATCAGAGGAACATTGTATCAGATGTCAGTGATTGGAGGATCAGAGGAACATTGTATCGGATGTCGGTGATTGGAGGATCAGAGGAACATTGTATCAGATGCTGGGATTGGAGGATCAGAGGAACATTGTATCGGAGGTCGGTGATTGGAGGATCAGAGGAACATTGTATCGGATGTCGGTGATTGGAAGATAAGAGGAACATTGTATCGGATGTCAGTGATTGGGATATCAGAGGAACATTGTAATGGAGGATCAGAGGAACATTGTATCGGATGTCAGTGATTGGGAGATCAGAGGAACATTGTATCGGATGTCGGTTATTGGAGGATAAGAGGAACATTGTATTGGATGTCAGTGATTAGAGGATCAGAGGAACATTGTATCGGATGCTGGGATTGGAGGATCAGAGGAACATTGTATCGGATGTTAGTGATTGGGGGATCAGAGGAATATTGTATCAGATGTCGGTAATTGGAGGATCAGAGGAACATTGTATCGGATGTCAGTGATTGGAGGATTAGAGGAACATTGTATCGGATGTGGGTGATTGGAGGATCAGAGGAATATTGTATCGGATGTCAGTGATTGAGGGATCAGAGGAACATTGTATCGGATGTTAGTGATTGAGTGATCAGAGGAGCATTGTATCGGATGTCGGTGATTTGGGGATCAGAGGAACATTGTATCGGATGTCGGTGATTGGAGGATCAGAGGAACATTGTATCGGATGTCGGTGATTGGAAGATAAGAGGAACATTGTATCGGATGTCAGTGATTGGGATATCAGAGGAACATTGTATTGGAGGATCAGAGGAACATTGTATCGGATGTCGGTTATTGGAGGATAAGAGGAACATTGTATCGGATGTCAGTGATTGGGGGATCAGAGGAACATTGTATCAGATGCTGGGATTGGAGGATCAGAGGAACATTGTATCGGATGTCAGTGATTGGGGGATCAGAGGAACATTGTATCGGATGTCAATGATTGGAGGATCAGAGGAACATTGTATCGGATGTCAGTGATTGGAGGATTAGAGGAACATTGTATCCGGATGTCAGTGATTGGAGGATCAGAGGAACATTATATCGGATGTCGGTGATTGTGATATCAGAGGAACATTGTATCAGATGTCAGTGATTGGAGGATCAGAGGAACATTGTATCGGATGTCGGTGATTGGAGGATCAGAGGAACATTGTATCAGATGCTGGGATTGGAGGATCAGAGGAACATTGTATCGGAGGTCGGTGATTGGAGGATCAGAGGAACATTGTATCGGATGTCGGTGATTGGAAGATAAGAGGAACATTGTATCGGATGTCAGTGATTGGGATATCAGAGGAACATTGTAATGGAGGATCAGAGGAACATTGTATCGGATGTCAGTGATTGGGAGATCAGAGGAACATTGTATCGGATGTCGGTTATTGGAGGATAAGAGGAACATTGTATTGGATGTCAGTGATTAGAGGATCAGAGGAACATTGTATCGGATGCTGGGATTGGAGGATCAGAGGAACATTGTATCGGATGTTAGTGATTGGGGGATCAGAGGAATATTGTATCAGATGTCGGTAATTGGAGGATCAGAGGAACATTGTATCGGATGTCAGTGATTGGAGGATTAGAGGAACATTGTATCGGATGTGGGTGATTGGAGGATCAGAGGAATATTGTATCGGATGTCAGTGATTGAGGGATCAGAGGAACATTGTATCGGATGTTAGTGATTGAGTGATCAGAGGAGCATTGTATCGGATGTCGGTGATTTGGGGATCAGAGGAACATTGTATCGGATGTCGGTGATTGGAGGATCAAAGGAACATTGTATCGGATGTCAGTGATTTGAGGATCAGAGGAACATTGTATTGGATGTCACTAATTGAAGCATCAGAGGAACATTGTATCGAATGCTGGGATTGGAGGATCAGAGGAACATTGTATCGGATGCTGGGATTGGAAGATCAGAAGAAAAATTATATCAGATGCTGAGATTGGAGGATCAGAGGAAAACTGTATCGGATGTTGGTGAGTGGGATATCCGAGGAACATTGTATAATAATTGTATCAGATGCTGGGATTGGAGAATCAGAGGAACATTGTATTGGATGTCAGTGATTGGAGGATCAGAGGAACATTGTATTGGATGTCGGTGATTGGAGGATCAGAGGAACATTTTATCGGATGTCGGTGATTGGAGGATCAGAGGAACATTGTATCGGATGTCGGTGATTGGGGGATCAGAGAAACATTGTATCGGATGTCAGTGATTGGAGGATGAGAGGAACATTGTATCGGATGTTGGTGATTGGAGGATCAGAGGAACATTGTATTGGATGTTGGTGATTGGAGGATCAGAGGAACACTGTATCGGATGTCGGTGATTGGAGGAACATTGTATCGGATGCTGGGATTGCAGGATCAGACGAACATTGTATCGGATACTGGGATTGGAGGATCAGAAGAACATTGTATCGGATGTCAGTGATTGGAGGATCAGGGGAACATTGTATCGGATGTCGGTGATTGGAGGATCCGAGGAACATTGTATTGGATGTCGGTGATTGGGGGATCAGAGGAACATTGTATCGAATGTCAGTGATCGGAGGATCAGAGGAACATTGTATTGGATGTCGGTGATTGGAGGATCAGAGGAACATTTTATCGGATGTCGGTGATTGGAGGATCAGAGGAACATTGTATTGGATGTCGGTGATTGGAGGATCAGAGGAACATTTTATCGGATGTCGGTGATTGGAGGATCAGAGGAACATTGTATCAGATGTCGGTGATTGGAGGATCAGAGGAACATTGTATTGGATGTTGGTGATTGGAGGATCAGAGGGACACTGTATTGGATGTCGGTGATTGGAGGAACATTGTATCGGATGCTGGGATTGGAGGATCAGAGGAACATTGTATCGGATACTGGGATTGGAGGATCCGAGGAACATTGTATCGGATGTCGGTGATTGGGAGATCAGAAGAACATTGTATCGGATGTCAGTGATTGGAGTATCAGAGGAACATTGTATCGGATGTCGGTGATTGGAGGAACATTGTATTGGATGCTGGGATTCGGAGATGAGAGGAACATTGTATCGAATGTCGGTGATTGGAGGATCAGAGGAACATTGTATCCGATGTCAGTGATTGGAGGATCAGAGGAACATTGTATTGGATGTCGTGATTGGAGGATCAGAGGAACATTGTATCGGATGTTGGTGATTGGAGGATCAGAGTTACATTTTATCAGATGTGGATGATTGGAGGATCAGAGGAACATTGTATCGGATGTAAGTGATTGGGGGATCAGAGGAATATTGTATTGGATGTCACTGATTGAAGGAGCAGAGGAACATTGTATCGAATGCTGGGATTGGAGGATCAGAGGGACATTGAATCGGATACTGGGATTGGAGGATCAGAGGAACATTGTATCAGATGTAGGTGATTGGAGGATCAGAGTAACACTGTATCAGATGTCATTGGTTGAAGGATCAGAGGAACATTGTATCGGATGTCGGTGATTTGGAGGAACATTGTATCGGATGCTGGGATTGGAGGATCAGAGGAACATTGTATCGGATGTCGGTGAATGAAGGATCAGAGGAACATTGTATTGGATGTCGGTGAATGAAGGATCAGAGGAACATTGTATCGGATGTTGGTGATTTGGAGGAACATTGTATCGGATGCTGGGATTGGAGGATCAGAGGAACATTGTATTAGATGTCGGTGATTGGAGGATCAGAGGAACATTGTATCGGATGTCGGTGAATGAAGGATCAGAGGAACATTGTATCGGATGTCAGGGATTTGGAGGAACATTGTATCGGATGCTGGGATTGGAGGATCAGAGGAACATTGTATCGGATGTCGGTGATTTGGAGGATCAGAGGAACATTGTATCGGATGTCAGTGATTGGGGGATCAGAGGAACATTGTATCGGATGTCAGTGATTGGGGGATCAGAGGAACATTGTATTGGATGTTAGTGATTGGAGGATCAGAGGAACATTGTATTGGATGTCTGTGATTGGAGGATCAGAGGAACATTATATTAGATGCTGAGATTGGAGGATCAGATGAACATTGTATCGGATGTCGGTGATTGGAGGAACATTTTATCGGATGCTGGGATTCGAGGATCAGAGGAAAATTGTATCGGATGTCGGTGATTGGAGGATCAGAGGAACATTGTATCCGATGTCAGTGATTTGAGGATCAGAGGAACATTGAATTGGATATTGGGATTGGAGGATCAGAGGAACATTGTGTGTGATGTCGGGTATTGGAGGATTAGAGGAACATTGTATTGGATGTCAGTGATTGGAGGATCAGAGGAACATTGTATTGGATGTCGGTGATTAGAGGATCAGAGGAACATTATATCAGATGCTGTGATTGGAGTATCAGAGGAACATTGTATCGGATGTCGGTGATTGGAGGAATATTGTATCGGATGCTGGGATTCGAGAATCAGAGGAACATTGTATCAAATGTCGGTGATTGGAGGATCAGAGGAACATTGTATCCGATGTCAGTGATTGGAGGATCATAGGAACATTTATTGGATGTCAGTGATTGGAGGATCAGAGGAACATTGTATCTAATGCTGGGATTGGAGGATCAGAGGAACATTGTATCGGATACTGGGATTGGAGGATCTGAGGAAGATTGTATCGGATGTCGTTGATTGGGGGCTCAGAGTAACACTGTATCGGATGTCAGTGATTGGAGGATCAGAGGAACATTGTATCGGATGTCAGTGATCGGAGGATCAGAGGAACATTGTATCAGATGCTGGGATTGGGGGATCAGAGGAACATTGTATCGGATGCTGGGATTGGATGATCAGAGGAACATTGTATTGGATGTCAGTGATTAGAGGATCAGAGGAACATTGTATTGGATGTCAGTGATTGGAGGATCAGAGGAACATTTTATCGGATGCCGGTGATTGGAGAATCAGAGGAACATTTTATCGGATACTGGGATTAGAGGATCAGAGGAACATTGTATTGGATGTCAGTGATTGGAGGATCAGAGGAACATTGTATCTGATGTCGGTGATTGGAGGAACATTGTATTGGATGCTTGGATTGGAGGATCAGAGGAACATTGTATCCGATGTTGGTGATTGGAGGATCAGAGGAACATTGTATGGGATGTCGGTGATTGGAGGATCAGAGGAACATTGTATCTGATGTCGGTGATTGGAGGAACATTGTATTGGATGCTTGGATTGGAGGATCAGAGGAACATTGTATCCGATGTTGGTGATTGGAGGATCAGAGGAACATTGTATGGGATGTCGGTGATTGGAGTATCAGAGGAATATTGTATCGGATGTCAGTGATTTGAGGATCAGAGGAACATTGAATTGGATACTGGGATTGGAGGATCAGAGGAACAATGTATTGGATGTCGGTGATTGGAGGATCAGAGGAACATTGTGTCTGATGTCGGTTATTGGAGGATTAGAGGAACATTGTATTGGATGTTGGTGATTGGAAGATCAGAGGAACCATGTATCGGATGTCAGTGATTGGAGGATCAGAGGAACATTGTATCCGATGTCGGTGATTGGAGGATCAGAGGAACATTGTATAGGATGTTGCTGAGTGGAGGAACATTGTATCGGATGTCGGTGATTGGAGGAACATTGTATCGGATGCTGGGATTGGAGGATCAGAGGAACATTGTATTGGATGCTGGGATTGGAGGATCAGAGGAACATTGTATCGGATGCTGGGATTGGAGGATCAGAGGAACATTGTATCGGATGCTGGGATTGGAGGATCAGAAGAACATTGCTAGTTATTGGAGGAAGGAAGGATTGTCCAGGGAGTGGATTGGTGGAGAAGCGTTGTCATCCATTCAATGAGTGGAAAGCTTTATTGTATTGTGTGTGATGACAGACACGGCAGAGCCCTCAGTGTAGGAAATGCTGATCAGGTGATGCCAGGAAGTGATGACACCTGAGTTACTGAGTTATCTCCTCCTGATCTCTGTGGATTGTTCTGATCTCTTTGGATCCTCCATCGTTCAGTGTATGGCATCCCTAAGATTGCCACGGCTGTGCTGTGCATCCAGAGATGGCGGTACAGACCTCGTCCTCCCCTCCCCCACCTATCACATGGTATGTGGGTGCAGCGCTGTCCTGGGGCTCCTGGGTCTGGCCCTCTCCTACCATCCAACCAACGTCCGGGGTCAGAGGGCGGCGAGGAGAGGACTTCTGGCAGGAGGTCTGCTCAGCACAGGTGCGATCGGTATTTTATCAGATGTGATTGGACAGAAATCTCTCTGAGCGATCCTGATTTTATGAAGAGCCAAAATCAATGTCTGTGTCACCCATCCCCCCCACCCATAGGGCTGAGCAACTGTAGGCGCCTCATTCAGCAATAACTTTATAATAACATAGAGTGTGCTTTAGTATGATCCAGTAGTGACGACGCATAGGGGAGATTTACACAGAATTTGGTGCAGCCAATCAGCTTCTTCGATTAAAGTAAGTAAAGGCAAAGCTTTTATTTAGTGCTGGATGGAGTGGAGAGGGATTAGACCCCCTGTCAGTGTCCCCGGTACGGGGATTCCTGGTGAGCGTTCTCATTGAAAGTGAAAGAAGAATGTCCCCCAAGGAATTCCCTTTATTTGCAGAGATTTCCTCTAACTTCCTGTTTGGCTGTGGGACAGGAAGTGAAGATAAATCTCCCCGTAGTACACAGATCTGGGAGAAGATGAGGGACTACTACTCCCATCCCCCATAGTAGACAGATCTGGGAGAAGATGGGGGACTACTACTCCCATCCCCCATAGTAGACAGATCTGGGAGAAGATGGGGGGACTACTACTCCCATCCCCCATAGTAGACAGATCTGGGAGAAGATGGGGGACTACTACTCCCATCCCCCATAGTAGACAGATCTGGGAGAAGATGGGGGACTACTACTCCCATCCCCCATAGTAGACAGATCTGGGAGAAGATGGGGGACTACTACTCCCATCCCCCATAGTACTCAGATCTGGGAGAAGATGGGGGACTACTACTCCCATCCTCCTATAGTACACAGATCTGGAATAAGGTGGGGGCTCCTACTCTCATCCCCCATAGTACATGGATCTGGGAGATGATGGGGGACTACTACTATCATCCCCCACAGTACACGGATCTGGGAGATGATGGGGGGGACTACTATTCCCATCCCCCCATAGTACACGGATCTGAGAGATGATGGGGACTACTACTCCCATCTCCCATAGTACACGGATCTGGGAGATCATGGGGGACTACTATTCCTATCCCCCCATAGTACACGGATCTGGGAGATGATGGGGGAATACTACTTCCATCCCCCATAGTACACAGATCTGGGAGATGATGGGGACTACTACTCCCATCCCCCCATAGTACACGGATCTGGGAGATGATGGGGGAATACTACTCCCATCCCCCCATAGTACACGGATCTGGGAGATGATGGGGGACTACTACTCCCATCCCCCCATAGTACACGGATCTGGGAGATGATGGGGGACTACTACTCCCATACCCCCATAGTACACGTATCTGGGAGATGATGGGGGACTACTACTCCCATCCCCCCATAGTACACGGATCTGGGAGATGATGGGGGACTACTACTCCCATCCCCCATCGTACATGGATCTGAGAGATGATGGGGGACTACTACTCCCATTCCCCATAGTACACGGATCTGAGAGAAGATGGGGACTACTACTCCCATCTCCCATACTACACGGATCTGGGGGAACTGCTACTCACATCCCCCCATAGTACATGGATCTGGGAGATGATGGGGGTTGGGGGGCTCAGCAAAGCTTCGGATCCAAAGATAAGGCGGCAGTCTGGGCCCTGAGAGCTGATCGGGTTTATTGTGAGTTGTAGGGCAGGCCAGGCTTTCTGTAGGACTCTAGCAGGTGAGGGGCGGTAAAACCCTGGGGTTGAGCTGCATTTTTACCACTCCCCAGCCAGGGTGTTCCGGCTGCAGTGCTGTGCTCCACGTCAGGAATTCTGCCCCCTGCCACTTTTAATGGGCATGGCACGACCTGCTCATGTGACTGAGGCCAATTTCCCCTCAACCGAGTGCAATGCAGGCAGTGGTTGGGATTGAAGGGGTTAAAGTTGACGGGGTGACACAACCCCTCCCCATCACCTGTGTAATGTTCTGTATAATCTGATCTCTCTTCTCCTCCCCCCACAGGATTATTGGTACATTCCATCCTCTGGCTGAGTCTTCCCGACTTCTTCTCCAATCAAAACTCCTGGCCGCCCCACATCCTCTGCATCCTCATCACTGTGAGTTCCCACCAATCATTACATTGTATGTATTGTATGCGACCAATCGGAGCATCCGCCTCACATCCTCATCACTGTGAGTTCCCACCAATCATTACATTGTATGTATTGTGTGTGACCAATCAATGCGCCCGCCTCGCATCCTCATCACTGTGAGTTTCCCCCAATAATTACATTGTATGTATTGTGTGCGGCCAATCAGAGTGTCTGCCTCACATCCTCATCACTGTGAGTTCCCACCAATCATCACATTGTATGTATTGTGTGCGACCAATCAGAGCATCCCTCCTCATCCCTCCTACCACCTGGGAACCAATCTCATAATACCGAGGTCTCAGGAATACATCACACCAATCAAGCATAGTATATCAACTGTACGATTAGCGAGATCTAAAAGTTTTTAAATACAATTATAAAAAATGTGTTTATTGTCACTCATATAATAAAATCATTTTCAGTTCTATAAAGAGCTGATAGTCATTTATTATTAATATATAATAATCAATAAAATTAGAAAAAAATCAACCACTCTTCATCCTGACCAATTCTTACACTTCACTTCTACATGTAAAAATCCACTTTGTTTCTGCTAGAAAATTACTTCGAACATGTATAGATATATAATTTTAGCAGAGACCCTATAGAATAAAATGGTAGGTGTTTCAGTTTTTTTTATAACACACGGTATTTGCACAGCACTTTTTCAAACACAAATTTTCGGAAAAATGCACTTTAATAAATGTTAAAAAATATTTTACCCAAATTTTTTTTTGTATAATATGAAAGATATATTTTTTTTTTCTCTTTTTTTTATTTTTTTATTATTGGTTGAACCATTAGGGGTGTCCAACTGGTGGCCCCGCAGCTGCTACTAGATGACTAACTATGTGAAAGATGTTACACCGAGTAAATTGATCCCTCATGTGTCACGCTTTACAATTGCGGCTGCTCATAGAATGGCGGTAACGGCAGCGCTTCAAAATTCTCCAAAAGTGACGCTAAAATTCTAAGCTCTCACTCTGGCGTTATACGACAATACCTCACATGTGGTGCGATCACCGTTTACATGCGTGTGGGAGTAACCTATACGTTCACTTTTGCATGTAAGCACAGGGTGGGGTGAGGGGGGGGGGGGGGGGCACGTTACATTTTTTTATTTTATTTATAAAAAAAACATTTTTATTAATTTTTTTTTTTTTTTTTTACACATTATTTTTTATTTATTGCTATTATTTTTATTGCTACTACAAGGGATGATATATATAAATAATAAAATAAAAATAGTAGCAATAAAAGCAATACATTTTAAAAAAAGTGTAAAAAATAAATAAAAATTATAAAACAAAGAAAAACCTTGTGACAGGTCCTCTTTATGGAGAGATCTGGGGTGTCTATTAGACTCCAAATCCCTCCTCCTGGCCTCCAATGCATCCGATCACACTCACACCGATCGATCTGATTGGCCTCTCCCTTCACCCCCAGAAGTGATCGAGTGGCTGGAATCACTTCTGCTAGAAAGGGAATCCACAATCCCAGTATAACCACTGCAACCTGAGGACATCATACGGGCGGGAAGTAGTTAATAATAATATTATGAAAAATATGTATGTGTGTGTGTGTGTGTGTGTGTGTGTGTGTGTGTGTGTATATATATATATATATATATATATATATATATATATATATATATATATATATATATATATATATATATATATATATATATATATATATATATATATATATATATTCTCAAATGTTATATATTTATACTTTTTTTTTTATTTAATAATAAAAATTGTTTTATGATTTTAAAAAAAAATGTTTTATTATACAAACTTTTTTTTTTTTTTGCATTAAATAAAAAAAATATATAATCATTTTAGTTTTATTGCATAAATAAAATAGATATGCCAAGTATAGCACAGGTAGGTACAGAATGTTGCGTCATCAATTCCTGAAAAAAATGAAAAATAAAAAAAAAGCAGGGAGGGATATAAAAAAAAAATGAAAAATCAAATAAAAAATAAGGCAGCGCCTCCAAATATAGAATATTACAAATTTTAAAGCATGCGCCATCAACACCGCATTCATAATGTGCAAAAAAGCATTCACAATATGAAAAAATAAATCTGCGTGAATAAAGTCCAATGCAAAAAGTCTCCAAATATGGGATAAATATTGCCGCAAGGAAACCATCTTCCACCAGTGAACAAAAATGCTCTCCACCACATGCGAGCAACAGAACTAACATGTACTCGCCAGCGGAGGAAGCGGCAACGTGCCTGTTTTGTGTCAACAAGATCTATCACATGTGGTCAACCAGCTCCATTCTCGCAATGGGGACATCCCCGCAGTACCGATTCTCACCACCGGGGACAGTCAGGTTTGCTTGATACTGTCTGGATGGGGGGGGGGGGGGGGGGTGGGCGCTCTCCACACGGAGCCACATGCAGGGGGCTTCATAGAGTGTAAAATATTTATTAAAAAGTATAAATTCCACATATAAAAAAAGTAAAAGGTTTCATCCAAATTGCAGAGAAACACGATTGTCACAACAAATAAAACTTAGAGAGCCGCCAGTTCCGAGCATGGAAAGTGATGGCGAGATGTGGGCATGTATCTCCCGTCCCCAAGGTGTGGTGTTGATGGCGCATGCTTTACATTTTGTAATATTCTATATTTGGAGGCGCTGCATTATTTGCTTTTGATTTTAATTTTTTTTTTTTTTTTTTATATCCCTCCCTGCTTTTTTGGGAATTGACGACACAACATTCTGTACCTACCTGCGCTATATTGGGAATATCTATATTTATTAGTTTATTTGGCTACTGCATATTTCACCTATTTCTTTTCTTTAGCGCTGACTCCCTTTTATGTTTTCATAAAAAATAAAAAAAAGTACGTGACCTACATTAGGAAGTAATAAAATATTTTATTTTTCATTCTTTTGTTTTTAAATATTAATATCAATAGTAATTCATTTTTTTATGTATTTTTTTTAAAATAATTATTATTATGTTTTTGTTATTGTTAAAATACAAACAAAATTGGGGCGTGTCCGGATGTGAGTGGCAGCGGACATGCAGGAGAGGAGCTTCAGGCATCCTGCAAAAAATCCTTCGCCATCCGTGCCTAAAACAAAAAAAATTGCCTACATACCTGCCTACAGGTTTCTCCGACACCATCTGCTGCTCCCCGTGCATATATTGCAAGGATCGGGCCTGTGATCTCCCAGGGAACCACCGATCATCCACGAGTGCGGCCGCCGCCATCTCTCACAGCCGGCTGGAGGGAGCTGTTCCTGGCCTACCCATCTAGGTGCCTGGCTGAGCCTGATTGTCCGCGGGGCCGTTTTTCCTCCATCCGTCGCGGCCTAGTGCGGCCTGGTGAAGCCTCCAGCCCTCCACACTTTCCTACGTCACCGGCCAGCGGAGGAGCGCTGAGGCCGGCCTGATTTGGCACAGGGGGTGTGGGCATTGCTGTGCTCACACACCCCCACCATACCTCCACAACCCTTCTCACTGGCTTGTCACCATCTGTAAATTCACGGGGTGCGGCTGGCGACTAATACTCCCCTTGCTGGGCTGTGATCTTCCAGGACTGGACACCTGTGGCCTACCTCTAGTACCCTCCTGGCCACTGCTCTGGGCCTGAGAACTTCCATCTGTCGAGACTGGAGTCCTGAAGCCAGTGCTGCATCACTACCCTGGTGAGTGCTTCTGTGGTGAACATATCATTGACTGACTAGCTGTCTGTGCGGCTGTGGGGGCCCCCTATCCTTTTGCTGACTATTCCTCTGCTCTGCACTATCAGCCCCTGGCCCCCAGATTCATGGGCCCTAAGCACCGGCCAAAAAACGCATCAGCACCAGGCCACCCGGCCCCTGCACCAGCTACACAGCCTGACCCTTCTCTCATAGGGAGGCTGCAAGTCCTGGTGACCGAATTAGCCATGGAGACTGAAGCTTCCCCGAGTGCTGCTCTCTCTGCCCCACCATCCCAGGACAGCATTGCAGTGATACTGGCTGCCATTGAACAAAGCAAAACCTCTATGCTGGTGTGAATAGACCACCTGGCTGAAGAATGTAATCTCATTAGAAATTACCTGGATAAGATCAGGGGTAGGCTAACTGAATCAGAAACCAGAATTTCTGCCACTGAAGATCTAACAGCTACCCACTCCAATACCATAGTGGACTTGCAACGCACAGTACAATCGCTTGTCGCTAAAGCCAATGATGCAAAAAATAGGGCGATACGCAACAATGTTCAATGCCCTGGGTCTTCCGGAGGGTGAGGAGGGTGACAGAGTTTGCCCACCGAGTACCCACAGGATGCATTATTCCTGGTGCGAATCCCCGACCCTTTTTGGTTCGCTTCCTCAACTTCAGGAACCGTGACAGGATCCTTTCCGCAGCTCGCAAACATCCTTCGCTGCTCATCAGTCCTATTGTTTCCGGATTTCTCAGCCGACCTGCAGCGCAAGAGAAAGTCCTTCAATGATGTCCGTAAGGGAAGACGGCGGTGCTGCGATTCCCGGAAGAGCTGGAGAAATTTTGTTCAGATCTCAACATCTCCCCGCCGGAGCTACCTGGTTGGCAGGAAAGCATCCCACCTCTAGAGTCTCGATCCGAGGAGCCCTGGCAGAAGGTGTCCCGCAAGCACCGTGCCCCCTGCTTCAACTCTTCGGAAGGCCATTCGTAGTCGCTACTTCTGCTGGCACCGCTGAGTTGGTTCTCCTGTTCGGTTAACCTGTCGTTCTGGGTCTTGCAAGTACAAGTCGTTTTTTCCCTGCAGTTTTTTTTTTTCTCTGTTTTTCTGTTTTGATGTTTTCACCCACACTATAATGGATTCCCATAGAGTGAAGGGAGTGGGGAACCTGATCCTCTGGACACTTACGATTGGAACTGATGTGGAGATAAGTGAACGGTGATCGTGTGGGTTTCTGACCTACACAACTCGGTTCCCCCTTTTATTGTAATTGTGGGATATGTGTAGTTCTCTGTTTTTTATTTTCTTAGACGGCTTTCATGCTTTTTGTGTTGTGTGTTTTTTTTTTTTTTCTTTCGTTCTTACACTAATACTAATGTCTATCTGGTCAGAAGGGGTTGGGGCCGGGGCCGCGGCCTACGTTCTCGGTCCTAGACGGTCGCGGACTGCTGCGGATTGACCCCTCGTGCCGCCCCGTTGAGGGACGTCGGACGGTTCTCGGCTCCCGGACTCCCACTGCCTTTTTGGCGGGGGGCCCGGGGGTGGGGTCACGTTCGACTGCCCCTGCTCTGCACCATGGGTGGCTGTATGTACATACTGCCCTTGGTTCAGCTAAGGCTTTGCCTTCGGTATCTCAGGATTTACTTGTGATGCCCTGTTTGCATTACTTTACTCTTAAGCTTTGTCTCTACCTTTTCCTTCTTACTCTCTTTCTCTTCCTTCCCTGTCTCTCTATCCTCCTGCCTCCGGTCGTATCTCTTTGTATTATGTGTTATGTAATGTGCTCTGTTGGAATCCCATGGCCACGGTTGAATTGATATCATTTAATGTTAGGGGCCTTCACGCCCCTGGTAAGTGCCATAACCTATATCGGGAGCTGGGTCGCCTGAGGGGGGACATTGTCTTTCTGCAGGAGACCCACCTCACCCACACTACCTCGGTGAAGTTGTTCTCCCCGCAATACCCAACCTGGTATTACAGTCTGTCTGATGTGCATAAGGCAAAGGGTGTGGCACATTGAAGAAGTTGAGGGACTTTGCCCGTGGATGCGTGGTCCTAGCCGGGGATTTTAATATCTCTTTGGAACCCGCACTAGATACCTCCTTGGGGAAATCTTCGGTTCCCCATAAGCGTCTTGCGTTCATACATAGGCGCTTGGGTGACGCCCAGTTGATAGATGTGTGGAGGACGATGCATCCGCGGGACAGGGACTACTCCTTTTTTTTTTTTTTTTTTTTCAAGTGTTCATAAATCTTATTCCAGGATTGATTTCTTTTTCCTCGACCACCACCATCTCTCCCTCTTGTCTAAATCAAGTATAGCGTCATCACCCATCTCAGATCACTCCCCAATTTTAATCACACTCAATTTATCGTATATGCCCTGTAAATCAAATAACTGGAAATTGAATGAGAATCTTATTAGTGAGGAGGCAGATATCTCTCTCCTGCGGGAGGAACTCACTCAATATTTTAACGACAATGACCTCCCAGACATTTCACCTGGCGTGCTGTGGGAAGCCCATAAGGCTCACATAAGGGGTAAACTCATGGAGTTGGGGTCCAGAAGGAAAAAGGAGGCCACTCGGTTACAATCTAAACTATTGTCCGAGATCGCTGTCCTTGAGTCGCAACACAAAGCTAGCCTCGCACAAGCAACGTTCCATACCTTGATGGTGAAAAGGGAGGAGTTAAAAACCTTATTCCATGAGCAATGGAAGAGAGAGGCCCGTAGGGTGTCCCAAAGATTTCATGAATGGGGTAATAAACCGGGGAGGCTACTTGCTCGGTCCCTCCAGCAGGCTAAGACTAGGACTTTTATTGAAAAAATCAAGACACCTTCCGATTCCCTTACGCATGAGACCACCAGTAGTTCCATACTTTTTATCAAAGTTTATACCATGTCCCTCCAGCTGTGTCGGACTCGAAAAACCGAGAGAAATCTGATCCGAGATTATTTACAGCAGGCCAACTTGCCCAGATTGGATCCGGAAGTCCTCGCTACATTGGAAGGGGAGTTTTCTACCCAAGAGTTCAACGTGGCGTTGAAGGCTATGGCGAGCGGCAAGGCCCCTGGACCTGACGGCTTTACGGCCTTATACTATAGGACCTTTGCGGGGGTCTTGCTGCCACGCCTGGCTTCCTATGCTAACGCGATCTCGAGGGGCGGGGTTTTTCACCCGGAAACTCTGCACGCATACATCTCGGTGCTTCCCAGGCCAGGGAAGGACCCCAGTCTATGCGGGAGTTATCGTCCCATATCTCTCCTGAATTTGGACGCAAAACTCTACGCTAAAGTTATCGCAAACAGGTTACTTCCTCTCCTTCCGAGTTGGGTTTCTAGCGATCAGACTGGGTTCATTCTGGGTAGGGAGGCACGGGACAATGCCCTTCGCACCCTCTCCCTGATGTCTTTTGTGCGGGGGTCATCCCAGTCCACCCTGTTACTTTCCAGGACGCAGAAAAAACGTTTGACAGGGTGGATTGGGAGTACCTTTTGACTACTCTCTTATTTAGGCCTTGGTCAAAATTTGTTAGCTCACATTACAGCACTATACCATTCCCCTACAGCACAAATTCGTATCAACGGCACTTTAAGTGACCCTTTTACACTATATAATGGCACACGTCAAGGCTGCCCCCTTTCCCCGATCCTTTTTGCTTTGTCTTTAGAACCCTTCCTCTTTACAATTAGAAACAACCCAAATATCCATGGGATCACGGTCTGTGATCGGGAACATAAATATGCGGCGTACGCCGATGATATTCTGTTCTACATTCAACAGCCTATGATCTCTCTCCCCAATTTGTTGTCTGCCTTCTCACAATTCGGTCTCATTTCTAATTTTAAAATTAACATGTCCAAATCTGAAATTTTGAATATCTCGGTCCCGGCGGAAACTGTCCATCTCCTCAAGACCTCATTCCCGTTTACTTGGCAAAAACACAAAATGAAATATTTAGGCATCTATCTCACTTCAAAGCCCCAGGCCCTCTTTAACGCGAATTATATTCCCCTGCTAAACTCTATTAGAATAGATTTCCAACGTTGGTCCCAAATTGCGCATTCCTGGTTAGGGAAGATTAGCGTGATTAAGATGAATGTTCTGCCCAGGGTATTGTTCCTGATGCAGATGATTCCGGTGGGTGTGCCGTCGAGTTTTTTTAGGCTCTTGGACTCTTTGATAGGCAAATACTTGTGGAACAGAGGGCGTCCGAGATTGTCCCGATCCCTTTTGTACAGACCTAAACGGATGGGGGGTCTGGCTTTGCCGAACGTTAAACTTTATTCCTGGGCTGCAGCTCTCAGCAGGATATCTGACTGGAAATACCACCAACGCTCAAAGCTGTGGGTTGCTATCGACAGGGCACTTAGTGGTTCGGATTTATATACCCAAATTTGGATTCCTCGCAAATATCGTTCGCTTGCACCCGCTACCTCTCCCCTCACCTTTTCCACTCTACAAGTCTGGGACTCGATTTGCAAACAACACAAGTGGTTACCCCACTCTCCTATTATTATGCCTTTGACCGGACATAACTACTTCCCCCCCGGGGAACATTGACCCTAGAATTTACGCTTGGAACTTGGGCACTACACCGTTGTTACACTACGTAGCCAATCAAGATGGCATTCTCCCACTTTCCCGCATAATGCCCCCTTCTCAGGCCACACCCATGGATCACTGGACTTATCGTCAACTGGCGGACTTTGTACGCACTCTCCCGAAACCACTTCGCTCCTTAGCAGATTTAAATCAATTGAAACTGCCTTTTTGGAAGCCCAACCAGTGGAGAGACCTTTGTCCTATTTCTATCACACCCTACAGCATCTTTTGATTAAGGGTTATCCCACCTTTTTGTCCAATTGGGAAAAAGATTTGCAAAATAAGATTACGGACGTACAGAAATCTACTGTATTATCCATGGCCCATATATCATCTTCGGCTTCTAGATCGGCAGAAGTGAACTATAAACTGTTGTCGAGGTGGCATTATACCCCTGTTGTCCTAAATAAACTCTTTTCGCATATTTCTCCTTTATGCTGGAGGGGTTGTGGTGAATCTGCCTCACATGCACATATTTGGTCGTCTTGCCCCCTTATCAGGCCCTACTGGGCATCTGTCCTACATTGGTTGCAAAATATTTTGGGTTATGAGATACCGAACGATCCTTGGGTTATGCTGTTTCACTGTACGGACTCCCCAGCAGGATCTTATACAAAATCTGTGACCCCCCATTTGCTCAATGCGGCAAAGCCGCTTATACCACGTTGGTGGAAACAACGTTCGGTACCTTCCTTACAGCAATGGTTTGCGGAGGTTGATCGCACTTACCACCTGGAAGATCTTACTTACTCTCTCCGAAATAAGTCTGAGGTGGGGAAACGGATTTGGTCCTGCTGGGTAGCCTTTAAGTATACAGCTGCATACGCAGAGATTGTGGCGCAAACTAATTGAATATCGGTGATTTTACTTTACTTTACATTGCATACCATATATGATATATTTTATGTATTCGATTTGGGTGACAGGGATACGGCCGAGGCAGTTTTTTCTCTTTCTCTTTTTCTCTCTCTCTTTCCCTCCCTCTTTCCCTCCCTCTTTCCTCTATCCTATTCCTTCTCCCCGCTCTCACTTTCTTTTACTTATATTTTTTTTGTTTTCTACTTTTTCAATGCTTGGGTTTACCGCAAGTGGACTGGCGCACCAGATGTTCCTAGTCATTGCATTGGCATATACAAACTGTGATTGGGAGTTACCTCTTTTCACTAGCTTGGTTGTCATGGACATATAGACAGACGCTTATTGTTAGGTTGCTGGCAGGTGTAATGTAATGTCCCAGGTCAATAGCTCTGCCCTGTGCTGTTTATAACTCGGGTGTCTCTTTACATTATGCCATATGTGTGCCAAGCTCATTGTTCGTATTTCTTTGTCATGTTTTCTCTTTTTTTTTCTTTTCAATAAACACATATTAAACAAAAAAAATGATGTCCGTAAGTGCCTACGCGAAAAGGACATTAAATACAGCATGTTGTACCCCAGCCGTCTCCGGGTCCCCCATAACAGCTCGTTCAGGTTCTTCGACTCTCCGGCAGATGCAGGTGATTGGCTAGAGGGCCTGAGGTGAGCACCAAAGGCTCTCTTCCTCTACAGGTTGTCCCCTGACATTTTTCATAAAGATTCTATCTCTCTTTTGGATCCGGGTCCAGGGGGGTCGTTTGTCCAGTTATCAGTTTGTTGTATAGCCCCTTGGGTCTTACCACCCAAAGTTGTTGCTAGTTGACCCCTGAGCCCCCAACGCAGGACTTGCCCATTAATTTTGGGTGAGAGATCAATCTCACCCCGGGACAGGGTATGTTTAATATACCCCCGACTGCAGTTTTTCTCTTGCTAGAGTCGTTGCTTACTAGGGATCCTAGTTCAGGACTGGACATGCATTTCTTCTACCCCCGGAGCTATCTCGTTGGACACAACTCACTGAAGTTCTAAC
Source organism: Lithobates pipiens (assembly GCF_037356315.1). Lineage (NCBI taxonomy): Eukaryota > Metazoa > Chordata > Amphibia > Anura > Ranidae > Lithobates > Lithobates pipiens. The sequence continues at coordinate 115,095,523 of NW_027507685.1, read as the reverse complement.
CCCTACAGTTTCTCTTTACATCAAGTGGAGAGGCATCCACGGCACTGAATTGCCGCACTTTGGAACTTTTCACAGAAGTCTGAAGTTCTAATGCCGCGTACACACGATCAGAATTCCGGCTAGAAAAAGACTGATGAGAGCTTTTTATCAGAAAATGCGATCATGTGTATGCTTCATCGGAACTTAGCTATCTGAATTTCCACCAGCCAAAAATTGATAGCATGTTCTCAATTTTCCAGACAGAAAAACTTTCTATCAGAAATTCAGATTGTGTGTATGCAATTCCGACACGCCAAAAATCACGCATGCTAAGATTCAACTACGAGACAGAAGCTATTGGCTACTGGCTATTGAACTTCCTTTTTCTAGTCCCGTAGTACATGTTGTACATCACCGTGTTATAAACAATAGGAATTTGGTGTGACCGTGTGTAGGCAAGACAGCTTGAGCCGAATTCCGTCGGAATTCCGTTGGGAAAACCATCAGAGCTTTTTCCGACGAGAATTCCGAGCGTGTATACACGGCATAAGAGTTTGAGTTCAGGTTTTTGGTATCAAACTGACCATAGTTCTGTTTTTTTCTCTCTCTGTTAGGGGTACTTCATGGTCAGTAGGGAGTTTACTGTTTTTTGTTTTTTTTTCGTTTTTTTTGTACGCTCTATATCCACTGACTGATACTTATATATCGTGTGTTCTGTCAATGCTCACAAGGCCCAGTGTAAAATTTGTTTTCCTCCTTGCATTCTCCCTCGGCACCACAGGGGTCGATCTCTCACACGTAGGTATCATTATGTTGTCTCATAAATTGTTATTGCCTTCATGGAGTTAAAATTGATAACATGGAATGTACGGGGTCTTAATGACAAGGTAAAAAGGGCATTAATGTTTAAATACCTTAACAGTCACAGACCCCATATCTTGTTTCTACAGGAGACCCATCTCCTGGGGAATAAGATTCTGGCACTACATAGACCCTGGATACGGCAATAATTTCATGCAATGTACTCCAGTTATGCCAGGGGAGTGGCCATCCTATTGAGCAAATCCCTTTCTTATAAGGTCCTACATCTACAAACTGATCAGGAGGGCCGATTTATAATCCTCTTGCTGGAGATGAGCAGTGGTCTATGCTTTAGTAAATGTATATATTCCTCCTCCCTTCAACCAACGGGTCCTCTATAAGTTGTATGAGCATTTAGCTGCACTACAATTCTCCAGACTATATATAGATGGAGACTTTAATTCCATTTTGGATCCGTCCCTGGACACATCCAATCCGAATAGGGTGTTTTCACCGGACCTACTTCAATGGGCATAAACACTTAATTACACTGAGATCTGGCGATGCAAGCACCAAACCACTAGGGTCTACTCCTTTCACTCTGCCACTCATAGGTCAGGCTCCAGGATTGACCTGATTTTTTGTAACATGCGTGCCCTGGCGGAGGTGAGGGGGGGTCTCGTACTTACCTGCAGGCCTCTGTGATCATGCGCCCCTGGAGGTCACCTTGGGGTTGTCTGATGCCAGGAGTGGAGACTGATGGCATTTGGCACCTAAATGGTTGCAGGACTCGAGGGTGGGGGAGGAAGTTTCTCCTAAACTACAACAATACTGGGAGATCAATGAGGACTCTACCTCAGCACAGGTAGTCTGGGACGCATTTAAGGACAACACCAGGTGCGAATACATTTCAGCTATCAAAGCGGTTCGTTCTGAGATGTCCTGTCAGGTTCAGGCACTTGAGGAGGGGGAGGCCAGGGCGGCAGAGGCTTTTTCTGGCTCCCTGACTCCGGATCACTTCAATCAGCTAGCTGAGGCAAGAAGAGCATTGTCTCTGCATCTTGCCACGGCCACACATCTGGATTTGAACTCTCTGACCGGGAGGATCTTTGAGTCCGGAGACAAAAATGGCAAACTCCTAGCGAATTTAGTTGCGGACTCTAGATCGCAGACAGTGGTGTCAGAAATCTGTGGTTCGGATGGTCAGGCGATCTCTACTCCTGATCTAATTTTGGATGAATTCAGATCCTTCTATGAAAAATTATATGAAGCAGTCCCTGGCTGCCCTGAAGACCGGCGTACGGAGTTTTTACATTCCCTGCACTTACCCACTCTTTCGCAGGAGGATCTCAAATTTTTAAACAAAGATTTTACCACCGAGGAGATAGAGGCGGCAATTTGCTCGTTCCCCAGTGGCAAAACACCGGGACCAGATGGCCTACCTGGTGAGTGGTACAGAATGTATGCCTCATTAATTGCACCAAAACTGCTGAAAGTCTTCTCTGAAAGTAAAAAACAGATGTCCTTGCCCCCCTCTATGTACCAGGCACACATAGTTCTCATCCCTAAGCCTGGCAAAGATAAATCCCTCTGTACTTCCTATAGACCGATCTCCTTGCTAAACTATAATCTCAAGATCTTGACAAAAATATTAGCGACCAGGCTGCGGGTGATTCTTCCATCCCTGATCAATATAGACCAGACAGCTTTCATGCCAGGGAAATCAACAGATATAAATTTACGTAGAGTGTTCACGCATCTTTAGCTACCTTCCACTGAGTCCTCCACGAGGGTAATTGGTTACACTAGACATTGAAAAAGCGTTTGATTCGGTGGCATGGCCTTTTATGTCTTCGGTTCTAGAGGCTATGGGTTTTGGAGCAGAATTCCGTAGGTGGATTGCTCTTTTGTATAAGGACCCAACAGCGCAGATAAAACTCAATGGTGCTCTGTCAGCACTCTTTTCGGTTGGAAGAGGTACGAGGCAGGGTTGTCCGCTATCGCCGGCTCTGTTTTCCCTGCAACCCCTTGCGCCAGCCCTTAGGCAGGCGAATGGGGTTAGGGGCATACAGGTGGGATCCATACATGAGAAAGTAGCTTTATACGCAGATGATCTCATCCTTTTCTTGAATGACCCTGCTCAGTCCCTCCAAGAGACGCTGACCATTCTTTCAAATTTCAGTAGTTGCTCGGGTCTCAAGGTAAACTGGGATAAATCCCAAATTTTACCGCTTGATAACGCCACAAAGGACATAGCAGACCCCAACCTCCCCTTATTATGGACAGACAAAATTTAAATATCTAGGTATTCACATCTCCACATCTACCTCTGAATATTATACCCTTAACTTGGAGCCACTGATACAATTGACGAGGACTAGATTAAAGGCTTGGGCAAATCTGCCCCTCTCTCTAATCGGCACGATCAATTTATTCAAGATGAAGCTCCTACCTGCCTTTCTTTATGTCCTCAGACACACCCCTGTCTGGATCCCCAAAAAAGTATTTCGCCTGATAAACACCATTTTATTATCTTTCCTCTGGGGAACCGGTCAGCTGAGATTCAGGCTGACGGTGCTACAGAGACCTTGGGAAGTGGGAGGCCTGGCTTGCCCTGACCTCAACTCCTATTTTGTGGCGGCTCGATTATCCCACGCCCACAACTGGCTGGTCTCTGATGAGTCCAAGCAGCAGTGGCTCTGGAAGCAGCACATCTGGGGTCATATGAGGTGCTAAGGAACCTACTTTACTGGGGTACTAGAGCTTCCCTTCCCTCTTACAACGGCAATGAGAGCGGTCATACGGGCATGGTCGGTGGCAAACTCCATGCGACCTATGCCTTCTGGACATGTATCCCATGCACAGCCCTCTTTCGTTTAACCCACAATTGCCAGAATTTGGGTCCATTCCCGACCCTTGTGTCTGGGCATGCAAGGGCATCAAATATATAAATCAGATCTGTTTGGAAGGCCGACTACTGTCATTTGAAACAACAATATGATTTACCCAACTCACACTTGTTTAGATTCCTGCAGCTTAGGCACGCCTTTAACACTCAGTTTGATAATGCTCAAGTTGCCTTTTACACATCGAATCTGGAGACTCTGCTCAGGGACGAAGCTCTACCAAAGCCCTTATCCACCATATATAAAGTGTTACTTCCTAACATACACACGGGGCTAGAAAACCTTAAGGCAATGTGGGTGGTTGATTTCCCCACACTAGACACTGAAGGTTGGGAAGAAATGAGGGAGTGTCCCTTTTCACAGCTAGTATCAGCTAGAGATAAATTAGTGCAATTTAAAATAGTACATGGGGGTATATTACACGCCCGTGCGTCTGCACAAAATTTATCCTTCTATTCCTGCCTCCTGCTGGAGATGCAACTCATCCTCAGCGGACTTTATTCACATATTTTGGAGCTGTCCTCAGATCAAAATATTTTGGGCTGAGGTAACCAATTCTATTCTGACTGTCACCACCGTTCCTGTACCACTGTCTGCAGAGGTCTGTCTGCTGGGACTTGTGGAACCCCTGGTCCCACGCCGGGCAATCAAAACCCTGCTAGGATTATTACTTTACTATGCCTGTAAGTCGATAGTACTCAGATGGAAGGCATCATCTGCACCCTCATTAAATTTTTGGAAGAGGTTAGTGAATGCGGCTCTACCACTATACAAGGCTACCTACCTATCCCGCGGTTGTGCTAAAAAATTCCACAAAGTATGGGATATATGGACGGACTCCCTGTCCACTAATGCAGACTCGATGGATGATTAGTATCCTTCCACTAAGTACCGCGATTGCCCAAGTGGCATCTCTGATCTCATAAACACCCCTGGGTTGCTCGGTCAATAGTCCTGGGGAGGGGGGGAATGCGAATGCAAAGATGTAATTATAATGTACACTTTATCTCATAAGTATCTAAAGTAAGCTTTGTAGGGTATATGTAGAATCAGCAGATTGATTTGGACATTCTACACAGGTGGTTGAGCGTACAGTGGTTTAGGTAGTTATGCATGTTATATGTAATGCCTGGCCCTTTTTTTTTTTCTCTTAGTTTGGTAGTTGTTGTGACTGAGCCTGGGTATGCCCAATAGGCTTTTTAGTGTTTTGTTCACCTCTTGAAACGACAATAAATAGAACTTTAAAAAAAAAAAAAATGCAAACAAAATGAATACAAATTTAAAACAATTTTTGGTTTTAATTCTTCTTTTTATTTTGTTTTCTATTTTATTTTTTTATTATAATAACATTTATAATATTGTTGCGTAAATTGTGGTGTGCCCTTAATGGCTTTTAAGCTGGTATTTATAGCGGACCTACAGCCTTTTTTTTTTCTTCCATCTATTAAATCTTCTGCCCTTGTTTTTGTTGTTGTTGTTGTTTTTACGTTTTTGGATAGTATAAATCAAAAGTAACTTTAATGAGAAATCAATAAAACAGAGAAACAATACAGAATTCTGTATTAATACTAGCTTTTGGATAGTAAAAAATAAATAAATATGTGTGTGTGTGTGTGTGTGTGTGTGTGTGTGTGTGTGTGTGTTCTGCCCTCACAATGTGTTCAAAGTACAAGGCTTGGCAGACAGCTAACAGATTCCCAATAAAGACTCAGGAGGAAGGGCTAATAGTTGTAATCTTTACTGAGAATAAGTTTTTTGTAAAAAGAATTATGCTTCCAAGGCCTGTATTAAGAAATAGTGGAGGTCCTTAGCATGCTTCCTTCACTGTAGAAAGGTTATCTAATATGACTGCTGGGTAGGAAGTGGGCAGAATATACTACAGTTCCTGTTAGTAATGGATGCCAGTTTAAAGCAACAGTACGATCAGTAAATATATACCTTATACTGATCAGAACACTCCCCACCTGGCATAATAAACATTATATCACTATGTTTCCTTTTTAAGAAGTAAAACAACTTCAGAGATAGGCCTAAAGTACACCTTAGGGGTGTCCTGTCTCATGACTTTAACTTTGACCTTTCTAACCTTACTATCTTTACTAGGTACACTCTCGACAATGAGTCCAACTGGCCATTCGTTTCTGTGGACCTGAGCGTCTTTTAGTAGGACAACATCTCCGACTTGCAGGTTTGGCTTGTCAACATGCCATTTTCTGCGTGACTGAAGCGTCACCAGGTACTCTTGTTTCCATCTATTCCAGAAGATGTCTGCAAGACTCTGAACTTGCTTCCATTGCTTGGTGTAAAGGTCTTTGAGACAAAAATCTCCTGTGGGAGCTGTCACTGTGTTTGGAGATCTCTTCTCTTTTAAAAAGGCACTTGATGTCTTCTTTGAAAACTTCTTGCTGAACACATCTAATGATGATGGTTTTTGCTTGCATAAGATGATTGCTTTTACACTTGTCAGTGTTTGTAGCTCTGCAGAAGGATTTGGCTAGGTGAATAAGCTTTATTATAGCTCGAATGAGTGACTTCCAGCTGGAGAATCTTTCAAACCTGTGTGCGCCAAGGTTGCCTCTAGTAGTTATGGTACTATACGCTGTTCTACAAGTTCAAATGTCTCAACATGAGTGGTCTCTTGGATTACTGATCTAGTCATAAAAGATGGTCCTGAGAACCAGTTGGTGTGCTTCAGGACAGTTGGTAGAACCGGTCTAGTCCCATGATCGGCTGGATTTTTATCTGTACTGATGTAGTGGCACTGTTCTGGCTGTGTGGACTTTCTGATGCGTATCACTCTGTTTGACACGTACATGTAGAATCTTCTCGAAGCATTGTGAATATATCCTAACACAATCTTGCTGTCTGTGTAAAACTTCACTGCATGAATTTCAGTGTCCAGTTCAGCAATGATCAAGTCTGCCACCTCCACTGCTAAGACAGCAGCACAAACCTCCAAACGTGGAACAGTGTGAGCAGGACGTGGAGCTAGTTTGGACTTTCCCATGATAAACCCAACATAACTTTGTCCTTCAAAGTCCATTACTCTAAGGTAGGCTACAGCTGCTATAGCCATAGTAGATGCATCTGAGAATACACACAATTCTCTTTGCTTTGTGGCAGACAAAGAAATAGGGACATATGACCTTTGGATGATAAGCTGTTCAAGTTCTATTAAAGTGGAGGGCCACCCTAAAAAAAAAAAAAAAAAAAAAAAAAAGGTTTTACCTGGTCAGAAATCCCTGTTGCTAGGCAGTCTTCCTAATCTGCCTTCTTCCTGCTCCTCGGTGATCTTCTGTCTTCTGGGTAATGGGGGCGCGCTGTGTTCTGGGAACTGTGTGTTCCCTAACACAGCGCGTCCCATTCACAACTCGTGCATGCGCAGCAGGAAACGGGCAGTGAAGCCGCAAGGCTCCACTGCCTGTTTCCCTTAGTACGATTGGCGGCGCTGGGACCCGAGAGCCGAGGGACATGTCGGCTTTGGCGGCCAACATCGCAGGCGCCCTGGAAAGGTAAGTCTCCTTATTAAAAGTCAGCAGCTATCCTTCTTTTTTTTTTTTTTTTTTTCTTTTTTTTTTTTTTTATAGCTGCTGACTTTAAAAAAAAATTTTTTTTACAGCTGAAACACCCCTTTAATGAGTCCTTCCACAACTTCCACTGCATTTCTTTCTCCTTAGGTAGAGGTGTATCCCATTCACTTTGTTCATGTTCAGTAGCAATTTCTCTCATAAGAGCCTTGTATGGTTATGGGGACTACAAATCCTACGGTGTCATAAAGGCTGTTGACCGTGGACAAGACACCTCTTCTCATGAATGGCTTCTGTTCTCTGGATACTCTAAATGTAAAGCTGTCAGTTTTCAGATCCTAACTGAGCCCTAAACTTCTTTGAAGGGGTAGTGAATCTGTTCCTAGATCCAGGTCCTTGAGGTCTTTTGTATGGTCCTCTGAGGGAAATGCTTGCATGACTTTGCTGCTGTTGGACGCTATCTTGTGTAACCTTATATTAGATTCTGCTAACATCTCCCTTGTTCTTTTCAGGATGTCGATAGCCTCTTCGTTGCTAGAGAAAGAAGAGATTCCATCGTCCACATAAAAGTTTCTCATGACAAACTGTTTGGCATCTGTGCCATGTTCTTCTTCACCTTCCTGTGCTGCTCGTCTCAGGTTGTAGATAGCTACAGCTGGAGAGGGGCTCTTCCCGAACACATGTACCGTCATCCTATATTCTGTGACATCTTTGTTAAAGTACCGTATATACTCGAGTATAAGCCGAGATTTTCAGCCTCTTTTTTGAGGCTGAAAGTGCCCCCCTCGGCTTATACTCGAGTCATCGCTGTCTGCCTGCTCGATCAGCGTGTCGAGCAGACAGACAGCGGACATTCTACCCTTCAAACGCCGCGCCTCCGCCTCCGCCTTCGCCTGTGATAGGCGGAACACTGAATTTCCCAGCAGCCTGTGTTCCGCCTATCACGGACATCGTCTCATCCTCGTACTACGGACGAGGATGAGACGATGTCCGTGATAGGCGGAACACAGGCTGCTGGGAAATTCAGTGTTCCGCCTATCACAGGCGAAGGCGGAGGCGCGGCTTTTGAATTTTAGAATGGCCGCCGAGGCGCCGACGAAGAGCGGCGATCCTGGCAAGGCACGGGACGGAGGCAAGGCAAGGCACGGCACGGGACGGGACGGAGGCAAGGCACGACACGGGACGGAGGCAAGGAGGCAAGGCACGGCACGGGACGGAGGCAAGGAGGCAAGGCACGGCACGGGACGGAGGCAAGGAGGCAAGGCACGGGACGGAGGCTCGGGACACAGGCTCGGGACACAGGTAGGCTGGACACACACACACACACACACACACACACACACACACACACACACACACACACACACACACACACACACGGACACACACACACAGGGATGGATGGATGGATGGAGACACACACACACAGGGATGGATGGATGGAGACACACACACACAGGGATGGATGGATGGATGGAGACACACACACACAGGGATGGATGGATGGATGGACACACACACACACAGGGATGGATGGATGGATGGACACACACACACACAGGGATGGATGGATGGATGGACACACACACACACAGGGATGGATGGACGGACACACAGGGATGGACGGACACACAGGGATGGACGGACACACACACAGGGATGGACAGGCATGTCTCACCCTCGGCTTATACACAAGTCAATAAGTTTGCCAGTTTTTTTGGGGGTAAATTGGGGGCCTCGGCTTATATTCGGGTCGGCCTATACTCGAGTATATACGGTAATTGTTTTCATACCACAGGAACCTCAGGTAGTCTCTGTGATCTTTGCAAGCAAGGAAACAGTAGAACATTTGTTGTACATCTGCTGTTACTGCAATGTGTTCTTTTCGGAACCTGATGAGGACTCCAAGGAGTGTATTATTCAGGTCAGGTCCACTGAGGAGGACATCGTTTAGGGAAAGGCCTTCATACTTTGCACTGGACTCAAATACTACTCGTATCGGTCCTGGTTTCTGAGGATGATACACACCAAATATTGGTAAGTACCAACATTCTTCTTTTTCTTCCAATGGTGGTGCTTTTTCAGCTTGACCACTGTCATAGATCTTCTGCATGAAATCATGGAAGTGTTCCTTCCTTCATATCTGTCTTTCTGTCTAGAGTGCGTAACAATGAGGTGAGATGCTTCATTGCTTGTCTTTTGTTGTTTGGAAGGTGATGTCGGGGTGAACAGAAAGGTAGAGGGGCTACCCAGCTGTTTGACTCATCTTTAAAGACTTCTCTGTCCATTATCTCAAGGAAGAGGCTATCTTCAACAGATGGTGATGGTTTATCATCATCTCGCCTTCTTTCAAACACCTTGCATCCTAGCTCATCTGTATTTTCAGATGAGGTGATAGCCTCAATGTAATGCTGAACTTTCTGCTGTTGTATTGGGTTGACTAGTCTGTCTTTAATCTGTATCCTGTGGGTACAGGTGCTAAGACATGATGTGCGGCCATTTTGCAGCATGTTTGTTTTGTAGACATTCACTTTTGCTGGCTTGTGAGCTCCATCCAGACATACATCACCAATGATGACCCATCCAAGGTCAAGACACTGTGCAAAGGGTGCATTGTGTGGCCCATTGTATTGCTCTCTCACCTTGTGCACTCTCAGTATGTCTCTTCCAAGTAGAAGGATAATTGCAGCACCTGGGTCCAGTACTGGAATCTTGTCTGATATTTGCATCAGATGGGGGTAGTGATGTGCAATTTCAGGTGTGGGTATCTCTGATCTATCATCGGGTATCATATCACATTCTATGAGAGTGGGCAGAGTCAGCTGCGTTTTCCCATCTAATGACTCGATGATGTAGTTGTTTGCTCTCCTCCCTGATGTCTCCAGAACTCCTGAACATGTCTTCAAAGTATACGGATTTGGACTTCTGCTGTCACCGAAGAGGCCAAAGAACTCTGTTCTTGCCAAAGATCTGTTACTTTGTTCATCTAGGACCGCATACATTCTGATTGTCCTCTCTCTGAGGCCTGCAGTATACACCTTGACTAAACATATCTTGGAGCATGATCTAGAGCTAAATGTGTTTGTGCAGATCTCAGTGCACTTTGAGGTTATTGCTGGTAATGCACTCTCTTTTTGCTCCCCACCATGATCTTCTTCTTGTGTTACTGGATTCTCTGTTTTCCATGGTGCTGGTCCTGGGTGTAAAGCAGACAGATGGTTGTCATTATTGCATTCTTTGCATTGAATTGTTTTCATACAGTCTTTAGCAAGATGTTGAGTTGAACCACAGCATCTGAAACAAATGCGCTTGTCCTTAAGATAAGATTTGCGCTCCTCTATTGTCTTGCTTCTGAAACTTGCGACATTTTCTCAGTGGATGAGGCTTGTTATGAAGTGGACGCTGCTTATCTGGGTCCTCAATTTGCATTCCGGAGCTTTTATCCTGGTTGGCCTCAAACTCAGCCGGCACTTCTGTCTTCCGTACAGAAACTGTTGCTTTGCGTTCTTTATTGTGCACTAAAGGTTGTTTCTGTGTCTTTACAGAACTGGAGCCTCCCATGTTCAAAAAGGCGAACTTGGGTCATTGCGTACTTTAGCTTGATTCATCATGAATTTGGCGATGGAGAAAGGTGGAAATGCCACCTGATGATCTTACTTGTATTTTGATGCTTGCATGATTGATCTTTCTTGTAAGCTTTAAGGAAGCTTCTCGATCACCGGTTTGACTACACATGCTGTATCCAAATATGAGAGGCCTGGCAGGTATCCACCAGCCTTTGCTGCCTCCAGCTCTAAAAGTATGTCAACAAGCTCTCTCTGATTGATTGTCTTTGTTATTTTTGGATAATTTTCAATTTTCTTCAGAAGTGCATCTTCAATTACTTCAGGTAACCCATAGCAGTCTTCCAATCTCTGCCATAACATTGTAAGCCCTGCTGTCGCATCATCAACATGTACTGACCTGATACTTTTGGCTTGCTCAGAGGACTCTGGTCCAAGCCATTTGGAGAGTAGGTCAAGCTTTTCCCTGTCTTTCATATTTAAGTCTTGGGTGCTGCTTAGAAAATTTGACTTCCAGGCCCAATAGTTTTCTAGTAGTCATCAAACTTCAGGAGACCAGAGCTCACCATTTCACAGTGTATCAAGTATTTTGTCACATCTGTGGCTCCTGCTGCCTCAGATGGGCATTTTCTGGGAAAACACAGGGCATGTCTGTGGCTGGTAAGATGGTTGGGATGCTTGGTTAAATCCACTATAGTCGTGTGGTTGTTCTCGTTTACTGCAAGTCTTTCTGCTATAGGCCAGATTTATATTTTCCCGAGGAGGGATTGTGTCACCATTCGTTCGATTTCCTGAACGACCAACAGATTGGTCTCTGAGTATGTAACTACTTGGCTTGTTATAGTAAAGTTCTGGTTCAGTCTTGTAGCATTGAGCGATATCAAAGTTGTCTGCTGCTAGAGGGACCTTTGACAATTCCAATGCATCATTAGATTGTTTATCTGTGCACATGGTTGCATGCAATTGCACATACTCACTGGTGCGTTGGATTGCACTGAGTGGTGTCATTTCGGTATCTATCACAGAGTGCTCTCTATACCGTTCTTCAGCAGCTCTCATGAGCACCTCGGCTTCAGCTAAGGCTGCTGACGCAGTTTTTTCTTGATAATATGTAAAGATGCTTTCACCTCTGCTTTTCTTCTAAGTGCTTCAGCTTTACTTTTTACTTTTACATAGTTGCCAATATTGTAAAAAAAAATAATTTGGGACACTTTTTTGGCAGTAGGTGGAGTTGTATTATATAAAACAAAGATACACTCACTCTTTCCCCATCTACTGTGTATCACCACTGTGCTGAACAAAAACTTTAAGCTAAGCCGCCACTTTATAAAAAACAAAATGTGTACAATAATCCTTATCTAAACAATAGAATAAGCAGTGCTGAATATAAATCCACACCAGTGAATTCAAAAATATTGAATACTATAGACCCAGTCCAGTGAACATGAATTACTAAATGTTACTACACTGTGCAAACCCTGCCCTGTGCATATAAAAATAGAAAAAGATAATTAATAACTTGTATTGAAATCAATTAACACAAATTATTGTATAGTGCATGTCACCAGATGAATAGTGATGGCAAATATATACAATCTGTTGAGATAAATCACCCTGTGACTAAATATTGTTCAACACTAAAAATAAATAAATAACGAGAATCAAATGAATTGTTTCAAGTTCTATCAGACAATGTCCACTTCCTAAAAACATTGTTACCATCACCACTGTGAAAGTTCCTGAGAACATAATATAATGTATCCCAGTGAAATCATAGTCCATACGTTGAATCTTCAAATCATAATCCAAATAATGAAATGGTGAAGAAACAGTGAAAAAAACCGTTTAACCAGTGTCTCTTGAATAAACATCAGATTACATCTACACTCCTCCACCACACCGCTCCTAGATGTGACTCCTCTCCCCTTATGTGATTACACTCACCCGCTGTATATGCCTCACACTTTTGTGTTTGGCTGGATGTGCTTTTCCCCTTTACAGGGTTTAAATGGGATATCCAAATTTCCAATTCGGAAAACAGGGCTGGTGCCACGGCTGTTCCCATAGACGCCACGGCTGTTCCCATAGATACTCTCATGCAATAAAGAAAAGATTTGCTTCCATAGCGTGATACAGTATAAAACTTTTTAATCACACATAAAAAACCTCTCACATTGCACTCACATCAAAGGATGAATAAACACACCAAATATAAAAAGTCACAGCACTCTTGAATAACTCATACTGAAGCATAGGTGGTTCAGGGCGGACCCATGCTATGCGGGAATGATGCATAGTCTCTCACCGCTCTTTAACTGTACCGCCGCTTTACAAGGATCAATGTAAGATGTTCAGCATCCTATATGTACCTCTCTCATTCGCCTAGTAGCCAAAATCCGACATGTTTCGTCATAAAATTGACTTAATCATGGAGTTGTATTATAATTAGGGGGCGGGCATGCTGTTATAGGTGTGGCATATAAAAAGGTGAAAAATGTGGCGTGGTGTACGTAAAATAGTGGGCGTGGCTTATATGGGGCATGGCTCAAAGGGGTGTGGTTAGAGTCTGAGATTCGGGGGGGGGGGGAGAGGGAAAGGAGAGACAGCAACCCCCGATCCTACACCACAATAGCAAGATGTGTTTGCCAGAGTTTGACAATCAGCAGATAAAGATAGTCCAAATACCTGGTGTTAGCGCTTCAATCATCCCGGCGCCATGATTGTTATGGTGTCAGGATGATTGAAGCACATTATTTCTATTATTACATTGTAATGTGAAATGAAATCATTCAACTCACCATAATGCTGAATCAGTGGGAGCCATGAGCACGTCACGAGCCATGTTGCCTGCCACCAGATGCCATCAGGTGTCCCAAGCGGAGTCTGTCCTTGCATCAGGTGCCCCATCAGAGGTACCTTCCTCACATCTGTGTCCATCAGCGGAGCCCCTCCTTACATCTTGTGCCCCTCTGACATCCAGACAGACTGGCCCCGGCATCCACAGACTGGCCCCGGCATCCACAGACTGGCCCCCACATCCTCCCCTGCACGGACTCCCTCGACAGGACATTACATCCCCTGGCCTCCAAGCGGCAGCCATCGTTGCCGCGTTGACTTTGAACTGTGGCGCCGCCCACTGCTCTTCACACACACTGGCAGCGGGGGTGGGCGGCGCCACAGGTTCTCTATTGAAGACCAGCTCCTGGTCTTCTTAAAAATGGCGGCCAGCGGAGACATTGTCTCCGCCGGCCGCGGATCCCTAGCGCCGGCAGCAAAAAACGGGAAATTCAATTTCCCGGGACAAAATGAATTCGGGACAAATGTCCTAATCCCGGGAGTGTCCCGGGAAATTCAGGACAGTTGGCAACAATGCTTTTATCATATGATGTTCTTCTTCTATGCAGCCCTGTTCGCTTATCATTTCAGCTTCATGTATTGCATAGGAAGCCAGTGCACGCACAGCTTCTGCTTTTGCATGGGCCTTGGCAGCTGCAGCACTGGTGGTCGACAGGTTAGAGCAGCTTGAATGTCTAGAGCTAGTGCGCTTGGACCTGGCAGATCCAATCGTGGGGCTGCCAGTGCCTTCAAGGCTTCAACACAGGTGTGCTTTGGGGGTGTCTGTGAATAGACTACAATGCACTGTGTCTGTCTCTCTGGCATAATGGATGGTATCAGAACTCACAGGCAGCAGCACTTATTGGTCATAAGTTAACAAAATAAGCAGTCATGTTATGTGACGCACTGTGACAGAGCCAGCTAGAGCCATGATAGAGTGCCCCCTGCCTGTGAGTTATCATAAAGCTGATGATCTTAACAAGTTGCTGATCGCCTGATGGCAGATTTACTGCTACAGGGCGGTCGCGCTGCGCAGGATCACTTGTATACATGATCCTGCATTTCTGGGTGTCAGAGCCAATCAGCGGATCCGGAGGACTCTCCTAGTTGTCTGCCTATGTTAACAAGGCAGTTCGCCATTCTGTCAGCATGGAAGACAATGATCCTGTGTTCCTGCAAAGCAGGCAGAGGGATCTATGTCTTCCCTTAGTAAAAGCACCTCCCCCACAGTGAGAAAACACTTGTTAGGCACACATTTAACCTGTTGATTGGCCTAGATGTTATCCCTTCCCAGCCAGTGTCATTAGTACAGTGATGGTACATATTTTTATGTTACTGGTTTCCACAAAGTGTCAAAAGTGTAACTTGGTGTCTGATTTGTCTGATTTGTCCTGATTTGTCCACAGCAATATTGCAGTCCTGCTATGAGTCGCTGATTGTTTCCATTAGTAGTAAAAAAAAAAAAATGTCCCTGGATTTCATTTTAAAAATCTGGTCACCTTACCTTTAGCATGCTTCCTTCACTGTAGAAAGATTATCTAATATGACTGCTGGGCAGGAAGTGGGCGGAATATACTACAGCTCTTGTTAGTAATGGATGCCAGTTTAAAGCAACAGTACGATCAGTAAATATATACCTTCTACTGATCAGAACATATAGAGAGAGATTTTTTTTTTTTCCTGCCAGTAAATCCCTTATACAGCCCACTTCCTGTTTCCTATCTGGTCCTTAGCCTAGGGCTTATGACATCCATGCACATCTCTCTCCCCCTCATTCTTGTGAGAGTTTGCCAGGAAGGGGGGGGGGGGGTCATAAGAGGTCCAATGAGAGCTGCAGAGCTGTCTGTGTAAATCCAGGAAGTGAACCGGAAGCAGCTCCAGCTGCCCACAGTTAAGATGGCTGCAGCCAGACTCCACGGGGGAGATTTCTGCAGCATTATTTTGGCAAGTACAGAATCGCAGAATATATAAAATAATATGCAACATTTTTGGAGGGAGGCTTCAGAATGGCAAAAAAAAATTCACAGTCTTCTGTGAACATATGGAGGATAACGAGGGTCTTTTTTCTTAGGACAAGGTTCAGGATACTCTAAGCCCCTCCCCCGCTCACATTGGAGGTGAAATTGCACGACTTCAAAGCTTCATTTCGGTGCAACTTCGGGTGCGACTTGGAAGACCTCTGAGCGGTTCCCTGCACCGACCTCTATCCGAGTCGCACCTGAAATTGCCGAAAGTAGTGCAGGAACTACTATGTGTTCAGATCGGCATGGTACGGGCAAAGTTGGTGTCGCGCCCATTTGAACAGAGTGTTTGCCGGCAATAGGCTGTGATTTGTCATGCAATATATATTTTTTTTGTTTACCTGTCACAATGTGAATCGGGGGGTCGCTGATGAATGTCTGTGTGGTGTCGGCATGTCCTATAAATCGTTTGTTTAATTTCCCTCCTCCGATCTCTGATTCTCGCTCTGTCCCCTCCCCCGCAGATGTGGATCCATTACTTCTGCTGCGTGATATTTTGGGCTTTTTTCTGCTACTCTCTGGATGTCACTCGGCTGCTCAGTCCCAACCCCTCGGAGAGGTGAGGAGCCCATCGATCGGGTGAATACAATTTATGATTGTGCTTTCCATGTATTCCACTTTATGGGGGAGATATGCTGTAAGGTTTTTGTGTAATTAAAATTGACAATTGTTTTTATTTAATTTTTTTTATAGCATGCCCCCCCATTGTCCTTTCTCTGGAGGTCTTCAGGGAAGGTGACTAAGCCCAGGTTCACACACAGGTGGTGCGGGAAACCCAGCGACCCCACCCCCCCCCCCAGGTTTCCCGTGCTACTTTGCAATCGCACCGTTGGCGATCCGCTGCGGGTGTCAATACAAAGTGGATGACTCCCCAAACACATTGTAAGTGCGGTTTGCCCGCACTGGATGAGGCGCTCCTCCCCCCCCCCCCCCCATGACAGCGGATGTCCCTCTTCTTTACCCACCTTATACCCAAAAGATGGCTACAGCGCGGGCTTACTTTGCCAGGAGGACGTCTCCCCATGGTCCTGCTGCCCCCCGTGGTGCACGGTCAGTGCCCTCTGTGATCGCTGAATTCTTCGGATACAGCTGATCGCAGATCGGGGTAAAGGGCCAATTACAGTGACCCTTTACCACGTGATCAGCTATGTCCAATGACAGCTGATCATGATGTAAGCGCAAGCCGGTTAGTGGCATTCCTTTCATCACACTGACAGCTTGAGGAGGGGAGAGGAGAGCTTATAACCGGCTTCTGTTGAAGAAACATCTACACTGATTATCAATGCAGTCCCATCAGTGCCGCTTCATTAATGCCCAACAGTGCAGCCCATCAGTGCCCACCAGTGGCCATCAGTTGAGCCTCATTAGTGCAGCCTATTAGTGCCCATCAGTGCTGCCTCATCAATGGCCCTCAGTGCAGCCTATCAATGCCCACCAGTGCCGCCCCATCAGCGCCATTTCATCAGTGCAGCCTCATCAGTGCCGCCTCATTAATGCCCATCAATGCAGCCTCACCAGTGCAGCCCATCAGTGCCCACTCACCAGTGCCGCCTCATTAATGCCCATCAGTGTCCACTCATCAGTGCTGCCTCATCAATGCCCATCAGTGCCCAGTCACCAGTGCCACCTCATCGGTGCCCATCAGTGCCCAGTCACCAGTGCTGCCTCATTAATGCCCATCAGCGCCCACTCATCAGTGCCCATCAGTACCGCCTCATCAATGACCATCATTGCCAATAAGTGCCACATCATCAGTGAAGGAGAAAAATGACCTGTTTGCAAAATTTTATAACAAACTATCAAACTTTGAAAAAAAATGTTTCTCTTATATTCACCGACCGACACAGCTCCTCTCTGTAACTAAATGGTTTTGTTAGCCTGCCACTAGGAGAAACTAGGCAAAATTGTAACACAATACACAGAATTGTCAGTACCGCCCAGGGGGCGGACCCTGTGCTAACACAACCATCCCTGCTGCCCCAGCAGCTTCAGTTTTATTTTGCCTAGTGAAGGAGAATGACTTAGGAACCCTGCGGGCCTTTTGGTCAATTTTTTTTGATGCAGGACTCATGCTTTTGCGCAAGATGAATGATTCTGAGATCTTCTATCAACTGCCGGCTGGGTGACAGGCTGGTTAAGTTATCCTTTTAGTCCCCCCAGTCCGGCCATCGAGCGTGTGCGCGTTGCAGCTACGACTTGGCAGGCCACAACATACCTCAGCTCCAGAGGTGGTCGGTGAGCTTCAATGCTCCGGGGGAATACATATGACCGGGCTACTGATGTCTGGATCACAGTATACCGAGGCCAGCAGCCACCCTGTAACTGCGCAGGAGTGGGTCTGTGATGGAATGTCTCCCAGCTCTTCAGGACTGGTAAGTACGGCTCTCCCTGCTTCGGAGCAGCTGGGCATTCCCTGGGAGGTTGATTCGGGGACCACCTCACCTCCTTCTCTTCTCTCCCACATCCCTATCTTCCCTCCTTCCCCCCGGGGGGGTGGCTGCATGTGTCTGCTGAGCGGTGTGTGTACAGGGGATCGCTGGGTATCTCACCTGTATGGGGTCTGTGCGGTTAGCGATGGTCCTGGTGCCGGTGTGGGGGGGTCCCGAAACGGTGCCTGTGGAGATATTTGGCTGTATTTTGAGGCAGCACCGTTCCTCTCACCATATGGCGCTGTCCGGGGGTCATTTTGGATGAGGGCAGAGCAGGTTCCCCTTGTGAGCTTCAGCGGCCATTTTCTGTAGGATTTCCCTAATCATATCATTGGCGGACATTTTCTTGAAGCCTGCACGCTTTTTTTCACCGCAGCTCTCTAGTGACAGCATGCCATGTGCTATCACATGCTGTTTCCTGTGTATACAGGTTGCTGAGCAGCCATTCCCTGAACGCTGGTGTAAGCTCTGCAGATCGCTTCAGAGCTATTTTCCACTGCTGCTGCCGACACAGCCTCTTCACTCTGACTTGGGTAACCTCCTGGGGACTACAGGCATGGCTAGTAACCGATACAGAACGCCTCAGTGAGTCTGGCGCTAGGAGCCCCCCCCCCAGCCAGAGACAGCTGGAGGGTGGGACCTTCACTGTCCTAAGTCCCCTTTCAGGTGGCAGACAGGGTAGGGTCAGCATGGCTTCAGAAACTAGTGTTTCTTCCCCCAAAATCCAGGCTATTAAGAAAGCCCTGACGGATCCTCCCTTCCTTGGCGACCAGCTCTTTGGAGCCTCTTTGGAGCCTCATTGGATGACATTAATAAAAATGCCACCGGTGGTAAGAGTACCTTACTCCCGCAAGCCAGGAAGTCTAAGGAGCCACGCCGCAGGTAAGGGCCCTCTTTTTCCGCTCACAAATGGCTTTTTCATCCAACTAGGGCTTCGGCGAAGCTTCCCCAGCCCGACAGGATGGCCACGGATGGACAAAAGTGTCCCTGGCATCGCAAGCCTGCGACAAAAAGTGCTACTGCATGAAGGTTTGCCCCCACCCATGTCTCGGGTGGGGGGTCGCCTTCGGGAGTTTGCAGCCCGGTGGTCCTCCCAATTATCCGACCAATGGGTCTGCAATCTGATTTCCACTGGCTACAAGATAGTTTCTCTCCTGGCTGCCAAACAGATTCTTCCCCTCTAACATTACCGTGTCCCCGGTTCCCCCGGGAGGCCCTGTTGGGGGGCGGTAAGGGACTTGCTGAGTCGAGGGGTGATTGTACCAGTTCCGGAATCGGAATGCTTCCAGGGATTCTACTCAAATCCAATCTTGGACTTAAAAGCCCTCAATCACTTTGTAAAAGTGCATAGGTTCAGGATGGAATCAGTTCGCTCAGTAGTCGCTGCACTCCATCAAGGGGACTCCCTGGCATCCTTGGACATCCAGGATGCGTACCTGCACATACCCATATGTCTGTGGCATCAAAAGTTTCTGCGATTTGCAGTTGGGGAAGCCCACTATCAGTTTGTGGCTCTACCATTTGGCCTGGTATCAGCCCCCCGAGTCTTTATCAAGGTATTGGCTCCAGTTTTGGCGTTGCTGCGACAATGCTGGATCGTGATCGTGGGATATCTAGACGATCTCCTAATGAGAGCATCTTCCACCTCAGAGTTGGAGGAGGATGTTGCGATCACCATGCAGACTTTGCAAGAATTTGGGTGGCTGTTGAACCTAAAGAAGTCCGTGGTTGTACCAACCCAGCATCTGGAGTACCTAGGCTTGCTGCTGGACTCCAAGGAAGCGAGAGTCTTTCTCCCTTCAAAGTGCAGACCCTCAGAGCCGCGATAAAACTGCTGTGGAATCGCAAGCGGTCATCGCATCGCTTTTGCATGCGAATCCTGGGACTCATGGGGGCCGCCTTCGAGGCCATGCCATATGCCCAGTTCCACACCAGGGTCTTGCAAAAATAGATTTTGTCAAAATGGGACAAATTTCCGTTGTCCCTGGATTGCTCGATCCAGGTGAGCCAGTCCGTCAGAGACTCCCTGCTATGGTGGCTGAGATCCCCGGTGATTCAGTCAGGAAAGTGGTTCCTCTCTCTCCAATGTGATCACAATGGACGTCAGCCTATCCGGCTGGGGTGGAGTGATGGGGATTCAGTCGGCTCAGGGCCTCTGGTCGACGGAAGAATCCAAGTTGCCGATCAATCTGCTCGAATTGAGAGCAATCAGGCTGTGCCTCCACACATGGTCGTTGAGTCTTCAAGGGTGTCCGATCAAGGTACAGTCGGACAACGCCACAGCTGTGGCATACATAAATCACCAAGGGGGAACAAGGAGCTCAGCCGCTGCTCGAGAGGTCGCTCATATACTACGGTGGGCAGAGCGACACATACTGGCCCTGTCGGCCATTTACATCCCGGGGGAGGAAAATTGTCAGGCGGACTATCTGAGTCTACAGATGCTAGACCCAGGAGAATGGCCATTGCATCCGGAGATGTTCAGGCTGCTGTGCCTGAAGTAGGGCACACCAGATGTGGATCTATTGGCCTCCCGCCTCAATCGGAAGGTGCCAAAATTCGTGTCCAGGACAAGAGATTCATGGGGCAGATGCGTCAGATGCGCTGGTGACTCCGTGGGATCAGTACCAGCTGATCTACACCTTTCCTCCACTGAAGCTGTTGCCACATCTGCGTTGCAGAGTGGAAGCCAAGGGGATTCCAGTAATCCTGGTTGCCCCAGATTGGCCTCAGCGGCCCTGGTACGCAGACCTGGAATGTCTGGTGGCAGACGCTCCCTGGCAACTGCCGCTGCAAGAGGACCTCCTATCTCAGGGTCAAATCTTTCACCCTGCTTTACCATCGCTGGCTTTAACGGCATGGCTATTGAGAGCCAGGTGCTGAGGAACCGGAGTCTGTCGGACTCGGTGATCCAACTATGTTGAGGGCACGGAAATCTTCTTCACGGAAGATATACCATCGTACCTGGAAGGCCTACATCTCCATGTGTGAGGAGAAAGGATGGCATCCATGCTCCTTTTCTATATCCAGGATCCTGCTGTTTCTTCAGCAAGGAGTAGACCAGAAGTTGGTGTTGAGCACCATTAAGGGGCAAATTTCAGCCTTGGCTGTCCTTTTTCAGCGACCCCTGGCGTTTCACTCATTAGTGAGTACCTTCGTTCAGGGGGTACGACATATAGTCCCTCCGGTGCACCCACCGTTACCCCCATGGGATTTGAACCTGGTGTTGTCGGCGCTTCAAAAGCCGCCGTATGAAAACATTAGGGAGATTCCCCTGTTGACTCTTTACCAGAAAGTGGCCTTTCTAGTGGCCATCACATCGACCAGGAGGGTTTCGGAATTGGTGGCCTTGTCATGCAAGTTGCCTTATCTGGTCATTTACAGGGATAAGGTGGTGTTGCGTCCGCAACCGTCCTTTCTACCGAAGGTGGTCTCAGCTTTTCATATCAATGAAGACATTGGATTACCATTGTTGTGTCCTAAGGCGAAGCACCCCAAACAGATGGCCCTTCACGCTCTCGATGTGGTTAGGGCTCTGAAGGTGTACCTGTCTGTCACGGCTCCCTTTCGGAAGTCAGACTCACTGTTTGTTTGTTTCAATGGCTTGTCCAAAGAAGGATATAGCGGTCACGTCGGCCACCATTTCCAGGTGGATCAGATAGATTGTAGTCCAAGCCAACACCTTGAAGGGGCAGGTGCCCCCCTTTCCAGTCACGGCCCACTCTACAAGAGCAATCGGAATGTCTTGGGCCTTCTGACACCAAGCGGCTGTCGCTCAGGTGTGTACGGCGTTGACCTGGTCGTCTGTTCATACGTTTACCAAGTTCTACAAGGTAGACATCAGTGCATCGGCTGATGCCTTTTTTGGCTGCAAAGTTTTGCAGGCGGCCGTGTAGTTGCAATTATATATGCAATGGAGCTTTTTTCCTGTTTTTTCGATAAAAACACAGTACTTTTTGTTAATGCACTGTTGCATTACTTACGCAATGTTGCGGTCTTGGGGATCACTCCTGTTGAGGATACCCGGTTATATGGTAGTGTTTTTCCACACACTGCTGTTTATTTGTGGGTTTAGTTTCACTAGTTCCCACTTGCCATGGTGGATGAAGTTTTTATGCTGTTTTTTTTCCCACCCCTCGTTTGGCACTGCTTGGGGACGTCCCATTTAGTTACAGAGACCAGCTGTGTTGGTCGGTGAATATAAGAGAAAATAGGATTTTTGTACTCACTGTAAAATCCTTTTCTCTGTAATTCACCGACCGACACAGCACCCACCCCTCCTTTTCTCTACGTTATACTGCTTGTTGACGTACTGAAGCTGCTGGGGGCAGCAGGGAGGGTTTTTTCTTTTTTTTCAAAAATTTTGTTTGTTTAGAAAAAAATGTCATATGTGTACAGTGTTACATGACTGTGTAATTGTCAAAGTGAGAGCACTGAAAGGTAAAAAAATCGCCCTGGGCAGGAAGGGGGGGGGGGGGGGGTGGGGAGGTAAATTGTTGACCCCCTCAATGCCAGGATGTTGTTGTTTTTTGTTTTTTTTCAAATCTTAATAATTGTGGCAAAATATAAGATCACCTTGTGGGGTGTCTTCTTTCCGAAATGAGGCCATTCTGGGGGTGTTCCTACTGTCCTAGAATTTTCATTGGATAGGTAAAATAAAATAATCTTTTCCCAAATATGTTTTTTGTCTTCTCTCCTTTTTTATATAGTAAAAAACTCTGTGATTATCTCACTCATCTTAAAAAATAAAAATAATTTGGGTCCAGCATTGAAAGACGAAGTAACTGTCGGCCAAACGATCACAGCACTGAGAAAAGGCCTGGACAGAGAGGGGTGTGACTTGTTGGTACTGAAGGGGTTGAAGCGGAACTCTGGGCAGATTGTAAAGCCCGGGCCTTTGTTAGAGGAATGGTACTCACTAAGGGGTGAGCCTCGGGGTGAGCCTCGGGATAGTCCAGGACTAGTTTAGATTATACTAGGGGTCCCTCTCTAATGGTAGTTCAAGGTAGGCCCCTAGTGTATGAGGGTGTGGGGACCCCACACTGCAAACAGCCCTGAGGCACCAAATCTGGAACAGCCTCTATAAAAAGAGGTCAAATGGCAACAGTCACCCTGGGATCTCTCTCGGGCCCCTAATCACTGTGTTCATGGATACCTCCTTCCAGTACCATACAGTGCCGTGAGCCTCCAGGCCAGAACCTCTCTCAACTGATCTTTGGCAATAGAGCTGGGACCTCAATAAACCTCCCACAGTAGCCCAGGAGGGGCAGGCAGCCCCTCTAGGCCGAGTCTCTCTCCGCCAGCACAAGGTCCCTGCTGTTCTAGGCCCTAAACTATTTATGCACCCCTCAGCCCCCTGCTGGTCATCCTCTCCACTAGAGATGGCCTTGCGGTTTCCCTGGCGGTCGGTTCGCGGCGAATTTTGGTCGTTCGCGATTCGCCAAACCGGCGGACTTGTGGCGCTGTTCGCGTGGCGGACATATGCGTTTACATTGTGAAGACCTTTGACCCATGACACATCCATCATGGGGTACAGGACAGCCAATTGAGACATTTCAGCACATGGACAATTGGACATACCCCCCTACCTTTATAAATAGACCTGATCTGGCGGCCAGTTTATATTCTGTCTTTTGTCAGTGTAGGGACAGGACGCTGTGTGGAGCAGGGACAGTCAGTTTAATCACTAGCTATTACTATTAGGTCCACAAAAGTCCTTTTAAGGACTGGTATAGGTGTACAGTATATAGGGTTGTAATACACTTAGAATATACTTTCTTTCAAATATACAAAGTATATTATGGTGCACTGCTATGCTGACCGATTCTGCAGCTGTCTTTTATCAGTGTAGGGACTGTGGCACAGTTTGGTGTTTTGGAGCAGGGACAGTCTGCAAATCACTAGCTACTAGGTCCACAAAGGTCCTTTTAAGGACTGGTGTAGGTGTACAGTATATAGGGTTGTACACGTATAATATACTTTCTTTCAAATATAGAAGGCATATTATAGTGCACTGCACTGCTGTGCTGCTGACCGATTCTGCAGCTGTCATTTCTCAGTGTAGGGAGGGACAGTTTGGTGTTTGGAGCAGGGACCATTCACTAGCTACTAGCTAGCTACTATTAGGTCCACAAAGGTCCTTTTTAAGGACTGGTATAGGTGTACTATTTGGTGTGCAGTATATAGGGGTGTAATACACGTATAAAATACTTGCAAATATAGAAAGCATAGTATAGTGCATTTCCACTGTGCAGCATTGTGACTACTGAGCAGTTCTGCAGCGATACTACAAAGAGTGACAAACGCAATTAAAAAAAAAAGTATTATAACTGGTGTGATAGACCAAAACAACCGATTGAAGCGGTGGGTTATATACCTTCTTCCACATACATACTGCACTTCTCTAGAGACTTTTGTCACAGGGTCATTTATAAAATGACAGGCAGAGGAAGAGGCAGGCCCTTCCGCAGGGGTGGTAGGGGTAGGGCAGGAGCAACAGGCTTGAGCCAAAGTGGGAAATTGCAGAAGGTGCGTTTGATTACGTCAAAGGACGCACCAGACTTGGTTGAGTGGCTCACTCAGCCTTATTCTTCTGCACCCTCCTCATCCTCTCGATCTGCACCCTCTTCTTCACTCTCTGCTGTGTGCACCCCCAAAGACACTACCACCAACACCACCACCATATACCCTCCGCTTGAGTCACAGGAATTATTTTCCGATCCATCACAAGAAATTGCCGATGCACAGCCACTCTTGGCATTTTGGATCAGGAAAAGGAGGTAGCAACAACCGCCACTCATTAGTCTGACGACAGTACACAGATCATCCCAAGAAGGAGGTTGGTCCCCGGTGTTGCTGCCTACTCCGAGATTTCTAATTATAGCGGTGGGGAAGGTGACGCCGATGATGACATGTCTAGTGATGTCACGTGGGTGCCCACAAGAGAGGAAGAGGGGGGGGAGTTCAGAGGGAGATATGGACCAGCAGATAGGGAGGAGAAGCAGGTGGAACTTAGATTGCACAGGAGGGACAAAGTAGATTGCTAATGTATCAGGAGCGAGGCATAAACCATACGGTCACATCTGGCGCTCACAGGACGCCGGCACATGGCTCCGCAGTGTGGGCTTTTTTTTAACGTGTCCGCTGCTGACAATAGTGTTGCCATCTGCAGCCTTTGCAGTCAACGCATAAGTCGCGGTAAGCCCAACACTCACCTAGGGACAACCGCCTTAAGAAGGCACATGAGCTGCCATCATTGAGCCCAGTGGTAACAACTGAACCCACAAAGCCACACTACAGGCTCTCACCGTCCAGCCTCGTCTTCTACTTCTCCTTCTCCTCTCTCCTCACAATTGTCCTCCACTCCACCTTCCATCATGTCGTCCCCACGTTTTTCTGGAAAAAGGCAGGCTTCCGTGGGCCAAATGTTCGAGCGTAAAAAAATGATCATGCCAGATAACCCTCTTGCCCAACGGTTGACGGCTGGCTTGTCAGAACTGATAGCCCGCCAACTACTGCCATATAAACTGGTGGACTCGGAGGCCTTTCGAATATTTTTGGCCATTGGAACACCACAATGGAAGGTCCCAGGAAGGAAGTATTTCTCACAGAAGGGCATCCCAGAGCTATATGGCCATGTTCAGCAGCAAGTGAATGTATCTCTGGCACACAGTGTCGGTGCCAAGATACATCTGACCATAGACACATGGTCTAGCAAACATGGGCAGGGAAGGTATATAACTTTTAGTGCCCACTGGGTGACCCTTCTGACGGCCATCAAGCATGTAACCCGTGGCACCCGTGTAGATTTGGTTTTACCGCCATGGATTGCATGCAGGCCTGGCTCTTCTTCTCCTCCTCCTCCTACTCCATCCTCCTCCCTCTCCTCCTCGGCTGACTCCTCCTTTTCTGCTGCTAGCGTCTCTTCCGCTGTGCCACCCAAGATCCCCAGAACCTATTCGACATGCCAGGTGAGACGTTGCCATGCTGTGCTGCGTCTGTTGTGCCTGGAAGCCAGGACATCTTGTGGCAGGCAAGAAAAATCTTGGCCCATTTCAGAAGATCTTACACTGCCATGGCTCTCCTTGCTGACATTCAGCGGCGAAACAATCTGCCGGTCAGACGTCTTATTTGCGATTGCCCGACGTGATGGAACTCAACCTTCTATATGCTTGATAGGCTTCTCCAGCAGAAACGTGCAGTTAACGACTACCTGTACGAACTCTGTGGCAGAACAGGTTCTGGGGAGCTTGGTTTTTTTTCACCGCGGCAGTGGCTGCTCATGCGCGACGCATGCAGACTTCTGCGGCCATTTGATGAGATCACCAAACCGGTCAGTCGCAGCCATGGCGCCATCAGTGACATGGTACCTTATGCCTTCTTTATGGAGCGTGCATTGCATCGTGTCATTGATCAAGTCGTGGAGGAGCAGGAGCAGGAAGATGAGGAAGTCGCAATGCTGGATGAATTCCCAGGGGGGCTACTCTATCTGAGACAAGTCAACAACAGGAGTCTGAAGAGGAGTCAGAGGAGGATGGTGCTGGGGCAGATGAGGAGGAGCAAGAAGAGCATGCTTGAAACCTTTCTGGGATCCCTGTTGTTGTGCGTGGATGGGGAGAGGAGGACGACATTATCCTGGATGATGACCAGGCCACCACACCGCTTCCAGTTTAGTGCAAATGGGGGCCTTCATGCTCCAGTGTTTTAACAGGGACCCCCGTATAAAAAGCATAAAGGTCAAGGACCAGTACTGGGTGGCAACGTACTTAGACCCCCGGTACAAACACAAAATGGTGAAAATGTTTCCACCATCACAGAGGGCTGTCAGAATGGAGCACTTATAGGCCTTGCTTCAAGAAATGCTGCACTCTGCTTTTGTGTGTGCTGGCAGAGGAGGAATTCCCACTCCCAGAGAAAGAGTTGCGGGCACCAATCCAACAGCGCCTGCAAGAAGAGGGCGTATTGGTGACTTCTTATATGAGGTCATTCTTTCAGCCGACCCATCGACAGGTGTCATCCGGATCCAGCATCAGGGAACACCTAGACCAGGGGTCTCAAACTGGCGGCCCTCCAGCTGCTGTAAAACTGCAATTCCCATGAGGCATTGCAAGGCTGACAGTTACAAGCATGACTCCCACAGGCAGAGGCATGATGGGACTTGTAGTTTCGCAACAGCTGGAGGGCCACCAGTTTGAGACCCCTGACCTAGACCGACAGGTGTCCGACTACATCGGGTTAACAGCCGATGTGGACGCTCTGAGAAGTGATGAACCCCTGGACTACTGGGTGGGCAGGCTTGACCTCTGGCCAGAGCTTGACCAATTTGCAATGGAACTGTTGCTTGCCCCTCGTCCAGTGTCCTGTCCGAAAGGACGTTCAGCGCAGCAGGGGGGATCATGACCGATAAGCGCACTCGCCTAGCTCACGATAGTGTTGACTACCTCACATTTATAAAAATGAATGAGGCATGGATCTCGGAGGAATTCAACACATGTGACCAGTAGACCATGTATATGCATAACTCTATAAACGATTTATTTAATCTAGCACACGGACCTTTTTTTCTATCTTTTGGCTCACTTCCTTGTACAAAAAAAGCACACCGTACTATATTCCTGTACCCTCCTGTTTGAAGAGGTTGAGCGGTGTCATATTTTTGGGTCCCGCAGCGAGTTGCTGGCATCAGTGCTGGTGTCAGTGCTCTCTATCTAGGTGCTGGTGTCAGTGCTCTCTATCTAGGTGCTGGTGTCAGCGCTCTCTATATAGGTGCTGGTGTCAGCGCTCTCTATCCCGGTGCTGGTGTCAGCGCTCTCTATCCCGGTGCTGGTGTCAGCGCTCTCTATCCCGGTGCTGGTGTCAGCGCTCTCTATCCCGGTGCTGGTGTCAGCGCTCTCTATCCCGGTGCTGGTGTCAGCGCTCTCTATCACGGTGCTGGTGTCAGCGCTCTCTATCACGGTGCTGGTGTCAGCGCTCTCTATCACGGTGCTGGTGTCAGCGCTCTCTATCACGGTGCTGGTGTCAGCGCTCTCCATCACGGTGCTGGTGTCAGCGCTCTCCATCACGGTGCTGGTGTCAGCGCTCTCCATCACGGTGCTGGTGTCAGCGCTCTCCATCACGGTGCTGGTGTCAGCGCTCTCCATCACGGTGCTGGTGTCAGCGCTCTCCATCACGGTGCTGGTGTCAGCGCTCTCCATCACGGTGCTGGTGTCAGCGCTCTCCATCACGGTGCTGGTGTCAGCGCTCTCTATCTCGGGGCTGGTGTCAGCGCTCTCTATCTCGGGGCTGGTGTCAGCGCTCTCTATCTCGGGGCTGGTGTCAGCGCTCTCTATCTCGGGGCTGGTGTCAGCGCTCTCTATCTCGGGGCTGGTGTCAGCGCTCTCTATCTCGGGGCTGGTGTCAGCGCTCTCTATCTCGGGGCTGGTGTCAGCGCTCTCTATCTCGGGGCTGGTGTCAGACAATGAGGGAGATGGCAGCGGAGAAGTCAATCAGCAGACCGTGCCAGCACCATGGTTGAGGATCAGCACTAGACTGGCACCTCCGGACCACCGCAGTGGAGCCCTGCATAGGTGGGGGTAAGGGCCGGGCAGAGGGAGGAGCTCAAGCACAAGTTGGGACACTGGCACAGGACTGCGCTGCCCTGACTGTGGCACTGATCATCTCCTGCACCCCCTTCATAGCCTGGCCAGACCTTGCCTCTCCTCCATGCCCTGGAATTGTCAAACTTTTACAGATATAAAAAGAATGCTTGTCGTTGTCGATCCCAGATTCACTTAATACTTTTGTTATGTCCGTGTCCATGTTGTGGGACTATGTGTGCACAGCTAGTAAGTATTTTGTGGCTGAAAATATGACCTGGAGGTTTTTGAGGTTCGTCTGCCATTAAAGTCAATGGGGTCCGCCGCAAAACCTTGCGGTTTGTGAACTTTTGCTCGCGTTCGTGAAACGTCCTGTCGGAAGTTCGTCCATCACTACTCAACACCAGGGATTAGCTGAGGCTGCTTGAAAATTCAGTGCAGGGTCTGCTTCTCCCAACCCACTATAGTTGAAGAATTTACTGGAATGCAGGGGGAAGCAGTTGAACATGAAGCCAGCAGGACCCAGAACAGCCAGAAGTAATCAAATCCTGCTCCACCAGCTACAGAGGAGCCAAAAACTAAACATACCTACTCCTATTAGCAATCTAACCAGGAGCAGGTTACATGAATGACAAATATGTGACGGGTTGCCTGTTTTATACAACATACGTCTAAGGGGGGGGGGGGGGGGAGAAGGATGGAGGAGGTTTTGACCACCACACTGTCATACTGTCCTCCGACTCTCCTATAACGAGATGTTCTCAGCATATTTATAGCTCTGAGCCGAATATTATCATATGTCCAGTATTCCCATGTTGTGTGTAGATGTTGATGTGTGTTCTCTGCTCAGGTGTGGAAAGCTATTCACGTTCCTGTGTTGGGGAGCTTCCAGCCTCGTGTTCCTCCATGGTCTTCTCATGATGATTCCTTCTGAACAAAGGTAAGCAGGATCCCTAGAGCAGCCTTTCTCAGCCAGGGCTCCATGGAATGCTTGGGGTTCCTCCAGAGGTTGCTTGGGGTTCCTCCAGAGGTTGCTAGGGGTTCCTCCAGAGGTTGCTAGGGGTTCCTCCAGAGGTTACTGGAGATTCCTCCAGGGGTTACTGGAAGTTCCTTCAAAGGTTACTAAGGGTTCCTCCCAGAGGTTGCTAGGGGTTCCTCCCAGAGGTTGCTAGGGATTCTTGGAGCAATCTTAGCCAATCAGATAAGTAACCACTAACACCAATTATCTGTGTAGGTTGGGAAGCACTTACTATTACAGCAATGAAGTTATAGTAAATATTATCAGGGATTCCCCAAGATTGGAAGGTTATTTCAAGTGTTCCTCCATGTTAGAAAGGTTGGGAAAGGCTGATCCTAGTCATGAATACACTGTGAAGATTTTATGTTGGCACCAAATTGAAGGTTCTTTCTAGTTACAACAGACTAGATGGCAATATTGGACTAATATCCAGGTTTTTGGAAAGCAGTCTAAAGCCTATCGAAAGGCAAAACTAATCAAGGATTCCCTATCACTTCCTGTTTTGGCTATTGGACAGGAAATAAAGGGAAATCTCCTCCATGGGACTCCCTTCATCAAGCATTTTACAAATGTTACTTTATTGCCCCCCAATATGTAGAAGGGACAAATCGTGTAGTCTCTTCCCCAGGTGACACACCTGGCCATCCACATGACTCATCAGACCAGGCCACCACCTTCCATTGCTCTGTGCTCCAGTTCTGATGGTCACATGCCCATTGTAGGCTCTTTTGGCTGTGGACACGGGTCAGCATGGACACCCTGACCGATCTGCCGCTACACATCCCCCATACACAAAAAAAGTGACCATCAACTTTAGGCTGGGTTCACACTGGAGCAGCTACGAGAACCGGATGTGATTCGCACCGCACTGCAGTGCAAATCACATCCGATCTCTGTGCGATGCGAGTTCAGCCATACAGAACTTGCACGGGACCCTTTTTTTGGTCCGCAGCAGAATCGGATCGCATGGGTGTTCACACCATGTGATCCGTTTCCTGTCCGAGTTTGCAGATCGCACTGCGATATGCGAACTGATCTGGGGGTGTCATTAAGGTTTCACTGACACTCCCAGCAGTCCGCATAGGGCAGTGTGAACTGCCGGCGGGAGGCATGCGATGCGGGAAAACGCTGCGGATTCGCGGCATTCCCGCATCGCTTCAGTGTGAACCCAGCCTTAGGGACAACATGTTCACTGGCTGCCTCATATAGCCCATCCACTTCCAGGTGCCATTGTAACTACATAGTTCTATTCAATTTACCTATCAGTACTCAGAATGTTATGGTTGCTCAGTGTACATAGAGGAGGAGGGGTGGGGATATATATACATTGTATACAGTCAGTGGTCACAATGTTCTCCCTGATTGGTGTTTGATGAAGTGGTTAAATGGATTGTAAAGATAAAAATTTTATTTTTTAAAAATAACAAACCTGTTATACTTACCCCCACTGTGCAGCTCGTTTGGCACAGAGTGGTCCCGAACCTGCTCTTCTGGGGTCCCTCGGTGGCTGTCTCTGCTTCCTCCCTCAGATGCATCTCACGTTCATGTGAGCTCCCTCGCATGGTGAGAAGCATCTGCAGGTGCGCTCCCGTGATACAGCCGGCGGCTATAGCCGCTCGCTGTATCACACAGCCCCGGCCCCCGGCGCTCCGCGTCAGTGGATGTGATTGACAGCAGCGTGAGCCAATGGCTGCGCTGCTTTCCATCTATCCACTCCAGCCAATCAGCGGCCAGGCTGAACTGTGGAAAGGACGTCGGGGGACGAGCGCGGGACTTTCGAGGGGTGAGGTAAATAAAACGGGGGGGGCTGGGGGGCCGGCACTGTCACATGTTTTTTCACCTTAATGCATAGAATGCATTAAGGTGAAAAAACATTTACCTTTACAACCCCTTTAAGTGATGGAGCTATCTGCCGTAACTCCAGTATTATTATTTTTTTCAGTCGGCGGCTCCTTTCTCATGAAAGCGATCTAAGCGGCTAATTAGCCATCGGATCACTTTTAGAAGCAGCGGGAGAGGAGGACCACCCCACCTCGCCGTCACTTGCCGGTGTTTTTCAGGCTTACCATTTTTACCGACGCGTCTGCAAAACGATTCAACGATTCGTGTGACTGGCCATAGAGGTTCCCAGAGACCAGATCGTCTCTATGATCTTGGAGGACCAGAGAGAAGTCATGACATCGCTTCCCGTCCAGGGTGGAAGTAAACTTTATTTAATTTTTTTTAAGCATTTCTTCTAATATGAATAAAAGTGAGACTTTTTTTTTTAAAGGGACATTGTAAAAATTTAAATAATAATAAAAAAATGCAAGCGCCCCATCTCTCTGTGCTCATACGCAGAAGCAAGCTCATATGTTCACACCACATACATGTGAGGTATCGGCGTGAATGTTGTAGTGAGAGTAATTATTCTAGCGCTAGACCTCCTCTGTAAGGCTGCATTCGTACTTCAGCGTTTTGAGTCGGTCAGATTTGCCACGACTCTGCCCGCGGTTTGAAAGCGCTGATGTCTGATGTGTGAATGACCAAAATCGCGGGACTCGCATTTGGGATGCCATTAATTTGATGGATGCTTCAAGTCGCAACGCGGGTCTCCCGTAATAAATGCAGTCGCTGCTAACCACATTGCTGGAAGCATTTCGCCCCAAAAGTAGCTCCTGAACTTTTTTTTTATTTTATTTTATTTTTTTGGGCAACGTGCTTCCTGCAAAGCAGGTTGCTACGATTGCAGTGCGATTTATCGCGGCAGACCTGCACTGCGATTTGAGGTGTCCCTCAAGTGAATGGCATCTCCAATGCGAGTCCTGCGATTTTTGTCAATCACACATCAGTGCTTTCAAATCACGTGGCAGATTCGTGGCAAATCTGACCGCAATTCAAACCACTGAAGTGTGAATGCAGCCGAGCTCTAAACTGGTAAGCTGTAAAATGTTTAAAGTGTCGCCTATGGAGATTTCTAAGTACCGTCGTCTGTCGCTGTTCCCCGAGCGTGCGGGATTTTAAAGCGCTACATGTTCGGTATCTATTTATCTTTCATATGTGTACCAAAAAATTGGATATATATATATATATATATATATATATATATATATATATATATATATATATATAATATAAATATTATAAGGGACAGTATGGTGGCCCATAATTATGGGAGGAGCCCGGAGGGCATTTAATCAGACCACCCACAACGGTCTGTGTTGGTTCCAGTGCAAGGTACTGCACATCAAGGGGCTGACTCTTCTCAGCTCCCTCACGGTCCACTATCTGTGCGTCCAATCGCAGGTGCACTTCGGCTTCTTCATTCGTGGTCTTTGTCGGCGGTTCCCGCTCATGGTCGCAGATAAGTAGTATCCGAATCTTTTCATATCATGTGCAAACTTGCGGCTTATCATGCTTACTATCCTGCACCCCTTTTGCAAAACCTACCTCTGAGTTGTTGACACATCTTTCGGCACAGGCATAGTACATTCGTAAATTCCTTCTACCAAACATACGATTCATTCATAGATCCAAGCCTCAGAGTCGCTGTCGGTCGTTCTCCAATATCACTCGCCATAGGCTTCACTGGTTATAAGATTCACTGTTCTCATCCTTTTTTGAGATAAACGGGTATTGTTTGTATGGGTTTCTGTGGCTGATTGTAATTAAACCCACCTGATGTCTTTCCTGCACTTGACTAGCCTGGGGGGATGGGTGGTTGATAGGTGTTTGGTTTCACAGTAAGGAATGGCATACACTCTACAACCAATTCGTATCAGATACTCCTTACTGCCAATTTATATCAGATTCATCCCATACATTTTTTTTAAGCTGATTCGTGTCAAATGCATTGCACAGGCTGACTCTGCCAACTCACTGCGTATCCACGTAGTTGTACCTTCGAGATCAGTCATATATCTTCATCGATTGTCCCACGCTCGGACCGCTACACACTCGCTGTCGCAGGTAGGACTTTGTTGTTACCGCTCCTCTAAACTCTAGTAGTTACGTTATCATGTTCGTTTTGCAAAAAGTCGCACTTACGCCACCGTAAGTCTTTCTATGTCATATTTCATGCTTTCTACCCAACGCGGGTTTACTCGAGCCGTTCACTTCACGGCGATGCGGTCAAATCCGACATTCAAGCCCCTTACTCACCTCACAACTATGGCCGATTCGAATCTAGTCGCAACTTTGCTTCTATGTTTCGGATCCTCGGCAATCACAAGCCCCTTCAAACCACTATCACCATTTAGTCGATTCAAACCCAGCCATATCATCATCAATACGGGCAGATCTGTCATACGAG
The DNA here is from genome assembly GCF_037356315.1 of Lithobates pipiens. Lineage (NCBI taxonomy): Eukaryota > Metazoa > Chordata > Amphibia > Anura > Ranidae > Lithobates > Lithobates pipiens. The sequence goes on along the minus strand of NW_027507685.1, from coordinate 115,061,579 downwards.
CCCTGTAGTCACCTTGCATCTACGGCCGATTCGAATCTAGTCGCTGCATCGGCGCAACGATTCCAGTCCTTGCCAAACGCAACTCTAACAGCCAAGCCGAATCCTGTTGCATCACTGACTCAAATGAGTCAAATCTTTCGCAGACTATTCCATAGCTATAACCCAGTTCAAACTAGTCACATCGACTGTACGAATTCAGCAGTACTTACGTTTGATTTTCTCAGTCTATCCATACATGATCATACACAATTCTCTCCACCAATTTGCTCAATGTTGCGCACGGTCATTCCTACATAATCACATCCTCTATAACCTTTTCTTTCGCTTTTCAACAAAGCTCCTTGCAATCGCTGCAAGCATCAATGCAATGGCTCAATACGGCCACTCATCTCCAGTAGCAACACGGCTGCTCTCCTCATTCCTACAAACTTATAATTTAATTTATAGATTCAAATAAAGCTGCTTTCTTGCAATCGCTGCAAGCATCTCTGCAATAGCTTAATACGGCCACTCATCTCCAGTAGCAACACAGATGCTCACCTCATTCATCCATTCATTAATTCTCACCTCATAATTCAAATAAGGCCGCTTCCTTGCAATCGCTGCAAGCATTTCAGCAAGTGGCTCAAACTGCCACTCATCGTCTCCAGTAGTAACACGGCTGCTCATCATTTTCTCTGTCGCTTTCCCCTTTTTAGGCCAGTTAGAACACCAGTTAGTCCACCCTGCACCAGGTTTGGACAGTATCTCCCAAAAAAAAAAAAAAAAAACATTGTCGAGGGCTTGCATCTTCACCAGGGGGCCAGCTTTGCCCCAAACAGCTCTTTGCAATCCCCCTTGTCAAAACGAAATTCTCATGTCGCCTTACTACAGGCTCCCGGTCAACTCAGTTCTCGACCCCAACCAGTCGACTTCACAGCTAGGGCATAAAGTCAGGTGTTTAGTTCAAAGGGATTCCCCCTTTCTCTTAAACACTCGTTCACTACATATTTTTACTTCACATACAGAATTTGACCTGCTCCTGAGGCGTTAGCAACTGTCACATACTTCTGTGCACTTCACTCTGTTTTCGAAGCACAAGCCTTCAATACGCAGACAAGGTCACCTAATCTCCATACTTGCTGGCAGTGCAAGCATTAGTAGACCGAACCCACGTCAATTAACTACAGATCGCAACATTCCTACTTAGTATACCAGATTTCAGCTACCCACCCCAGTCCGCCCTGGGGCGCTCTGGTTCATTAGTCTTTGCCGAGCACAGACTGACACCCGAGCTACCTAGCCAGTCACCTCCTGGCTCACCTCGGTTGTCACGCATTCTTTTGAGTTTTCTAAAGTCACACTCAACAGCGATCGAGCGCAAACCAACTGTCACTATGACTGTCGTTCCTTGTCCTATTCTTCTTGTTTCCTTCCGCCTTTAAGCTTATCTACCCAAACTCAACTATCCCCTCCTACCTTTGCAACTTACCTCAAACATACGCACCCCCCCCTTGCTTTTAGTTGACACCATGTCGCAGGCAGACAGTGAGGACTTTGCCTCAGCCCTGCCATCACCCTTTACGGGCTCAGCAAGCGGCGGTTTACAGTCTCACAAGAGCTTGGACCAATAAAATAAAAATAAAAAAAACTCATAGCAGAACGGTGTCGCAGGAGTAAATCCTACCCTGCCGTGGCCAGGAAACCAAGCATTTACTGTTTTTACCGCCAGTGGCAGTCCATCCAGGCACCACTTCAGTCTATCTTCTTTGCGACTACTCAGCTGCACTCCTGGGTAACCACACTGTCAACAGCAGTCGCCGAAGTCCAAGCAGAGTGACAGCCCTGGAGGTACGCTCAGCCGTGCCCCTACCAGCTCCAGTCACCACAGTCATTCCCGTACCTTCACTTACAGATACACCCAACTTCTGCACCATCGTCTTCCCTGCACACCTTGTCCTAGCAGGGCATCTAGGAGGACATCTTGGATGACAACGACGTTAACTTAGCATCCCTCCTCATAGCAGTACACAACTTGGCCTAGAACAAGTCATATTCGCGGGGAGATGTCTCCGTCATCCTGAAGGCCAGAGACCCTTTACTTAATCGCAAGCTCACTGTCACAGAGTTTGTGCTGGCCTTGGGGACAGTCAGAGACATGCTAGGCAAAGCAACCCCAACAGGAGGGTAGAATTGGACCTGTATCTGCATGCAGCAGGTCACAAGTACGCAGGGTGCCCATCCTTTGACTATCACCGCTCATTTTCAGCCAAGGCAGCAGCCAGACTCAAGGTGATCCTTTAACTTCCACCTTTTAGTGTTTCTCTTCCAGGTAAAGACCCTGACTAAATCCTTAAATTAATATGTGCCAGCTATAGCAGATCTGCCCATGGGAGTCGAATTTCTCACAAATTGGAATGGCATGCCAATGTGTATTCCCTCAGCATCTCTCTCTTCATCTCAGGTAGTCATGGTCACCACAGCCTCCACAGGTCCTCGCCTCAATTTTTGGCCAACTTGGGTTCATAGGGCCATGGCCGTCAGAAATCCTCTTGATTCCTGGGTTCAGTTAGTCCTCCTCTTTGTTCGACCTCTACCCCATTGTCACAGCAGCTCAAGTCTGGTGCAACAACTGGGCAGGACAAACAGTGACGTTCGCCACAGACAACCAAGCCACAGCCAGTATTATGAATAAAGGAGGTCCTAGTAGCCGGCCATCGTGGCCTTCCTGCGCAGGCTGGTGCCACTATCCCCACAGCACTAATCTAACGTCCTATTCGTCCACATCCCAGACAAACGCAATAATCTGGCCGACGCACTACTCGTTAACTTTGCTTCGTTATTTTTGCAGGAACCTGGAACCGACCCAACCATGTCTCTTATCCCACACTGGTCGTAGCTAACCTCGGATTCAAACAACACTTTCACGACGCTACCAGCCTTATTAATCTTTCATTATCTCACAACACCCTGAAGGCCTACCGTGCAGCCTAGAGGTTCTACTGCATGTCAGGTTACTAGCCTCAAACCCCAGAGCAATACCAAGAGTTCTCCATCACATCCTGGTCTTCATATTATGCCACCACACACAGTTGGCATCGTCACACAATACCTTAGACCCCACTCAGCTGACATCCAGTATTTCATCCCCTTATGAGATCCTAACAAACCGTCTTGTTTGCCGCCCATACGGTCAAGACCATGTTGTGTGGTATTCACAGGCAATGACCCCAAATCAGTATGAAACGGCTACCCGTCACCAGCGCCATATTCCGAGACGTGTCTTTTCATCCTGTCACATTCCCCTTTGGCTAAATTCAGCCTGGTCGTTCAAGCAGCCATCTACCTGGCTTTCTACAGCTTCTTACGCCCCAGTGAATACTGTCACCATCCCAGTTGTAAAGTGTTACGTAGACGCCACCTCACACGCCATCAGACTTACTTCATCTTGCTCCTCAGGGTGTCCAAAACACAATAGTCCGGTCCAGAGGTTGACATCAAACCTTTACAAACTCTTAAAGCCTGGTGCCCCGTGTCCATCCTAGATCAATTTTTGGCCCATATGTTTGATCCCTCGCAGGACAGCCCATTACTACCGTTCCCGATTAGTACCCCAGGCAGCAACCAGTTCATTAGTCGCGTCAGGTTCCTTTTGAGCAAATTAGGCCAGGACCTTGGTCATTTTCTTGGACATTCTTTCGCATTGGAGCAGCATCAGCAGCCTCACGAAACGGGGTCCCAGTCCACGCAATCAAAGATGGGCAGGCGGGAATCCACCTGCTTTACTCGATACATCTCCAATCCACAAGTGGAAATGTCCTGAGCCTTCAGCAACTTTACCCTGTAGTGTCTTGTTGTACATAAATTAATAATTACCTCCCTAAACCAAGTCTTTTGCTGCCTTCTCTTGGCATATCGCCCAGCAGACCAGGGCTCACCGCCCAGCTCACCAGGACTTACCTTACAGCAGACCAAGGGCACAATTCAGGTCTATTTTATGTTGTTAGTCTTGTGACGTGTTTATGTGCTCTTTCAAATCTCTTAGAGCGGAGGGCTCTGACCATAAATAAGAGGGCCAATATGGTGGCCCGTAATTATGGGAGGAGCCCGGAGGGTATTTAATCAGACCACCCACAACGGTCTGTGTCGGTTCCAGTGCAAGGTACCCACCCACCCATTTCCCTTCTCAGAGTACTTCTCTTAAAACCCGTTTCTCTACAGAAACCTCCATTTTCTTTCTTAATGTATGCTGCCTTCTCTTGGCACATCGCCCAGCAGACCAGGGCTCACCGCCCAGCTCACCAGGGCTTACCTTGCAGCAGACCAAGGGCACAATTCAGGTCTATTTTATGTTGTTAGTCTTGTGACGTGTTTGTGTTCTTTCATATCTCTTAGAGCGGAGGGCTCCGACTATCTATATATATCATATATATATATATATATATATATATATATATATATATATATACATATATATACACACACACACACACACACACACACACACACACACACACACACACACACACACACACACACACACACACACACACAGTGCCTTGCGAAAGTATTCGGCCCCCCTTGAACTTTTCAGGCTTCAAACATAAAGATATAAAATTTTAATTTTTTGTGAAGAATCACCAACAAGTGGGACACAATTGTGAAGTGGAACAAAATCTATTGGATTTTTGAAACTTTTTTAACAAATAAAAAAATGAAAAGTGGGGCGTGCAAAATTATTCGGCCCCCTTGCGTTAATACTTTGTAGAGCCACCATTTGCTGCGATTACAGCTGCAAGTCGCTTGGGGTATGTCTCTATCAGTTTTGCACATCGAGAGACTGAAATTCTTGCCCATTCTTCCTTGCAAAACAGTTCGAGCTCAGTGAGGTTGGATGGAGAGCGTTTGTGAACAGCAGTTTTCAGCTCTTTCCACAGATTCTCGATTGGATTCAGGTCTGGACTTTGACTTGGCCATTCTAACACCTGGATACGTTTATTTGTGAACCATTCCTTTGTAGATTTTGCTGTATGTTTGGGATCATTGTCTTGTTGGAAGATAAATCTCCGTCCCAGTTTCAGGTCTTTTGCAGACTCCAACAGGTTTTCATCCAGAATGGTCCTGTATTTGGCTGCATCCATCTTCCCCTCAATTTTAACCATCTTCCCTGTCCCTGCTGAAGAAAAGCAGGCCCAAAGCATGATGCTGCCACCACCATCTTTGACAGTGGGGATGGTGTGTTGAGGGTGAGGAGCTGTGTTGCTTTTACGCCAAACATATCGTTTTGCATTGTGGGCAAAAAGTTGGATTTTGGTTTCATCTGACCAGAGCACCTTCTTCCACATGTTTGGTCTGTCTCCCAGGTGGCTTGTGGCAAACTTTAGACAAGACTTTTTATGGATATCTTTGAGAAATGGCTTTCTTCTTGCCACTCTTCCATAAAGGCCAGATTTGTGCAGTGTATGACTGATTGTTGTCCTATGGACAGACTCTCCCACCTCAGCTGTAGTTCTCTGCAGTTCATCCAGAGTGATCATGGGCCTCTTGGCTGCATCTCTGATCAGTCTTCTCCTTGTCTGAGCTGAAAGTTTAGATGGACAGCCAGGTCTTGGTAGATTTGCAGTGGTCTGATACTCCTTCCATTTCAAAATGATCGCTTGCACAGTGCTCCTTGGGATGTTTAAAACTTGGGAAATCTTTTTGTATCCAAATCCGGCTTTAAACTTCTCCACAACAGTATTACGGACCTGCCTGGTGTGTTCCTTGGTCTTCATGATGCTCTCTGCGCTTTCAACAGAACCCTGAGACTATCACAGAGCAGGTGCATTTATACAGAGACTTGATTACACACAGGTTGATTCTATTTATCACCATCAGTCATTTAGGACAACATTGGATCAATCAGAGATCCTCGCTGAACTCCTGGAGTGAGTTTGCTGCACTGAACGTAAAGGGGCCGAATAATTTTGCACGCACCACTTTTCAGTTTTTTATTTGCTAAAAAAGTTTAAAATATCCAATAGATTTCCTTCCACTTCACAATTGTGTCCCACTTGTTGGTGACTCCACACAAAAAATTTAAATGTTATATCTTTATGTTTGAAGCCTGAAATATGGCAAAAGGTTGAAAAGTTCAAGGGGGCCGAATACTTTCGCAAGGCACTGTATGTATGTATGTATGTATGTATGTGTGTGTGTGTGTGTGTGTGTGTGTGTGTGTGTGTGTGTGTGTGTATATATATATATATAATATTAGTATTGTAACAATCACTATTTTATTCTCTGTTTGGAGGTTCTAAGTCATTTTCTAGCAAAAAAATACAGATTTTTACTTGTAAACAAAAAGTGCCAGAAAAGGCGGGCCCTGGAAGTGAATATCTATAAAGAATGACTGTCAGTAATATGAAATATCAATTGTAACGTCCGAATCTTTACTATTATTTAGTTTTTGTATTGATAAGACGAGTGTGAGATAAATTATAATGCATGGATGGGTGATATCGAGTGTTACAGCTGTCAGAGGAAATCGCCTCTGTCGGTCAGTAGAGGGCAGTAAAGGAATGGAGGAAATAGATCCCGGAGAACACAGGAAAGATCATATAGTACAATGTATGGCCCAATGTATACTTTGTATCCTCCAACTTTCCTTTATCTGCAACCCAGTCCCTCCGCCCCCCCCCCCCCCCCCCCTTTCAGCCATACCTGTTTTTGGTTGAATGTACAAATACAAATCTACATTTTGAAATGTAACTTAAAGCCCAAATTTTTATTTTGTTTTGCATAAAGATGAGAGGGATTGGAACCCCTGTCAGGTGTTTATTGCTGGCTGCGCCCCCTCCCCATTTTAGGAAGATTCCCCCCTTCTCTATTTATTGTAAATACCTTTTAAAGGAAAGAAAATCTCAAATAGTGGGTTGTCCCCAGAACAGGAATAGAGGGGAAACCTTCCAATGGGGACACTCGTTCTGGGATTTCCTCTCACTTCCTGTTTTGGTGATGGGACAGGAAGTGAAGGGAAATGGATGGCAAAAAAAAAAAAGGCTGACCAGGGTTATAACCCTCCCTTACTTCATCCATAAATGAACAAAAAAAAATTGAAATTTTGTATAAAATACTTACTGTAATTTTTCTTTCCTGACGCCAAACCATGGCAGCATACTGGTGATGGGCTCCGCCTCTCTTCCACTCCCTTAGGACCAGTGAATAGCATAAATGAAAGGCCTAGTTAGGCCCCACCCCATTCTATGTAATTAGCTACATACCAAAATGTACAAGGGTGGGTCCGTATGCTGCCATTGTTTGGCGTCATTTACGGTAAGTATCTGATACAATTTTCTGGCAAATTTTGCAGCGATCAGCTTTTTTTTTTTTTTTTTTTTTAATCGTGACCACAACATTATGGCGGACACATCGGACACTTTTGGCGCGATTTTGGGACCATTCATATTTATACAGAGATCAGTGCGATTAAAAAGGCATTGATTACTGTGTAAATGTGACTGGCAGTGAGGGGGTTAACCACTACGTGGCGCTGTAGGGGTCAAGTGTGTCCTAGGGAGTGATTGTTAGGGGGCGGGGCTACGATTGACACGTCACTAGGGTTGCCACCTGTCCGGGATTCACCCGGACAGTTCGTGTTTGGAACCATGCGTCCAGGTTTCAGACTTCCTGAAACCCGGACACATTATTCAAACTGGACTATGGCCTCCCAGCAAGGTTGCTGGCTGCAGTTGTCTAAGCTGAGAGTGTCTGTTACACTATCTTTCACACTGCCCAAAGCCAGGACTAACAGTTCCTCCCACATACAGACGGGAGAGGAGAGAGGGCTTGATCTGCTCCTTCTCCTCCCTCCCCTACCCCTCTGTGTCTGCCCACACTCCAATCCCCAGCGCTGTGCCTCAGAAAACGGAAGTGGGAGGCTGGAATTTTGAAGTCCAGCAGCCTCAGATACATCTGAATGAGAGGTGCTGACTGCCAAGGGGTGAGTGAGCTCACCATCCATCCAGGTCTGTGACTGAAGCCTCCCCCTTCTATCTTCTGCCTCTGAATGCCCCCTTATAACACGGTTCCCCTTTACACCAGAGGCCACAGTGTTCCCCCCTTACATCAGAGTCCTCACTGTGCATCATAGTACTCAGTGTTCCCCTTAAATCAGGGTTCCCAGAGCATCCCTTTTGTTAGAGTCCCCAGAGTTCTCCTTTACATCAGAGTCTACAGAGTCCCACCTTACAGTGTAAGCGAACTCTGCGAGTTCAGATGTAAAAGCGGAGACTCTGTGGACTCTGATGTAAAGGGGGACTCTTGTGATTAACTTCATATGATTAGGAATGTTATTTAATTGCAAAATAAATGTATAGTTTATACTATAAAAAAAAATTGCTCCACTAAGAAAAGTGCGCCGCTAAAGTGTTCGGGTTTGACTTGAAGAAAAGGTGGCAACCCTACACGTCACTGATCTCCGCTCCTGATTACAAGGAGCTGTGATCCGTGTCCTGTCACTAGGCAGAATAGGGAAATGCTTGTTTACATCAGCATCTCCCCGTTCTTCCTCCCCGTGAGACGTTCGTGGGTATCCCCGCAGACATCGAGTCCGCGGGACCCGCGATTGCGCTCACCAAGCTCCTGGCGCCGTGCGCCCGTAACCCGCCTCTTAAAGAGCAACATACAGGTACGTGATTCTGCCTGTATGTTGCCCTTTTGCTGCAGTATATCTGCGGGAGGTGGTCGGGAAGCGGTTAAACAGCAAGGGGTGTGGCATTGACAGGAAGGGGTGGGTCATATTAAAATTAGGGGGGTTGCACGAGTGCCACCCCGGCATGCCAACCGTTGGAGTTAATAAACCAGCCTTATCCCCCGCGGGGTGTTTATGAGAATCTCTTGGTGCATCAGCAATTGTTTCCGACCTCCTGGCTAGAAGAATAAAGTTAATCATACAGTGAGGGGTGTACTGACTTTTGTTGCCAGCGGTTTAGACATTAATGGCTGTTTGTTGAGTTATTTTGAGGGGACAGCAAATTTACACTGTTATACAAGCTGTGCACTCACTACTTTACATTGTAGACAAGTGTCATTTCTTCAGTGTTGTCACATGAAAAGATAGAAGAAAAGATTTACACAAATGTCACTGAAGGGTGTACTTACATTTGTCAGATACTGTATATACTGATAATCCATCAGTCCCCATGAAGGCCGATTTCAGTTCTTGAGACCCGAAAATGCCCGACAGTACAAATACCCCCCCCCCCCCTTTTTTTTGGAAAGTAGACCGTCCCGGGTGTTAAGTAGGCGGCATGGCAAGATTTTTGAATTTCTCGTTGTTTTTGACATAATTTTTTAGAAATTTTTGTAAATTTTTTTTATATATCCGGTCACCAGTGCAGTACAGCGTCGTCATATAACTGGTGTGGCAGTAATCGGCCAGTCCAAAAAAATGTATTGAATAATTTTTTCAATTTGTTTTCTTTATTACGTTTATTTTATTTTTTATCGACCCTTTTTTTTATTTTTATTTTTAAACACACTACAAAACAGTGTTACCATAATAACAGTGCACTGCTCCAGGGAAGGGATCAGCATTTATTTTATTTTTTTTACACATTTATGGTTGTTTATCGTGGTGAATTTCATTGGTATAAGTGACCATTTTTACTGAGTATTATTGTGATTGGCCCTGCCTGTACCATGTGATCACTGTGACCAATCATCACAGCTAGCAACACAATTGTATACAATGGATGGATAGCATGAATGGAAGACATTCATTGTTGACAATTGTGGTGATCTGCTGTGATTGGTCACAGCGATCACATGGTACTGGCAGCGGGTCGGTACAGTCATCGGTGGACACAGCCAGTGACAGATCATCATGCAGCACGGCCCATTTCGGGAGGAAGTCATGTGATGTCCACCCTCAACGATGAGTGTCCCGCCCAGCTTTCATCTGACAATAGACCAGGCGGGAACTGGTTGATGAGCTGTGTTCTATATTGATGAGCTGTGTTCTATATTGATGAGCTGTGTTCTATATTGATGAGCTGTGTTCTATATTGATGAGCTGTGTTCTATATTGATGAGCTGTGTTCTATATTGATGAGCTGTGTTCTCTATTGATGAGCTGTGGTATGTATTGATCAGCTATATTATATATTGATGAGCTGTGATATGTATTGATAAGCGGTATTATATATATATATTGATGAGCTGTATTATATATGATGAGCTGTTTCTCTCTGAGGTGATGTGTACGAAGCCTGTCTCTTGTACTCAGGTGTGACTCTAAGCAAGGCCTTGTATTGTTCCATGATGTCATCCTGTACATTCCATTGCTCCTCGCCCTCCTTGGGAGCCCCTTCCTGCTGAGAAGAGCCATTGTGAGCGGTAAGAGACTTCCTCCTCCTCTGTATTGTGAGCGTTAAGAGCCCTCCTTCCTCCTTCCGCCTTCCTCCTTTCTTCCTCGTTCCTTCTTCCTTCTTCCCATCACGGTGTACAGTCTTTGAGAATGATCAATATCGACCAATATGCCAAGCGTGTGACAGTCTGTGCCCCTCTGGCACAGATCATCTTTTTGATGGGAATGGGTGGGGTTTATTTTGGTGGGCGTGGCTTGCCCTAAGTCAGTAGTTTGGTAACATGTTCTGATACAGGATGTGCTGGGGGCATTTATTAGGAGGAATTGTAATAACCAATGCACTATTTACAGATGTATGATTATTTCTCTCCTGTTCCCCCCCTCCCCCCCCCAGTGCCTGCCGTCCTGAAGATGAATTGTGGGGTATATACCAGTAGTGAGCGATTCAGAAAGCACAACCTGTGCAGACGCCTTCTGGGGATTTATGGGGCCTTTGTTACGTGGTAAGTTCAGTATTCCCTGTAGAGTTCTTTTGATCACCGCAGTAAATTATATTCTTTTATGCCAATTGCATTTTATCCATCAGTCTCCTCCATTGAGCTGCCAGACCTGATATGCAGCCCAACAGCCAACTGAAGGAGCGCGCACACGGGGCAGGCTGACAACACTGATGCTCATTGGGAGGCAGAAGCTTAGCATTGTCAGCCTTCAACAGGAAGTGCAGTTACTGGCAGGATCTCCAGGCAAGAAATAGATTCACAAAAAGATGATTTGCTGAAGAGAGCTGTATACAGTGAGACATGATATGAACATAGTGAAAGATGGACTTTTGGTTAATGGTGCTTTTGGTGGGGGTTTGGGAGGAGAAGGTGTTTTTTAAATGTTGAATGGACTTTTAAATGGCTTCTGAAGGGTGGAGACATAAACCCTTCTCCAAATGTTGGCCCTGGAGTCTTCGCCCGATGGTATCTCTGGGCCTTCATCCAGTGGTGGCCCCAAGCATTCCTCCAACACTAATCCCCTTGCCTTCATCCCTTGATGGCCCCAAGCTTTCTTCTGACTGGTATCCCAGGGCCTTCGTCCGACCGGTATCCCCAGGCCTTCGTCCAACCGGTATCCCCAGGCCTTCGTCCGACCGGTATCCCCAGGCCTTCGTCCGACCGGTATCCCCAGGCCTTCGTCCGACCGGTATCCCCAGGCCTTCGTCCGACCGGTATCCCCAGGCCTTCGTCCGACCGGTATCCCCAGGCCTTCGTCCGACCGGTATCCCCAGGCCTTCGTCCGACCGGTATCCCCAGGCCTTCGTCCGACCGGTATCCCCAGGCCTTCACCCAACGGTATCCCCAGGCCTTCACCCAACGGTATCCCCAGGCCTTCACCCAACGGTATCCCCAGGCCTTCACCCAACGGTATCCCCAGGCCTTCACCCAACGGTATCCCCAGGCCTTCACCCAACGGTATCCCCAGGCCTTCACCCAACGGTATCCCCAGGCCTTCACCCAACGGTATCCCCAGGCCTTCACCCAACGGTATCCCCAGGCCTTCACCCAACTGTGTCCCCGAGCCTTCGCCTAATGATATCCCCAGGCTTTCGCACAACGGTATCCCCAGGCTTTCGCACAACGGTATCCCCAGGCGTTCGCCCAACGGTATCCCCAGGCGTTCGCCCAACGATATCTCCAAGCGTTTACCCAGTTGTGGCCCCCGAGCCTTCGCCCAACCGGTATCCCCGGGCCTTCACCCCACCGGTATCCCCGGGCCTTCACCCCACCGGTATCCATGGGCCTTCCCCAAACTGTGGCCCCAGGCACCCCCCCTCCATTCCCCCCCCCCCCCCAGTGCTAGTCTAACCCAAAAGCAGAATCCTTCTACACTAATCAAATTATATTTTACCTGCAGCTGGCTTGGAAATGTCCTGTGTGACTTAATGCTGCTCCTGGTGGAGGTGTTGGGGACCCAGCAAGCACCTCGGCAGATACAAGTTGCGGCACAAACACTCTTTGTCATTACGGTAAGAACAAATCGAAAATCCAAGTAATCCTGAGTGGGTGACGCGTCCCCTGATGGCTTTAATAGAACGCGAGTGAAGCCGGCTATACAGGGATAGAAATTCCGCCAGTTCAGTGGGGACCAGTTGAATTTTTCATACCACGTGTGGGTTCGCTGGTTGTACACAAGATGACTTGTTTAACTTCTGTACAACCAGCCTGGCAGGTTTTTCCTGAACAATCAGTGCTGCAGGCTATACACATCAACGCTGATCATTGTATTCTTATAGTGGGGGGGGGGACTCCCCTCTGTCAGAGTACAATATTACAATAGGAAGGATTCTCCCATCTACATTCAGTGAGTGAATGGGGGGAATTGGGTCATTTTATTTCTTATATTTTTTATTTTTATTTTTCCTAAATTCAACTTGCAGCCTTCATATATGGGCTCCCTTATCTGTGCAGTCATGGAACATATCCCAGTCTGGGCAAAAACCTCTGCACATTCCTGCACATCCCTGCAGAACATTCATGGAAAGGGAAGAAATCAGAGCTGTGGGAGGGGCCCAGCAGACTCCATCTACCACGGGAGGGTGCGGAGACAAGACCGGTCGCCCTGTACAAGGAGAACGAGCAAGGCTGTGGGAGGGGCCCAGCAGGCTCCACCCTCTACAGAAATCTACATAAGGAGACGGAGACAAGACCAGTTCCCCTTCACAAGGGAAGAGAGCAGAGCTGTGGGAGGGGCCCATTAGGTTCCACCCACTACAGAAGGGGGTGGAGACCAGACCAGTCCCCCTGCACAAGGGGATTGAGCAGACCTGTGGGAGGGGCCCAGCAGGTTCCACCCACTACAGAAGGAGGGCAGAGACATGACCAGTCCCCCTGCACAAGGAGTGCGAGCAGAGCTGTGGGAGGGGCCCAGCAGGCTCCACCCACTACAGAAATCTACAGAAGGAGGCAGAGACAAGACCAGTCCCCCTGCACAAGGGGATTGAGTAGAGCTGTGGGAGGGGCCCAGCAGGTTTCACCCACTATTGGAGGGGGCGGGGACAAGACCAGTCACCCTGGACAAGGAGAGAGAGCAGAGCTGTGGGGAAGGGGGGTTAGGGGGGCCCAACAGGTTCCACCTACTATAGGAGCAGACAGGGACAAGACCAGTCACCCTGGAAAAGGAGAGAAAGAAGAGCTGTGGAAGGGGCCCATTAGGTTCCACCCACTACTGGAGGGGGCGGAGACCAGACCAGTCTCCCTGCACAAGTAGAGAGAGCAGCAGTGGGCGGTCTTTATTACAGGAAGTCTCACACTGGATGACTGCACAGATCTGGGAGAAGATTCCAGAAGAAGTCATATGACCAACCATGGATTTATTATGCGGAGTTCAGATTTAGGCCTCATTCTCACGGTTGTGTAGCAATCCATACTCCCCTGGGATGGGCCATCTTCAGTTGCCCGGGATGCTCAGGTGTTCCATGTGAGGCATGCAGGCAGCCTGTTGAACGTAATGACAGGTCACCAGCTGCATGGACCTCCATGTCCGTAGCGGAGTCCCATTCATACGGGTCCGATGCATGGATAGGGATACAAGCAGACTCCGTTCTGATCCGCACTCAGGGATGCCCATGGAGGTCCCTGCACCCGGCGACCTGTCATTACTTTCAACAGGCTGCCTACCTGCCCCTGCATGGAACAACCAGGAGGTGAAGACGGCTTTTCCCACGGGTGGAAAGATTTCTACACCTGAGTTAATGAGGCCTTGGGGTGAAATAAAGAGGTCTCGGTGGTTGAGTGTTGGATTTGGTATTTCCCGTTGTATATAGAGATTCCTCAGCCTGGATCTCTGAAGGTTTCTCTTTACTAACGTAAATTTTTTTGTCTTTCGCTGTCCTGCAATGGGTGGCGCTGTGTGGTGGTGGATAGGAGATAAGCTACAATGGCACGCTTTGTCTTCTCAGGGTATTCTGAATCCTGTGTTTTGCTGTGTGCATTCTCTGGCTTTTTTTGGCTGGAGGAGTTCTTCTCCTCTCAGTGCGAAGCAGTGCGGCGGCGCAGCAACGGAAACTCCACCTGCAACCGGTGAGAAGGAGGACGGCGCAGCCGAAGAGGAATATCTGCTGCAAGGTAGAATGTCTGCACACACCTCAGGGAAACTCTCCATCCCACATATATTACAGCTGATGGACTCCTATTCTTCTTCCATGGGTAAGACCATACTGGGGGGGGGGGGTAAGACCATACTGTGGAGGCAGGGTCGGGGTGGGTAAGACCATATTGTGGGGATAAGACCATACTGCAGTGGCAGGGTCGGGGTGGGTAAAATCCTACTGGGAGGGTAAGACCATACTGTGGGGGCAGGGTCTGGGGGGTAAGACCATACTAGGCGTGGGGGGGGGGGGGGATTATGTACAGAAATCTGTATCGGTAATCTATCAGTAAAATGCTGCAAGACTCAATGCTGCTCTACAAGGTGATTACCTTACATGTTTAACTATATTATTATAGGTATTGCAGTTGCATCACTAGGGTTGGTGTCATCCAGTGCGGTAAAGCATGGTGTCACCGCCCCCCAGTAGGGCACTGAGCAGGCTAGCACATCGGCAAGGCTCTCCCCCCTTTATTATCCTCTGTGACCCAATTACTGTCCTCGGTCCCTCCCCGAATAATGTCCTCGGTCCCTCCCCCGAATAATGTCCTCGGTCCCTCCCCCGAATAATGTCCTCGGTCCCTCCCCCGAATAATGTCCTCGGTCCCTCCCCCAATAATGTCCTCGGTCCCTCCCCCAATAATGTCCTCGGTCCCTCCCCTCCAATAATGTCCTCGGTCCCTCCCCTCCAATAATGTCCTCGGTCCCTCCCCTCCAATAATGTCCTCGGTCCCTCCCCTCCAATAATGTCCTCGGTCCCTCCCCTCCAATAATGTCCTCGGTCCCTCCCCTCCAATAATGTCCTCGGTCCCTCCCCTCCAATAATGTCCTCGGTCCCCCCCCCCAATAATGTCCTCCATCCCCCCAGTAATGTCCTCCATCCCCCCAGTAATGTCCTCCATCCCCCCAGTAATGTCCTCCATCCCCCCCCAGTAATGTCCTTCATCCCCCCCCCAGTAATGTCCTCCATCCTTCCCCCCCCCCCCCCAGTAATGTCCTCCATCCTTCCTTCCCAATAATGTCATCCGTCCTTCCTCCCCAATAATGTCCTCCGTCCTTCCTCCCCAATAATGTCCTCCGTCCTTCCTCCCCAATAATGTCCTCCGTCCTTCCTCCCCAATAATGTCCTCCGTCCTTCCTCCCCAATAATGTCCTCCGTCCTTCCTCCCCAATAATGTCCTCCGTCCTTCCTCCCCAATAATGTCCTCCGTCCTTCCTCCCCAATAATGTCCTCCGTCCTTCCTCCCCAATAATGTCCTCCGTCCTTCCCCCCCAATAATGTCCTCCGTCCTTCCCCCCCCCCGAATAATGTCCTCAGTCCCTCTCCCGAATAATGTCCTCCATCATCCCCCCCGATGTCCTCCGTCCCTCCCCCCAATAACGTCCTCGGTCCCCCCCCCCATAATGTCCTTGGTCCCCCCCCATAATGTCCTCGGTCCCCCCCCATAATGTCCTCGGTCCCCCCCCATAATGTCCTCGGTCCCCCCCCCATAATGTCCTCGGTCCCCCCCCCATAATGTCCTCGGTCCCCCCCCATAATGTCCTCGGTCCCCCCCCCATAATGTCCTCGGTCCCCCCCCCATAATGTCCTCGGTCCCCCCCCCATAATGTCCTCGGTCCCCCCCCATAATGTCCTCGGTCCCCCCCCCATAATGTCCTCGGTCCCCCCCCTAATGTCCTCGGTCCCCCCCCCTAATGTCCTCGGTCCCCCCCCATAATGTCCTCGGTCCCCCCCCCATAATGTCCTCGGTCCCCCCCCATAATGTCCTCGGTCCCCCCCCCCCATAATGTCCTCGGTCCCCCCCCCCCATAATGTCCTCGGTCCCCCCCCCCCATAATGTCCTCGGTCCCCCCCCCCATAATGTCCTCGGTCCCCCCCCATAATGTCCTCGGTCCCCCCCCATAATGTCCTCGGTCCCCCCCCCATAATGTCCTCGGTCCCCCCCCCATAATGTCCTCGGTCCCCCCCCATAATGTCCTCGGTCCCCCCCCATAATGTCCTCGGTCCCCCCCCCCATAATGTCCTCGGTCCCCCCCCCCATAATGTCCTCGGTCCCCCCCCCCCATAATGTCCTCGGTCCCCCCCCCCATAATGTCCTCGGTCCCCCCCCCCCATAATGTCCTCGGTCCCCCCCCCATAATGTCCTCGGTCCCCCCCCCCCATAATGTCCTCGGTCCCCCCCCCCCATAATGTCCTCGGTCCCCCCCCCATAATGTCCTCGGTCCCCCCCCCATAATGTCCTCGGTCCCCCCCCCATAATGTCCTCGGTCCCCCCCCCCCATAATGTCCTCGGTCCCCCCCCCATAATGTCCTCGGTCCCCCCCCCCATAATGTCCTCGGTCCCCCCCCCCCCCATAATGTCCTCGATCCCCCCCCCCATAATGTCCTCGATCCCCCCCCCCCCATAATGTCCTCGATCCCCCCCCCCCCCATAATGTCCTCGGTCCCCCCCCCCCATAATGTCCTCGGTCCCCCCCCCATAATGTCCTCGGTCCCCCCCCCATAATGTCCTCGGTCCCCCCCCCATAATGTCCTCTGCCACGCCCCAATAATGCCCTTAGTGTCTCCATTAATATCTTCAGTGACCTCAATGCTGTCCTCAGGCCCCTCCACCCATGATGTCCTTAAGCCCCCATTACTATCCTCAGCCCTCCCCCCATTAAGATCCTCAAGGTCCTAATTCCTGTCCTTGGGCCCCTAATTCCTTTTCTCAGTCCCCCCCCCACAGTGCCCCATTACTGTGCTCAGCCCCCACCCACACAGCACCCCATTACTGTCCTCAGCTCCCCTCCTCCCAAAACAACCAATCACTGTTAACTCGGGTAGCACCGCCCTCTATCCTGAGTTGTCCTGCCTCCCGCAGACGCTCCCACCTAAGAGAATGACAGCGGTGCCGTGGTTTGTACACCCTCTGGCGGGTATCACCCAGTTTTGGTCTGCACACCCCGCACCCCCACGTCCTAGGCCAGTTCAACGTTTTTGTAAAATAATGTATTCATATTTAATTTGTAACAAAAAAAAGTTTTTATTTATTTTTATTTTTTTGCATTGGGGCCTGCAAAGCATTGCACCCCTGATCCCCAATACAATGCACAGGCTCCTGCAGACTATTGCTCCAGTCGCAGGTCCATACAGAGGTGTGTTGGGGTGCTGGAGGAAGTGTCAATAGATAAAGGGGGGGGGGGGGGCAGTTTGTGTCATTTAAAAAAAAAAAAAAAAAAATTTAAACAAAATGTGTATATATAGTTTAGATTTTTTTAATGTGAAATGATGGGAGTTGTGGAGTGCTCAGGGATAAATCACCATTTTGATTGGGGGGGGGGGGGGGATTATATGAGTTACCCAAAAAAATAGAAACAAAATTAACAAGAATTCTGAGAAATTAGGAAAAAACAATGTTTCTAGAGAAATGTAACACTGTTGCTTTGTTTTTTTTTCTTCCCATTTCTTCCTCGGGATCACAGAAATCTCAGAATTTTATTCAATTTGATTCATGATTTATTTTTATTATTTTTTTGTGTAATGTCTAAAAATAAACATCAATGTGGGATTGCAGCTCCACAGATCTCGTTTGCCAGACTCCTTGTACACACGGTCGGAGATTCCGACGAAATGTGTCCGATCGGACCAAGTTTGTGTTGTCTCCATCGGACTGTTTCCGTCGGAGTATCCAACGGACCAAGTTTTCCAACTTGTTGGTAAAATTTTCCGACAAAATGCTCCAATCGGACATACTCCGATCATGTGTAGAGATATCCGATCGGACAAAGTGCCACGCATGCTCAGATCAAATTCCTACATCAAAGCTATTGGCTACTAGCCTGATGGTAGTCCCGTTGTAACGAAATAACGTCATCACGTTCTGAACGATCGGATTTTCCGACAACTTTGTCCGACCGTGTGTATGCAACAGTTTCGGACATAATCCGACGGATTTGGTTGTCGGAATCTCCGACCGTGTGTACAAGGGCTTAGAATTGTAAGAATGTTTCAGACCTGAATTTCCAGTTTTGGTTGGATTGACCCTTTAACACTAAAGGGAATTGAAGGTGTGGGTTGCAGCAACCAGATACCGTCTGTCATTGTTGAAGCTAGGGCGATAAAATAAAAATGGCGGGATCTGGTTTCTTCGACTGACCCCTCCAGTCTTCCTTTCCTCCACCTGCATAGAATAACCTCATTCATTCATCTTCTTGGCTTCTTCTCTGCACCATATGACAAGTCCTCTTGTTCTGTCCACAGAATTCAGATGTTCTGCTTTGGAAATAAACGCGGTGCGTCTCCTGGGGACGAGGGATACCATGGCGGCTCCTCCTACTGGATCTGAGCTCAAACCGCGGCACTCCAATATCTGAACCCACCCGGCAGCATGAGGACCACATGTGTCACTTTTCGTACTTGAAGTACAACCCTTCAACCCCTTAATGTGTGGGCATTAATCTGTAGAGGGACAATAGCAGGGATCTCTACCAGCCTCATATATCATATCCTCCATAGACTACCAACCTCAATATCGTATCCCCCATAGACGACCAACCTCAATACCATCTCCCCCATAGCCTACCAACCTCAATACCAACTCCCCCATAGGCTACCAACATCAATATCGTATCCCCCATAGCCTACTAACCTCAATATCATATCCCCCCATAGACTACAAACCTCAATATCGTATCCCCCATAGCCTACTAACCTCAATCCCTCATCGACTTCCAACCTCTTGTACCATATCCTGCATAGCCTACTAACCTCCTATACCATAGCTCACCAGCCTCAAGTACCATATCCCCCATAGACAACCAACCTCAAATATCATATCCCCCCTAGCTTACCTACCTCATGTACCATATTCTCCATAGCCTACTAACCTCAAGCACCATGTCCCTCATAGCTCACCAACCTTATGTACCATATCCCCCATAGACTACCAACCTCAATACCATCTCCCCCATGGCCTACTAACCTCAATATCATATCCCCCATTGCCTACCAACCTCAATAACATATCCTCCATCGACTACCAACCTCTTGTACCATAGCCTACTAGCCTCATATTCCATACACCCCATAACTCACCAGCCTCAAGTGCCATATCTCCCATAGACAACCAACCTCAAGTATCATATGCCCCCTACCTTACCTACCTCACGTACCATATCCTCCATAGCCTACTAACCTCAAGCACCCCAACTTGAGGTTACTAGGTTAGTCCCTCACAGCTCCCCAACCTCAAGTACCATATGCCCATTCACTCACTTTCTTGAGCAGTATGTCCCTAATTTCTGACCATCATTTCCTCATTTTCCATTGGCAGTCTCTGACAATCCTCTAACAAAATGTTATATATATATAATCTCTAAAATCACTTTGGCGTTGTCAGGGGCCATGGTTGAGGCCACCTATCACTGGTCTAAACCAACAGAATTAAAGTGGGACTCCAGGGGCACAGCTGTGTACATACGTCAGCTCTCTTACTGCCAAGGACTTTGTAATTGTGTGTAAATGTAAACACCTCTGCCACACTGCACAGACAGACACTCTGTTTACTGGTTCCCCTTCCTGCTCATTGGACAGAGGTGATGAGGCCCCATTCATTGTCTGGTGACTGGACCTTGGATAGAGGTGATGAGGCCCCATTCCTTGTCTGGTGACTGGACGTTGAATAGAGGTGATGAGGCCCCAATCATTGTCTGGTGACTGGACATTGAATAGAGGTGATGAGGCCCCATTCATTGTCTGGTTACCAGGCTGAAGAAAAAGTAACATAAGAAAGTTTCATTGCTGGTCCAGGAAATAACTGCCTGGATGTACAGCCTGGCTGAGGTGTGTAAATCACAGGTAGGAATGAGTGCAACTAGGAGAGTTTTCCCCCTGAAATTTCAACAAATTCAAATGGAGCCAATGAGGAAGGTGAAATTAAGATGATTTTTGGTGGAGGATACTAGCTGGGGTGTAGATCTGGAGGAGGAGAAGAAAGTCCAAACCCTTCCTCCACTGGAGTTCTGCTTCACAGTGAACCTTGCACCTAAATAGCAAGTTAAGCTTCTATAGTGTTTCTCAGGGAGATTGCAGATGAAAGCTGAAATATGAAGAACAATTCTGATGCAAAGTCTTATTAAACACTGTTATTTGAAGCATCAACAGAAATGTTGGTCTTTATTGGGTTTTGCACTATATACACTTTTTTTCCCAGCTTTTTTTAAACTTTGTAGGCCACAAGATGTGGAAGTCCGCAGACTGTGTAGGCCACAAGACGTGGAAGTCCGCAGACTGTGTAGGCCACAAGACGTGGAAGTCCGCAGACTGTGTAGGCCACAAGACGTGGAAGTCCGCAGACTGTGTAGGCCACAAGACGTGGAAGTCCGCAGACTGTGTAGGCCACAAGACGTGGAAGTCCGCAGACTGTGTAGGCCACAAGACGTGGAAGTCCGCAGACTGTGTAGGCCACAAGACGTGGAAGTCCGCAGACTGTGTAGGCCACAAGACGTGGAAGTCCGCAGACTGTGTAGGCCACAAGACGTGGAAGTCCGTAGAATTTGTAGGCCATAACTTCAGCAATTTCAGGATTTTCCAGTGCTAAACCTTCCATCCAATTTCTACATTTGTAAATTCCAAAAGCCAATCTAAAGGAATAGCAGTGGTAAAAAAAAAAAGCACTTTTAGGTTTAACCATTTATTTTTTTCCCCCCATAATCCTCCTTTTAAAGGGACGTGGCAGGGGGTGTGTCCTATGCCTACATACTTTTGCTAGTAGGTGTTCCTCATTCCCATCTCAGAAAGTTAGGAGGTATGGGTAAAGGAAAGGTAAGTGTATGGTGTGCGGGAGGGGGCGTTAATGTAAACCCGATGGCTGGCCCTACATAGGCCAGGTACAGGTTCACTCTGAATACTGGTATTGCTCTGATTGGGTTTCTTGCCGGTCCATGTCATGGAAGCCTGAGCTGGCCCCTCCAATGCGGTCTTCCAGGTGGGCAGGCGTTATCTTCCAATGACTCTGACCTTATTTGGATATTAGACCTGGAGAACTATAAAGTTTTCTTCCAACTACTCCCCTGCCCAAGATATGGGCATTTCCCAGGAAGAGCCCAGAGCCTCCCCTGCCCATAGCTGGTGTAAATAAGGCTCTATAATGGGCCTGTTGAGGTTCTCCTTAAACGCCATCTCCAGGAGTCTCCATCTTCTGGTGAATACAACTTCCCCAGCTGCACTTTGCACCTCTGCTGACGGCACACCGATCGAATCCACTAATTTCTACAACAGAATGTAATCTTTTATCTGCGGCCCGCTCCCTTTCACCTTCTCCCTGGCCTCGTTATCACCAGTATGTGGTTGGGTCTATCCGCCCTCGCCAATAGATGGCCAATTAATGAGCTAATTGTGTTTTCAAACACCGCCATTTAATACTGATTTGTTTTTTTTCCCCCCCGGTATGATACTTGTGTGTGTCCATCCAGCTGACCTATCGGATGATCGGTATCAGTCTGAGTCGGCTCAGGTGGTGGTTACAGCCGGAGGGCTGGTGTGGCAGAAATCCTCCATATAAAAAATTGCGGGAGATATAAAACGTACAACTAAAGCACGGAGCCTTCAAAGCCGAGCTCCAACCAACTAATCTTAAAACGATCCCCTCCCCCCTCTTAACACCTATTCCTGTGTAAGAAAGATGCATGGACTTACCTACTTTCAGCCCAGTCTGGTTATGTATTCCCATTTGTCTGCCAGTGCCGGCTGCAGGGGAGAGGAGGGATCATTTGAGAAAGGGGCTGGCAATGTTCTCAATGTTACTCGACTCTGCAACTGCCAAGCGTGTGGAGTGATGATGTCCTCTATAGGCTCCTATGGCCCGTTCATTGTCAGTGCTCCCTCTTCTCCCCTGCAGCTTCCGCTGGCTCAGACCCCATTTACAGTCCTGTGACTTGTCATGCGACTTTGGACCCCAAATTTGCATGACAGGTCGTACCTTATGTCTCCCAATGGTAACCGTTCCTATCTGTGTGACTTCAGGTTTGATATTTCTGGGTATAAATTTAATACATCAAATAAAGCATAAAACAAATAGTTACTGCCCATCACCCACCCAGCGCCATGGGACACCTAGAGGTGAGGACTGTATATACTGTGCTATATCTCCCCTGTCTGGAATACTGCAGAAATACAATCACCGGCCACTTTATTAGGTACACCTGTTCAATTGCTCGGTAACACAAATTGCTAATCGGCCAATCACAGGGAAGCAACTTAATGCATTTAGGAGTCTAGACGTGGTGAAGATGACTTAATGAAGTTCAAACCGAGCATCAGAATTTTTTCGTCGTGCGTGTCTACTTGGAGCTGCTGCCTCCACTCTGGGTACCGAAGTAAGGTCAAACCTGAGTAGGGGGGTATAGAAAGTAGATGTGGCTCTGCTTTATATATATATATATATATATATATATATACATATACATATACAGACACAGATACATACATATACAGTATGTGACAAAAGTAAGTACACCCCTCAGTGACATTTGTGTAAATCTTGTCTTCTCTCTTTTCATGTGACAACAGTGAAGAAATTACACTTGTCTACAATGTAAAGTAGTGAGTGTACAGCTTGTATAACAGTGTAAATTTGCTGTCCCCTCAAAATAACTCAACAGACAGCCATTAATGTCTAAACCGCTGGCAACAAAAGTCAGTACATCCCTAAGTGAAAATGTCCAAATTGGGCCCAATTAGCCATTTTTCCTCCCCGGTGTCATATGACTCATTAGAGTTACAAGGTCTCAGGTGTGAATGGGGAGCAGGTGTGTTACATTTGGTGTCCCCTCAGAACAACTCAACGCACAGCCCATTCATGAAAAACAAAAGGCGGAGGGTTTGAGGCAACTATGGGCTCTCACGGTACGGTGAGGACTTACATACACAATTGTATAAAAATGTATTCATTTATTAAGACAAAAGCATGGTTAAAAATGGTCCTATGAAGGGAAGAATATACAATACACATAAATTGCGATCTCTGAAGTAGAACTGAACAATTAGATGTGCATCCATCCAAGAAGGAGGAATCGGAATGTCCCAGATCAGTTCAACCTCAAAGTGTTTTGGGGTATGACCGCTTTTTCAGGAGTATGCTTTTTATTTTATTTTATTTTATTTTATATTTGTATTAAATTTCTTAACAAACAAACAAAACAAAAACGCTACAAGACATCGTACACACTGAACCCAATGTATAATAATACAATTTCAAAATCTGCTATATCAATTATTAATCCAAAAAGGAAAAAAAAGAGAGTAAAGGTACAGTATGCTTTAAGAGAGATTATGTGTAGATATCTCTATGGAGGACAAGCCTGACTAAGCGGTGATTCTCAACCAGGGTTCCTCCAGAGGTTGCTAGGGGTTACTTTAGCATTGGGCAGTTTCTGCCTCTCCGATAAGTTCCCACTGACACCATTGATCTGTAAGGGGCTAATTCTTCCCAATGACCACAAGTGTAAGGACCATTCTTCCCACTGACCATATCACACTAATGTATCATGAGTTGTAGACTTCTAATATTTATCAAGGGTTCCCCGAGACCGGAGAACTATTTCAAGGGTTGCTCTGTGTTGAAAAGGTTGAGAAAGGCTGCTCTAAAGAATCGGGCTTCAAAACGGACAAGTCAAACAATATATACAATAGAGATTTGCACGGATTTGAATATACATCGACACTCCTCAAATCTGCCATGGAGGTGAGCAAATTCCAAATCCGGCAAACAATTTGAGATAATATATTTATATAGAATGTATACAATTCCCCTCCGTAACTGTATCTCCATGTAGAATGGACAGGGAGCTTACCAAGGCTGGACAGACCGAATCCAAAGGGACCATCTATAGGCCCCCTAAGGGCAAATTCCCGGTGAGTGTGGGAGCCAGGACATACTATAAGAATTAGACAAGAAAAAAAAAAAACGGAAATATATAAATAACACACCAAGAAACTTGCTGATAAGATATGTGTCAGGACCATGAAACAGACAGAGACAGAAGTACAATCAAATCACACTTGTTTATTAATACAAATAAAAAGGTAAATAGAAAAAAAGCGTGGTCAAGCATAGCCAGAGTTCAGTAGCCAGATCGGGTAGTCAGCAAGCCCAGATGTCAGGGATCCAAGGAGAGCAACTGCAAGCAGGATAGAAGCCAGGAGGGATGTCAGCAAGCCAGTCTTGAAACAAACAGCAGGAGATGGTTCCTAGTGATGTGACCACGCGAAGGCAAAGTAAAGAGTGAGCTGGAAGGCTTTAAATAGGCAGGACAGACGAGCATCATCGGGAACAGCTGGTAACTGTGGAAAGAGAAGAGAGCTGGCAATTAGCCGACAGCTGAGTGGCTTAGCCCTTCCTCCTCTGGGCTGGCCAGTCCTGACAATATGCCTCTACTTCTCATAGAAGCTGTGCCGGGTAGGCTTTATTAAATGGGTGTATAAAAGATGTATTATGGCTCACAGTTGGTACACACCTAGTTAGGGCCCATCATAAAGTATATGGCAACGAGGCTTGGAAGGGCATCGTTCCATACCCATATATATGTACTTTTATAGTGATTTATGTTTAATTATTAATAAATTACTTTTTGTATTATAAATACTTTGTATACTCCTTTTACTATACTTCTATGTTCCTTAAAAGTCCACTTTAGGGGATTTTTTCTTTAGGCTTGGAAGGGCGGAAATCTCTAAGATAGAACAAGGAGTCTCAATTAGTGATGGACGAACTTCCGACGGGAACCGTAACATTCGCGGCGGGCCCCATTGACATCAAATTTGCAGCCACAAAATAATTACTAGCTGTGCAAACATAGTCCCACCACATGGCCAATGACATAACACATGTATGAGGTGAATCTTGGATCGACAACTACAAGCATTCTTTTTTTATATGTGAAAATTGTGACAATTCAGGACTGTGGAGCGCATGAAGGCAATGGAGGAGAGGGAAGGTCAGGGTAGGCAAAGAAGAGCGTGCAGGAGATGATCACCAGCAGCGTGACATACAGCAATGACACCTGCAACGTGATAGAGTGATCTGACACCAGCACCGTGATAGAGAGCACTGACATCAGCAGCGTGACATACAGCAATGACACCTGCACCGTGATAGAGTGATCTGACACCAGCACCGTGATAGAGAGCACTGACACCAGCATCGTGATATACAGCACTGACACCAGCACCGTGATATACAGCACTGACACCTGCACCGTGATAGAGTGATCTGACACCAGCACCGTGATATACAGCACTGACACCAGCACCGTGATATACAGCACTGACACCTGCAGCGTGACATACAGCAATGACACCAGCACCGTGATAGAGTGATCTGACACCAGCACCGCGATAGAGAGCACTGACATCAGCAGCGTGACATAAAGCACTGACACCAGCACCGTGATATACAGCACTGACACCTGCACCGTAAGCAGCCCCAGGAGGAAGTCCGCATAGCACAGGGATGGTGGGAGCCCCTCATAATGAGCATAGCACAGGGATGGTGGGAGCCCCTCATAACATGCACAGCAGAGGTACAGCCCCAGGAGGAAGTCAGCACAGCACAGGGATGGTGGGAGCCCCTCATAATAAGCAGCCCCAGGAGGAAGTCAGCATAGCACAGGGATGGTGGGAGCCCCACATAATAAGCAGCCCCAGGAGGAAGTCAGCACAGCACAGGGATGGTGAACTTTACAAACCTACAGGTAATATTTGCAGCCACAAAATAATTACTAGCTGTGTACACATAGTCCCACCACATGGCCAATGACATAACACATGTATGAGGTGAATCTGGGATTGACAACTACAAGCATTCTTTTATTATATGTGAAATTCTGACAATTCAGGACTCTTGAGACAATGGAGGCGAGGGGAGGTCAGGGTAGGCAAAGAAGAGGGTGCAGGAGATGATCACCAGCACCATGATATAGAGCACTGACACCAGCACCGTGATAGGGAGCACTGACATCAGCAGCGTGACATAAAGCACTGACACCAGCACCGTGATATACCAGTCCTTAAGGATTAGCAGACTGTACCTCACTCAACCCTATATACTCTAGTACGCTATACCTTACCAGTCCTTAGAAAGACCTTTGTGGAACTAGTAGGTTGTGATTAGCAGACTGTACCTCAGTCCCTATACTGATAAAGGACTGCTGCAGAATAGGGCAGCAGTCAGCAGTAGTGCACCTCAACCCTATATATTGTGGACCTATACCAGTCCTTAGGGTTTGCAGACTGTACCTCACTCAACCCTATATACTCTAGTACTGTAGTACGCTATACCTTACCAGTCCTTAGAAGTACCTTTGTGCAACTAGTAGGTTGTGATTAGCAGACTGTACCTCACTCAACCCTATATACTCTAGTACGCTATACCTTACCAGTCCTTATAAGGACCTTTGTGCAACTAGTAGGTTGTGATTAGCAGACTGTACCTCAGTCCCTATACTGATAAAGGACTGCTGCAGAATAGGGCAGCAGTCAGCAGTAGTGCACCTCAACCCTATATATTGTGGACCTATACCAGTACTTAAGGAATAGCAGACTGTACCTCGCTCAACCCTATGGACTGTAGTACACTATACCTTACCAGTCCTTATAAGGACCTTTGTGGAACTAGTAGGTTGTGATTAGCAGACTGTACCTCAGTCCCTATACTGATAAAGGACTGCTGCAGAATAGGGCAGCAGTCAGCAGTAGTGCACCTCAACCCTATATATTGTGGACCTATACCAGTCCTTAAGGAATAGCAGACTGTACCTCACTCAACCCTATGTACTGTAGTACACTATACCTTACCAGTCCTTATAAGGACCTTTGTGCAACTAGTAGGTTGTGATTAGCAGACTTTACCTCAGTCCCTATACTCATAAAGGACTACTGCAGCAGAAGGGAAGCAGTCAAGTATAATATTCTTTCTATATTTGGAAGAAAGAATATTATAAGTGTACAAGCCTATTACCATACCAGTCCTGAAAAGAACCTTTATGGACCTAATAGTAACAGCTACTGATTAAACTGACTGTCCCTCACTGCCACACACAGCTTCCTGCCTGTCCCTATTTAAACGGACAAAACACAGACTGCTGCAACAATAACTTGAAGAGCACTCAAAACTATATCCTGTACTACTTTACCACACCAGTCCTGAAAAGGACTTTTGTGGACCTAATAGTAACAGCTAATGATTAAACTGACTGACCCTGCTGCACACAGCGTCCTGTCCCTCTCTCTACACTGATAAAAGACAGGCTGCTGCAACAATGACTTGAATAGCAGTGCCTCAAACCTATATCCTGAACTACACCTAACACCTATACCATACCAGTCCTTAAAAGATCTTTTGTGGACCTAATAGCTAGCGATTTGGGTCACTGCAGTCTCTCCCTGCTCCACACAGCAACCTCTCCCAATAGTGACATACGAAAGAATGTAAAATGGCCGCCGGATCGGGTCTATTTATAAGTTAGGGGGAACACGGAAGTCCGCCGGGCGAACAGCGGCAATAGTCCGCCGATCGGGCGGACCGCGAACAGCCAAAAATCGGCGCAAAACAACCGCCGGGCGAACCGTTCGGCCATCCCTAGTCTCAATAATGAAGAAAGGCTGTAAGAAAGATATATAAGATATTCCTGTATTCATAGATATAAAACACCGCTGGAATTTCATCCAAAAAACATCTGGTCGAGCATCCAGTAGACCTTTTAATGGAGTGGGAACTGCCATTGGGGTAGTTGAGGCAATCCGTTCCTTAGCCTGACTTCTCCCCCTGGAGAACCAGAGTGCTTCATTGCACCCTGGCACTCATCATCCATGGAGGATGACGTACTCAACGAGTCCCAATCATCATCTGACAAGGACCCCAAACTTATTTTCCAAAGGCAGAACCTTAGGATTTAAGGTAACTGAACCCCTTTATTTCCTTCTAATATAGGTTGCTGACCCTGTTATCAGGACGAGTCCTGCAGGAACTCGTGGGAACTGCGTCCCTGCACTTTTTTCACAGCAGGAAGGCCGTTCGCTTTGCAGGACTAGAGCCGCCCGAGCCGAATGTCGAGATGCATGCAGAGTAGCGCAGGAAGCACCTGTCTGTAGTAAGTTTTCTCTCGTGTCACGCAGCACTGTTCGCTCCTCGGCAGCCCCTCCTCTCTTCTCGTCTATCCCAGATGATGTCACAAGCCAATGGGGATAGACGAGAAGCCAGGGAGCGAACAGCGCTGTGTGACATGAGAGAAAACTTACTATAGACAGGCGCTTCCTGCGCTACTCTGCATGCTGGCTTGTAAGATCCCCTGATGTTCCCTATAATGTGCCCTGATTTGCCCTGATGTGCTATGTGCCCCATAATGTGCCCTGATGTGCTATGCGCCCCATAATGTACCCCGAGCCCTGATGTGACCCATGCCCTGATGTGCTATGTGCCCTGATGTGCCCCATGCCATGTGGCCTGATGAGCCATGTGCTCCGCTGTCCTATTTTTTTTTGGTGGGGGAGTGGATCTTGGGTGGGAGTTCCCACACTTTTTCCCCCAGGGCTTGACCCTTGCCTGTTATGATGGTTAGAATGCAATAGACCAGTGATGGCGAACCTTGGCACCCCCAGATGTTTTGGAACTACATTTCCCGTGATGCTCAACTACATTGCAGAGTGCAGGAGCATCATGGGAAATGTAGTTCCAAAACATCTGGGGTGCCAAGGTTCATCATCACTGCAATAGAGTATTTCATCATTGCAGCCAAAAATCAAAAGTTGGCCCATGTAGAATGGTTTGAAGTGTTGTAGATTCAACCAGGGCCAGGAAACCTCCTAAAATTAGCAATTCATATAGGATGAAAAAATTCAATAAAGAAGGGGGGTGGAGACAGAAAGAGAAAATAAAGCCAGGTGCAGGTCCAGGTCAGATCTTTTGTACAAAACCTCCCCCCCCCCCCCCCAAGACTTCTGCTCACACAGTCAAATTCATCACGCTGTTTTCCGCCCACAAATTATGCCTCTATTTTAAGTCCCGTATTAGATTAGATGGACACGCGGTTATTAGAATTTTCACATTCATTCACTGGTTTATCCTGTTCACACAAGTGAACATTGCACTTTCACCTTCTTTGTTTATTACACATTTATATGTTTTCACGTATTCATTGTTTCAGTTTATCAATGTTATATTGTGTGTTACACTTTGTTTGTTTTTTCACATTTGGTTGATACTTTGTTTCAGTGATAGCAGATTTTTTTTCCCTGCATTTGGGTTTAGCGCGGCATTTTCTCCAATTTCTCTTTCTTTCTATGGCCTGGAACAGTCTGCTGTTTTGCAAGCTCCCACCATTCTGACTTACTGTTGCAAAAGTCTAGGATTGTTACCTGTGCTTGAAAAAAAAATGCTCAAAGGATTGTCTTACTCTCATCTTCCAGGAGGGCCGAATTCAATCCCTAGAAGATACCCCTCCCCCTAGGTGGCATGTCTGAGGCATTCAGAGTCACAGATAGAATACAGTGATCAGAAAACTCCACTGCCTGACACACAGGTGCCGAAAAAGCAGAGTCTCCCTTTAAAAAAACCTATCTATCCTACTCTGACTACTACCTCGCTGAAAAGTGAACCCTGTGCTGTCTGGGCAACGCTTAATGTGCGCATCTACCAGACCTGCTTCCCTAACTATCGCATTGAGAAAAAGGCTGTCATAGCCCAGCTTATCTCTGAAACCTCTCCTGTCTTTAAACCTAGTAGTGGAGTTGAAATCACCTCCAAAGATAACCTGCTGGGCTGTAAAAAGAAAAGGCTTAATCTTTGTAAAGAGTCACTTCCTCTCCCACTTTGTCTGGGGACCACAGATTTCAATCAGGCGCAGGTCCTGCCCCCTCACAGAGACATCCAAGACCATGCATCTCCCAATCTCTACCTCAATTACCCGCCGGCATGTTACCATACCAGAAAAAAGTATCAGAGAAGCAACTCTAGCCCCTGGTCTCTGGAAGCACAGGAGCTAAGGAACAAGCAACCTCCCACCTCACTGTCAAGGAGCAGAATGGCAGTTTCTCACCATCCCTGTGCTGAGTTTCCGGCTCTGTACACCCGCTGTGCCCATTATGAGGGGTTCCCACCATCCCTGTGCTGAGTTCCCGGGTCTGTACACCCGCTGTGCCCATTATAAGGGGTTCCCACCATCCCTGTGCTGAGTTCCCGGGTCTGTACACCCGCTGTGCCCATTATGAGGGGTTAATTTTGTTTATTGAAAAATCTTACAAACAACAACTTATATACAATAAAACCATAATAAATAAATAAAACATATTTACAAAATAATTGAATATGACTATACAAACCAGAAAGAACAAGAACAAAATAAACGGTGCAAACCAAATGCGCATAACATGATCCCTACGGGAGAGCCAGAATAAGGAACATCACCGTCACCATGCACGGAGCCTTTTATCAAAATGATATTGGATCTGAAAATCTAGGGGAGTGAAAGAAGAATACAAAGAAAAGCCGTACACCCCGAGATCAACAGGTAGGAGCTACAGAGTCCTGATATTCCTCCACACCCTTATCCAGGCCGCGTGCTGCCACCTGTCTTTCTCAAGACCATTATGAGGGTTAATTTTGTTTATTGAAAAATCTTACAAACAACAACTTATATACAATAAAACCATAATAAATAAATAAAACATATTTACAAAATAATTGAATATGACTATACAAAAAAAGAAATAAAATTAAATTGCGCACAACATAATCCCTACAGGAGAGCCAGACTAAGGAACATCACCATCACCATGCATGTAGCCTTCTATCAAAATTATATTGGATCTGAAAATCTAGGGGAGGGAAAGAAGAATACAAAGAAAACCGCACACCCAAGATCAACAGGCAGCAGCTACAGAGTCCTGATATTCCTCCACACCTTTATCCAGGCCTCCTGCTGCCACCTGTCTTTCTCAAGACCCCGAATCTTCCCAACCTCACTCAGAATGTTCTGCATTACCACTTCCACAGGGTGGATTTTCCCCCGTAAGGATACCTGACACCGTGCACTCCACATGAAATAATGGACTACTAAACTAACTAAAAAAAGTGTTTCCAAATCATAATCCTGACGAGTCTGGAAAGCCCCATACACCCACTCTGCATAACTCATATGGGGGAGAAAGGGTATACTCAGAGCCCTCCCCACCCTCTTGTACACCTCTATATTAAAAGGGCACTGAAGTAGAAAGTGATCCATGGACTCCACACTCCACTCTCGGGCAGCCCCGATCACTCATGGACAGAAATTTCAAGTTGCCCTTCACATATAGTTTTCCATGAAAGGCAAGCCAAGCCCAGCCTGATCCCTAAACGTCATTGGGATTCTCTCCAAATTAATCAACCGCAAACCCACTCCCAAAACCAGACTTGGGCAATCCCTCAAGGCCAGTGGCTCGCAAAAAGCAGAGCTCATGATCCGCTTCTCAAGAAGTTTCCTTGGAAGAGAACTGACTTCTCCTGCTGTTACTTGCCACTGCCGAAGTATTTTCAAACACGGGGCAATATAAGTTAGGAGCTTATCATGCTTGACCCTCAGGCTTTTCACTGGCCCACCATTTTCCCAGTCTCGCAGAAAGGGCCTAAACCAGGACTGAAAAATACCAACCCACTCAGGCGGTCTCTCTACCAACATGTTACCAAGATTGTACTTCACAAACATCAGAGAGAAAAAGACTACAGGGTTGATCATCCCTAGACCATCCCTCCCGCCTAGAAAGGTAAGTCACATTCCTTTTGACAAGGTTTATTCTGTTCCCCCATAACAGCTGGAAGAAACAAGTATAGACCCTGGTATAGCGAGAAGCTGGCAAAATGCCAACAAAACTGACATATAGGAAAATCGGAATCAGGTAAGTCTTGATCAGATCAACCTTTTCCCTCAAGGAAAGCTGCCAACCTTTCCAGCTTGCCACCTTAGCATCGGCATTCTCCAGCCTGTTCACCCAATTTGCATGACCATAGTCACCTAGGCCAAATTCAATGCCTAGAACTCAAATTTTTTGCTGGGGCTCCGGGAAGTAATTTGGTAGAACAAAGCTCTCACCTTCCACGCCCATCCAGAATGCTTCACACTTGTCCTGGTTGACCTTTGAACCTGATGTCTCTGTATACTGCCTTATCACTGAGACCACCTCCTGCGCCTCCCCAGTCCCAGAGACAAAAACAGAAACATCATCAGCATAGGCCACAACCTTCAAAGGAGGCTCACCAGCGATGCCCATAGGTACCCCACACAATGGTCCATTCTCCAGCCCTCTAATGAAGGGGTCGATTGCAAACACATATAACAGAGGACTCAATGGGCACCCCTGATGCACACCTGAGCCGACCACAAAGGGTTGCCCAACCCAACCATTAACCAGAGGAAAGCTTTCAGCCCCTTTGTACAAAATCTTGAGCCAATCAATGAAACCCCCCTCCAGGCCATATCTGCCAAGAAGGAGCAATAAGTACTCATGATTAACCCTATCAAAGGCCTTAGCCTGATCCAATGTCAGCAAAAATTTACCCCAACCAGCAGTCCTATAAGGCTCCAAGGCCTCCCAGATAGCTAACACTGCTGAGAAAGTGCCTCTACCTTGGACCGAACAGTGCTGGTGGTGGGATAACAAACTGCCTGCCACTGGCGATAATCACCAGAAAAAAATCTTTGCCAGTATCTTTCTATCGACATTAAGAAGGCTAATGGGGTGCCAATTCTTAATCATCAAAGGATCTTTACCCTTTGACAGAGGGATCACTGCAGATTTCCTCATGGAGGGAGGGAGAGAACCCTCATACAAACAGCCATTAAAAACCTCCGCAAGGTAGGGAGCCAGGATCGTCTTAAAACATTTATAAAATTCAGCTGTCAACCCATCTGGCCCTGGTGTTTTCTTGATGGCCAGTTTATCAGTAGCCTGGACTACCTCATCTGCAGTGATTTCATCTGTCAAATTCATCAAAGGAACATTACTTTCCAGTCCTGGTGTAGAGTCCAAATAACCCAACATCCTTGTCCGATCAAGGTTCCTTCCTCTCAGGAGATCGGCATAGTATGACCTGAAAACCTCCAGGATCCCTGATCTAGACTTCATCAGAGAGCCCGTACTGTCCTTCAGGCCTTTAACCGTCTTTACTGCTACGCTCTGTTTACAATTCTGGTAAGGGTCAGGCGAATGGTATTTCCCGTAATCCCGCTCCTGAACCAAAGAGGCATGCCAGTCATATTCATGTCTCCTAAGGAGGAGCTTCACCTCAGAGATCGCCCCAGAATCTCCTCCATTCGAAACAAGGCAGTCAAGTTTCCTCTGCAAATGCTGGTAGGTGATATACTTATCTTGTTGCTTCTTTCTTCCTATGGCCTTGAAAAGCCTAACAGTCCACTGTTTTACAAGCTCCCACCATTCTGACCTGCTGTTGCAAAAAACTAGGATCATTACCTGTGCTTGAAAAAAATCCTCAAAGGATTGTCTTACTCTCTTGTCTTCCAGGAGGGCCAAATTCAATCTCCAGATACCCCTCCCCCTAGGTGGCATGTCTGAGGCTAAGGATGAGCCCAACACCCCCCGGTTCGGTTCGCATCAGAACTTTCAAACGGACCGCAAATTCGTACGAACATTAGAACCCCATTGAAGTCTATGGGACTCGAACGTTCAAAATAAAAAGTGCTAATTTTAATGGCTAATATGCAAGATACTGTCCTAAAAAGGGTTTGGGGACCTGGCTCCTGCCCCAGGGGACATGGGTCAATGCCTAAAATGTTTTTAAAAATGGCCGTTTTGGCGGGAGCACTGATTTTAATGACGATTAAAGTGAAAAAAAAGTGAAATATTCCTTTAAATATCGTGCCTGGGGGGGTGTCTATAGTATGCCTGTGAAGTGTCACGTGTTTCCCGTGTTTAGAACAGTCCCTGCACAAAATGACATTTAATGGAAAAAAAAGTCATTTAGAACTGCTTGCGTTTTTAATGTAATATCTGGTTCTGACAATATGGATGAAAATCATTGAGAAAAATGGCATGGGTAGCCCCCCCCCCCTGCCCATTACCAGCCCCTTTGGGTCTTGTACGGATGTTAAGGGGAACCCCGTACCCATATTAAAAAAAGGAAAGACATGGGGCCCCCAGGCCCTATATACTCAGAACAGCAGTATACAGGCGGTGCAAACAAGACAGGGACTGTGTAGGTTTGTTGTGTTAAGTAGAATCTGTTTGTAATTTTGAACTGGTACATTTTTAAAGTGTAGCTCCAATCAAAAAATCAATTTTTAAGCTTTTTGGAAAACATTGGGAAGGGTTATCATCCCTGTATAATTTGTTTTGCCGTCCGTCTTTTTTCATCTCACTTCCTGTTGTCTCCTTCCGTTTGCAAGTAGGAGACGTTTGTAAGTTGGATGTTTGAAAGTAGGGGCCTGCCCTATATGCTCTGCATAAATGGCGGAACAAGGTGTTGGTGTTGCCACAACATTGTAAGCCCTCAAAGTGACTCTTGGTGGGCGCTGGAGCGCCCTGCTGTGAACGATTATATCAAGAATTGTAATTACATGCCATTGTTGAACAGTGGTAGAAAAATTGGGCCTTTGGTTTTTGGGATGCTGGTGCCAAAACAATATAAGTCCTCACAGTTACTCTCGGTGGGCACAGGAATGGGCCCTGCTGTGAAATATTATATCAAGAATTGTAATTACTTGCCCCTGTTAAACAGGGGCTGAAAAATTGGGCCTTAGGCACTGGTGCTGGTGCAACGACACTGCAACCTCTCCCATATACTTTAGTTGTAGTGCAGGAATGAGCCCTGCTGCAAAGCATTGCATCAAAAATTGTAATTAAATGCCCCTGTTAAACAGGGGCTGAAAAATTGGGCCTTGGGCACTGGTGCCACGACACTGCAACCTCTCCCATATATTCTAGTTGTAGTGCAGGAATGAACCCTGCTGCAAAGCATTGCATCAAAAATTGTAATTAAACGCCCCTGTTAAACAGGGGCTGAAAAATTGGGCCTTAGGCACTGGTGCTGGTACCACGACACTGCAACCTCTCCCATATACTCTAGTTGTAGTGCAGGAATGAGCCCTACTGCAAAGCATTGCATCAAAAATTGTAATTAAACGCCCCTGTCAAACAGGGGCTGAAAAATTGGGCCTTAGGCACTGGTGCTGGTACAACGACACTGCAACCTCTCCCATATACTCTAGTTGTAGTGCAGAAATTAGCCCTGCTGCAAAGCATTACAACAAAAATTGTAATTAAACGCCCCTGTTAAACAGGGGCTGAAAAATTGGGCCTTGGGCACTAGTGCTGGTGCCACGACACTGCAACCTCTCCCATATACTCTAGTTGTGGTGCAGGAATGAGCCCTGCTGCAAAGCATTGCAACAAAAATTGTAATTAAACGCCCCTGTTAAACAGGGGCTGAAAAATTGGGCCTTAGGCACTGGTGCTTGTACCACGGCACTGCAACCTCTCCCATATACTCTAGTTGTAGTGCAGGAATGAGCCCTGCTGCAAAGCATTGCATCAAAAATTGTAATTAAACGCCCCTGTCAAACAGGGGCTGAAAAATTGGGCCTTAGGCACTGGTGCTGGTGCAACGACACTGCAACCTCTCCCATATACTCTAGTTGTAGTGCAGAAATTAGCCCTGCTGCAAAGCATTGCAACAAAAATTGTAATTAAACGCCCCTGTTAAAAAGGGGCTGAAAAATTGGGCCTTGGGCACTAGTGCTGGTGCCACGACACTGCAACCTCTCCCATATACTCTAGTTGTGGTGCAGGAATGAGCCCTGCTGCAAAGCATTGCATCAAAAATTGTAATTAAACGCCCCTGTTAAACAGGGGCTGAAAAATTGGGCCTTAGACACTGGTGCTGGTGCAACGACACTGCAACCTCTCCCATATACTCTAGTTGTGGTGCAGGAATGAGCCCTGCTGCAAAGCATTGCATCAAAAATTGTAATTAAATGCCCCTGTTAAACAGGGGCTGAAAAATTGGGCCTTGGGCACTGGTGCCACGACACTGCAACCTCTCCCATATATTCTAGTTGTAGTGCAGGAATGAACCCTGCTGCAAAGCATTGCATCAAAAATTGTAATTAAACGCCCCTGTTAAACAGGGTCGGAAAAATTGGGCCTTGGGCACTGGTGCCACAACACTGCAACCTCTCCCATATATTCTAGTTGTAGTGCAGGAATGAACCCTGCTGCAAAGCATTGCATCAAAAATTGTAATTAAACGCCCCTGTTAAACAGGGGCTGAAAAATTTGGCCTTAGGCACTGGTGCTGGTGCAACGACACTGCAACCTCTCCCATATACTCTAGTTGTGGTGCAGGAATGAGCCCTGCTGCAAAGCATTGCATCAAAAATTGTAATTAAACGCCCCTGTTAAACAGAGGCTGAAAAATTGGGCTGGTGGCATCACCCAGAACCAAAAATGTTCTTCCAACATATCAGCGGAGGAGGAAGAGGATAGACAATCAACATAACAGGGCAGTCACTCAGCATCAGCATAGGCAGTCTTGAAAGGATGTGATATTAAAAAAAAAAAATTATTTGGTTACATCAGCTTCAGGTGCTTGGTAGCTGTGGGTGATCCAAAACTGATTCATCTTGGGGGACGTCATGCGGCGTACGTGAGAGGGGAGGGGCCTAACTGCGGCTTCCACGCGAAGGGATGGAGGAGGATTCGCCGTACCATCCGGAGCTGAGCGCAGTGAGAGAGCGCGGCGCTCCTAAATGATGCCTGCTCTAGCCCCAGCGCCCACACTCGAACGACCGCTCGCTTGAGCCAGAGAGCCCTCCCAGCGTGACTCGGAGGAACACTGGTAGATGGCCCTCGGTTCTTCCCCCCCCATACTCTCCCACCAGACGCTGCGGAGCGAGTACAGCCCTGTGAGCTGAAGAGCCTAATAGCGAAGAAGACTACAAACAGGTCTGGACAGGAGGATGGATAGGTTGGGCGGATCCGGGCTCCACCACTCCTTGCCCGGAGACGTTGTCTCTTCTCCCCTAGGGTTGGGGGGACAGGGGGTGTTGAAGTGGAAGACCGCAGTTGGAGTCACACCCTGGAAGGTATTACTTGCAGAGGGGAGCTGTGCCTCCCAATGGCAAGTATAGGCCAGGATTGGGCCAGTGGTGGGGGAGGGGGGTGGGTGAAGGGATGTGGGGGGAGGGGTGGGGGGGGGTGGGGGGAGGGGTGGGTGGTGAATTGCCTTGCAGAGTGGGGGACCGAAAGAAACATGAAAATCATGGGTTGGATAAATAGGTGTAGATTAAGCATGTCATCAGCCAGTTCAGGATGACTGAGGTAAATCTTATATCATACAATGTAAAAGGATTAAATTCCCTAAACAAAAGGTATAAACTCTTAAAGGAACTGCATCAATGCAGAGCGGAAGTGGTATTCTTGCAGGAGACCCACCTATCCCAGGATTCGAATATTAAGTTATATTCAGACAGCTTTCCGACATGGTTTTATGGGGATTCCCCAATTAGGAGGGCTAAGGGTGTGGCAATTGGATTCGAGAAACATACACGATTCATTCTGCTCGACAGACTGACTGACCCTGAGGGCCGATACTTGTTCCTTAAAGGAGAGCTAGGAAACAGGGTGTTTACTCTTGCAAATGTATATTGTCCAAATAACAATCCCTTAGGATACATGAAACTGATCTTACGGAGATTAGCAGATTTTAAATCTGGTAATGTAATCCTAGCAGGGGATTTTAATTTCTGTATGGATCCAGTTATGGATAGTACGTCCCGCGCAAGGGGGACGAATGAGAGGACTCTGAAAATATTTAAACATCGCCTAAAACAACATCAAATGATGGACGCATGGCGGATACAACATGAAAAAACGAAGGACTATACTTTCTATTCCCCAGTGCACGGGACGTATTCCAGGCTGGATTACATATTGGTGGACCACAGGTTGTTAGAGGACGTCGTAGAGACAGGGATAGGAATAGTCTCCCTGTCAGATCATTCTCCAGCGACAATGAAGATGAGGATACCGGGGTTGTACAGACAACCCTTTACTTGGCGATTAAATGAAAATCTTGTACAGGATAATGATACCATTGAGTTAATCCGGAAAGAATTAGAATTCTACTTCTCGACGAACGATACAGGGGACACTTCGGGTGCCTCCCTATGGGAAGGACATAAAGCATATATCAGGGGTATCCTCATCTCCATTGGCGCAAATAAAAAAAAAGTTAAAATACAGAGAAGGGAGAACTTGATTAAAGAAGTCCATAGATTAGAACAAGAGCATAAAAAACAAAAGGTCCAACAGCAGGAACTCTTTCACCTTTTGATCAATAAAAGAGAGGAACTTAAGGACCTTACGGATCAGGAAGCAAGGAGGGCACATGATGGGAGAGTCAGAGAGAGACACTATGGGAAAAATAAAACTGGCAAATATCTAGCGAGACAGTTAAAAGGGAGGAGGGGGACTAACTTTATTGATAAAATCCAGGATAAGAACGGGAAGATGGTCCATACCACTAAGGAAATTGCGGAGGTATTCAGACAATATTACAATGTCCTATATAACGTAGGCCAAAAAGGGGGGTGTGTTAAAGGGGATAAGGAAATTATCAAAGAATTTTTGTATGATACCAACTTACCCCAATTACAAGAGAGTGACAGAGATAATATAGACAGACCTATTACTGAGGAGGAAATCTATAAAGCGTTAAAGGAGACGGAATTGGGCAAAAGTCCAGGGCCGGACGGGTACACGATTATTTACTATAAAAAATTTAAGGAGATCTTAGTCCCAAGATTACGCAATTATATGAATGGGCTCGGCACAGAATATGATATGAAAGCTGAAGCATTGCGGGCCTCAATCACGGTAATACCGAAGGAGGGGAAGGATCACTTACTTTGCTCAAGCTATAGGCCAATAGTATTATTGAATGCGGATACAAAATTATTCGCCAAAATATTGGCGTCCAGGCTGAAGAATAAGATGAGCGAACTAGTGCACCCAGATCAGGTCGGATTTATACCCGAGAGAGAAGGTAGGGATAATGGTGTGAGGGCATTACTCCTCCTCCAAGCCCTAAAAAACAGCGGGTCCCCAGGTCTATTCCTGTCTATAGATGCAGAGAAAGCATTTGACAGGGTAGACTGGGGACTTATGATAGAAACGTTAGAAGTTATGGGTATAGGCCCGAGAATGATCCAATGGATCCAGGTTCTCTATAACCATCCGCAGGCCTCGGTTAAAATTAATGGAGAATCCTCCTCTCAATTTCAAATGGGAAACGGTACTAGACAGGGGTGCCCACTGTCCCCACTTCTCTTTGCTTTATCTCTGGAGCCGTTACTGACTTATATCCGAAAAAATCAGGACATAAAGGGGATCAGGCTGGGAGGGGACGAACACAAACTTGCCGCTTATGCGGATGATGTGCTTTTTTTCATCACTAATCCTAGGATTACGATCCCGAACTTGCTGAGGGTGTTGGAAAAATTCGGCAAAATATCGAATTTGAAAATAAACCTCGGCAAGTCCGAAGTTATGAATGTCAATATCAGTATCCAGGAAGAGGAGAAGCTCCGGGTAGAATTCCGTTTCCCCTGGCGCAAGGAGATCAGATACTTGGGAGTTTATTTATCGGACACCATAAGGAAAATATTTACGAATAATTATATCCCCTTACTCGATGAAATTAAAAGAGAAATAAAAAAAATTTCAACATGCCCCCTCTCTTGGTTCGGGCGTATCAATGCAGTTAAAATGATACTGGTCCCGAAGATTATATATAAGTTTCAAATGCTGCCCATTCCGCTCTCTTCGGCCTATTTTAGATTAATGAATAATATAATTTCGAAGTACATATGGCAACATAAAAAACCGAGAATTGCTATGGCGGTGTTAAGCAGGGGGAAAGGACAAGGGGGATTGGCAGTCCCGGACCTAAAAAAATACTACAATGCAGTGGTTCTGTCTCGAGTAGTTGAATGGGCGAAAGAGGCAAATGAAAAGAGATGGGTGAGTGTAGAGAATACAATGAGTCAAGCACTTTTAGGATGCACGATATGGAATCCTCCACAGTTTAGGTCCATCGGACCAAACGTACACGAGATAACACGTTTAGCTTTAAAGATTTGGGATCGAACACATTCACAAAATAATTGGGGATACAATTCACCCTTGATTTTTCTCAAAGAAAATGATTATTTCACACCGGGTAAACAGGAGGTGGGGGGCAATTGGATAAGCAAAGATAACGCACAATTAAAAGACATACTAGTTAATGGTAAAATAGCCTCATTTCAAGCACTGTGTGCGGACACAGATCTCATGAAGATCGATGTATGGCGGTTCCTCCAGCTAAGCCACTTTATTTCAAACTTACCTCAGCCAATCCGCAGTGAAGAGGAATTGAGACCTCTGGAGCGGCTATGCCTGAGAGAAAAATCAAAAAAAAACATAACTCATTTATATAAGATTCTCTCAGAGGGAGACGAGCTGGAGGACCCGCCATACATCCAAAAGTGGGAAACAGAGTTGGGGTCACAATGTAGCACACAAACCCGTAATAAGATATTTAAATTAATTCACTCGGGGGTAGTAGATAATAAACTGATAGAAACGAACTATAAGTGCCTTGCAAGGTGGTACGCGACACCCGATAAAATGGCCAAATATGTAGTAGAGCAATCTTTGGATTGCTGGCGTGGGTGTAAAAAATCTGGGACGATGGCCCACATTTGGTGGGACTGCCCCATTATTAAAAAATTTTGGAGAAAAATCTTAGAGATAATCAAAG
This sequence comes from Lithobates pipiens, assembly GCF_037356315.1. Lineage (NCBI taxonomy): Eukaryota > Metazoa > Chordata > Amphibia > Anura > Ranidae > Lithobates > Lithobates pipiens. Next base: position 115,020,290 of record NW_027507685.1, on the reverse strand, counting down.
TTGTAACTAAAAAGGAAATAAGAGAAGATCCGTGGACGGTCCTATTTCATGGGACAGACGAACCCATAAAGCAATATAAAACCTCGTTAATTCCCATACTGCTAGACACCGCCAAAAACTTAATCCCAAAAAAATGGAGAGAAATTGAGAGCCCTAAAATATCGGATTGGATTTTCCGTATAAATGAAATACAAAAAATAGAAAATTATAATGAAGGGGATGTTGACCTAATAGTAGAAGAGGGAGGCTCAGATAAATGGGCATCGTGGGAAGAATTTAAATTGTCCTGGAGATATGTGGAGGAAATTACACAATAAATTTAAGAAGAAAACAATACCCGGCCAGAAACAACGGTTATAAATAGGAAACCCACTAGTAATCCTGCAAGGAAAGGGGGGGGTGGGTAGGGGGGGGGGAGGGGGATAGCAGAGGGGTATTTAATATTATGATGGTGTAGGTTTAAACCACAAAGAAATTAAGGAATGAATGAATATATGTGTAACCAGGTTTTTTTTTTTTTTTCTCTTGTTGGAATTTGTTTTAAATATACTCTGTTGGAAGGAAAAAAAAGAAAGAAAATTTTCTGATAAATAAAGAATTAAAAAAAAAAAAAACTGATTCATCTTTATGAAGGTCAGTCGATTAACCGAGCCGGTGGACAGGCGCACCCTGTGATCGGTAACAAAGCCACCAGCAGCACTGAAGGTGCGTTCCGAAAGAACGATGGATGCAGGACAGGCCAGTAGCTGACTTGCATACTGTGCAAGCTCTGGCCAGTGATCCATCCTCAAGACCCAGTAAGCCAGAGGATTTTCGGTGGTAAAGGTGTCCAAGTCTGACCTTGCCCCTAGGTATTCCTGCACCATGTAAATCAGACGCTGGCGATGTTAGCTGGAAACGATCATACCTTGGGGCTGCGGACTAAAAAATTGTCTGAACACATTGGTCAGACGGCCACCTTCTCCACCACTCCTTCTGACCAATGCCTCAGCAACACGTTGTCCAGGACCAGGAGTTTGTAACCTCCCAGTCTCTGGGAACGCGTTTCACAGACCTTTCTGCAAGGCCTCCCGGAGATGTCTCATCCTCTGCTCCCTCTGCGATGACAAGATAAGGTCGGCAACCTTACTCTTGTACCGAGGATCAAGGAGAGTGGCCAGCCAGTAATGGTCCCTCTCCTTGATCCGAAGAATATGAGGATCCTTCCGCAGGCTTTGCAGGATCAGGGAGGCCATGCAGCGTAGGTTAGCTGAGGCATTCGGTCCGGAGTCCTCTGGGTCACTAAGGACAACATGATCCGTAGCTACCTCCTCCCAGCCACGTACAAGTCCACAGGTTTCTGGGGACTGTAAATCATCCCTACAAGACTGCTGCTGCTGATGCTGAGTGGCAGCCTCCACCTCCATGCTGACACAATCATCCTCCTCCTCCTCCTTGTCCTCTTCCTGTGTGATGGGTGGGACAGCAGGAACACTGTCTGGATAAAGGGGGCTTTGAAAGGCAAGGAAGTCCTCCCCTTCCTGCCTCTGTTCTGCCTCAAGTGCCCTGTCCATTATTCCACGCAGCGTATGCTCCTAGAGGTGGACAAGAGGTACAGTGTCACTGATGCATGCACTGTCACTGCTCACCATCCTTGTGGCCTCCTCAAACGGTGACAGGACAGTGCATGCATCCCTTATCATGCCCCACAGGAGTGGTGAGAAAAAACCGAGCTCCCCTGACCCTGTCCTGGTGCCGTAGTCGCGCAGGTACTCATTGATGGCCCTCTGCTGCGTGTGCAGCCGCTGCAGCATGGCCAACGTTGAGTTCCACCTGGTGGGCATGTCACATATAAGGCGGTTCTTGGGCAGGTTCAACTCCTTTTGGAGCTCAGCCAGCCGAGCACAGGCATTAAATGATCGGCTGAAATGCACACAGACTTTCCTGGCCTGCTTCAGGACATCCTGTAAGCCTGGGTACCTGCCCAAGAACCGCTGCACCACCAGGTTAAGGACATGAGCCACACAGGGCACATGGGTCAGTTGTCCCTGTCGGAGGGCGGAGAGGAGGTTGGTGCCATTGTTGCAAACCACCATTCCCGGCTTAAGCTGGCCTGGCGTTAACCACCTCTCGGCCTGCCCCTGCAGAGCTGAAAAAATATCTGCCTCAGTGTGGCTCCTGTCCCCCAAACAAACCAGCGCAAGCATGGCATCGTTTTGCCTGCAAACTTGCATAGCCCCTTGAACGCCTACGGAGCACCGCTGGTTCTGAGGACAGAGCACTGGAAGAGGCCATGGAGGAAGAAGAAGAGGAGGGGGTGGAGGAGAGAGGTGTGTCACAACCAGTAGTAGCATTTTGGAGGCGTGGTGGCGGAACAACATCCAACACTACTGCACCTTGTCCTGCATCCTTCCCAGCTGCCAGAAGAGTGACCCAATGGGCCATGAAAGACAGGTAATGTCCCTGTCCATGTCTGCTGGACCATGAGTCAGCGGTAATATGTACCTTACCGCTGACCGCCCTGTCCAGCGAGGCAAGGACATTGCCTTCCACATGCCGGTAGAGAGCCGGAATCGCCTTCCGTGAGAAAAAGTGGCATTTGGGGACCTGCCACTGAGGAACCGCACATTGTACAAACTCACGGAAGGGGGCCGAGTCTACCAACTGAAAAGGCAGCAGTTGAAGTGCTAGCAATTTAGCCAAGCTAGCATTCAACCGCTGGGCATGTGGATGGCTGGGAGTGAACTTCTTTCGACGGTCCAGCATCTGGGGCAGGGAAATTTGCCTGCTATAATCGGACGTGGGTGTACTGCTAGCAGAGTGCCCAGAAGCACTTGGCTGTGACACACCTAATTCTACACCTTCATTCCTCTCAGAGCAGGTTTCAGAGAGGACTGAAGGTCTAGTGGGGTTGGAGATCCCAGCTGACGAGGAGCAAGGAGAGGTCCGCTTTGTTCTTTGGTGTGGGTCTTTGAGGTACGCTTGCCAACGAGCTGCATGGCAGGTCAACATATGTCTGGCCAAGCATGTGATGCCCAAGCGGCTGATGTTTTGGCCATGCGAGATACGCTTGAGACATATGTTGCAAATAGAAGCGGTGTGATCTGATGCCCTCGTCTCAAAAAAGGCCCACACCAAAGAACTTTTAGAATAACGCGCAGAGGCAGCGCCCTGCACAGGTGGAGCTCTGCGGTGTGATTCAGTCGGTGTGCTGCCCCTAAGCTGGCCCCTGGCCTCATTGGACATGTGCCTCCTCCTCCTCCTCTCTCCTACCAGGTACCCATGTGGAGTCAGTGCCCTCATCATCCCCTCCCTCTTCATCGCTGGAGCAAACCTGGCAGTATGCTGCAGCTTGTGGAACATGACTGCCAGATTGCTGTCCTTCTTGAGCATCCCCTCTCTCTGCACTCACGCTACTGCCTTCCTCTAGCTGAGTATCATCATCAGAGCCTACAAAACACTGGGCATCCTCCTGGAGCATGTACCCAACACTGTGCTCAAAGAGTTCCGGGGACTCCTCAGGAGGACGTGGTGGGTCACTGATGATGACATTGAGACGAGGGAAGACGATGCGTTGGCAGCTGCTTTGCTAGTACCCTGAGCCTGGGTGAGAGAGGATGAGGAGGATGAAGAGGGCTTGGTCATCCACTCTACCGAGTCTTCGGCATGATGCGGCTCAAAACGTCCAGCTGCAGAAAAGAAGGACAAGCGTGTCCCACGGCCACGTGGTGATGATGATGATGCACCGCGTCCACGACCAGCACTGTTGTCTCTAGAGACAGAGCCTGCTTGCCCTCTTTTATCGGCTCGTGCCTGTCTGCCTCTCCTTGTTGGCCTTCCAGACATGGTAATAGCCTGAAGGGAGATGGTAAAACCAGCAATTGGGTAGTGTATATTGTGCTGGAGGCACACAACACCCACTAACTCCTGCAGATGCCTTTATTATAGAACAGGAATTAAAGGGTAGATAATGGTGTATACTGTGCTGTGCTGGAGGCACACAACACCAACTAACTCCTGCAGATGGCAGATGGCTCAATTAGAGAAGAGCTATATAGGTGGATAATGGTGTATACTGCGGTCAGGGCACACAGACAACACCCACAATCTCCTACAGCTGACTGAAAGCTCTATTACAGAAGAGCAATATAGCTAGCTATATAGGTGGATATAATGGTGTATAGTATGGTCAGGGCACGCAGACAACACCCACAAACTCCTGCAGATTGCTAAAAGCTCAATTACAGAAGAGCAAGAATGCTAAATCGGCCGATAACGAACGGTGTATACTGTGTTGAAGGTACACAGAGAACACCCACTAACTCCTACAGACGCCAACACACTACACAAGGCCGCCGCGCTGGCGGCCTTATATAGTGGGGGGCGTGTACTACACAGCCTGAGCTATGAATGGCCACAGGCATCCTGCCTGTGGCCAATCATAGCTCTCCTCGCTGCCGGCGATGTGATTGGCCAAGCATGCGGGGTCACAGTGCATGCTTGGCCAATCACGAGCCAGCAGTGCACTGCGATGGCGATGGAGAATTTGACGTATGTTCAAGTCGAACATCAAGCTCATCCCTATCTGAGGCATTCAGAGTCACAGATATAATACAGTGATCAGAAAACTCCACTGCCCGACACACAGGTGCCGAAAAAGCAGATTCTCCCTGTAAAAAAACCTATCTATCCTACTCTGACTACTACCTTGCTGAAAAGTGAACCCTGTGCTGTCTCAGCAGCGCTTAATGTGCGCATCTACCAGACCTGCTTCCCTAACTATCGCATTGAGAAAAAGGGTGTCATAGCCCAGCTTATCTCTGAAACTTCTCCTGTCTTTAGACCTAGTAATGGTGTTGAAATCACCTCCAAAGATAATCTGCTGGGCCATAAAAAGAAAAGGCTTAATCTTTGTAAAGAGGCATTTCCTGTCCCACTTTGTCTGGGGACCATAGATTTTAATCAGGCGCAAGTCCTGCCCCTTTACAGAGACGTCCAAGACCATGCAACTCCCAATCTATACCTCAATTACCCGCCGGCACGTTACCATGCCAGAAAAAAGGACTGCAACCCCGCTGTAAGGCTCGGCCGCAAGAGACCAAAATGAGGGATCACGTCTCCACTCCTTCTTTGCCAGATGTATATCGGCCAGACTTTTCAGATGAGTCTCTTGCAAAAACAAATTGTCAGCATCAAACTTGCTGAGCAAAAATAAGGCAATATGACGAGCACTTACTGATCTTAAGGAGGGATTGCACTGTGGAAAAAAATATTAAAAGCCAGCAGCTACAAATACTGCAGCTGCTGACTTTTAATAAATGGACACTCATCTGTCCCGGGGTCCAGCGATGCCAGCAGCCGAGGTCGATCGATTGCTCGGCTCTCGACTGCTGCCGTCACCATTCTAGGTGAGGGAATCAGGAAGTGAAGCGCTGCGGCTTCACTTCCCGGTTCCCTACTGCGCATGCGCGAGTCGTGCAGCGCAATAGGAATTGTCCACGCTGTCTCTGGGACCCGTGTGTGTCCCAGCAGACAGCGCACAGGGACAGGAAGAAGCGTAGACTCCCGTGGGAGTCTATGCCCAGAAGTGGGTGTAAATACCTGTCTTTGACAGATATCTGCACCCCCCTCCCCCCTGAAAGGTGCCAATTGTGACACCAGAGGGGGGGAGGGTTCCGATCAGCGGAAGTTGCACTTTAGGGTGGAACCCCGCTTTAAGCTGGCAACATTAATGGTTGCCACTTTTAACGGAGTGGGAACTGCCATTAGGGTAGTTGAGGCAGACGTTTCTTAGCCTGACTACTATCTCTCCCTGGAGAACCAGCACGCTTTGTTGCACCCTGGCACTCATCATCCATAGAGGACGCTGAACTGAACAAGTCCCAATCATCATAATCTGACAGGACCTTGAACTTATTTTCCAAAGGAAAAACTTTAGGATTGAAGGGAACTGAACCTTTTTTTCCTTCTTTTGCCCCTCCTCCTCCTATCCTTCAACCACTCCATATCATCCTTGGATAAACCAGAACCAGCCTCCCCATACCTATCCTCCCCTCATTCCCCCCCCCCCACTCTCCCTTCCCTTATCTACCACCAGGCCAGTCTCCCCACTATTTTCCCCACTCCTCTGCACCCTACGATCTGCAATAAAAACCCTGCAGCGTCAGGGGAGGGGGACTGGTTCCACACCTGACGCACCAGCCTCAGCACCTCTTGCTGCCTCTACAATTTTAGAGGACACAGAAGGATTGGACCCATTCTCGGCAACTGAAACTTTACATACAGCCTGGGAAGACACGGGCACACGAGGTACACGCACAGACTGGGGAGGCACAGACATACTGGGTATTGGCACAGACACATTGGGTATTGGCACAGACTCAGATGGACTCACAGGCCCTCCAGCTGCTGAGCTCTGAGCATCCTCCATTTGCAGACTAAAGAACTCTATCATGAGCTCAGGCTTGTTGTGCATTGCCTCAGGACATTGACTGTAAAGAAGTCCCACTGCTTTGCACAGATTACACCTGATGATATTACAGTCCTTTGCCAAATGTCCTATACCCTGACACAGAGAGCACTTCATCACTGGACAGAAGGATGCAAGATACCCTTTATCTCCACACTTGTTGCAGAGCTTTGGCTGGCCCGGGTAGAAGATGGTCAGCCTGTCCCTCCCCAGGAAAGCTGAGGATGGCAGATGCTGGACAACATTTTCAATGACCTTTAATTTTAACTGCACAGACCATCCCCCTGTCCATATTCCCTGATCGTCCAAAATCTTTTTTAGGGGGCTCAGGACATCCCCATACCTCCTCAACCATACAGTTAAATCCCCTTGTGGTATGCATTCATTACGGACAAGAATTGTTACCATTTTAATGAGGGGCTGGCATGAAATAAGCTTGGGGATGAGCCCTTTCCAGTCCGGCAGGCCCCTACACACGTGTTCATACTTCTCCCAAAATATGTCCAAAGACTCCAGACGGATAAAGGACAAATCATATTCATAGGAACCTGCCGGACTGATCAGGACGAAGATATCTACAGGCCTAAACCCCATCTGCAGGATTTTTTTCACCACTGTCTAGGGATGGCCCAACTGTTCGCCCCGCGGTCGGTTCGCGCCGAATTTCGGTTGTTCGCAGTCCGCCCGATCGGTGGACTATTGCCGCTGTTTGCCCGGCGGACTTACGTGTTTACTGTGTAAAAGAACTTTGACCTATGATGACACATCCATCATGGGGTACAGGACAGCCAATTGAGACATTACAGCACATGGACAATTGGACATTCCCCCTAACTTATAAATAGACACGATCCGGCGGCCATTTTACATTCTTTCTACTGTCACTATAGGGAGAGGATGCTGTGTGGAGCAGGGAGAGACTACAGTGACACAAATCGCTAGCTATTAGGTCCACAAAAGTTCTTTTAAGGACTGGTATGGTATAGGTGTAGTTCAGGATATAGGTTTGAGGCATTGCTATTCAAGTCATTGTTGCAGCAGATTGTCTATTCTCAGTGCAGATAGGGACAGGACGCTGTGTGCAGCAGGGACAGTCAGTTTAATCATTAGCTGTTACTATTAGGTCCACAAAGGTCCTTTTCAGGACTGGTATGGTGTAGTAGTACAGGATATAGTTTTGAGTGCAGTTCTATTCAAGTTATTGTTGCAGCAGCCTGTGTTTTGTCAGTTTAAATAGGGACAGACAGGAAGCTGTGTGTAGCAGTGAGGGACAGTCAGTTTAATCATTAGCTGTAACTATTAGGTCCACAAAGGTCCTTTTCAGGACTGGTATGGTAATAGGGTTGTACATGTATAATATTCTTTCTTCCAAATATAGAAAGAATATTATACTTGACTGCTTCCCTTCTGCTGCAGTAGTCCTTTATGAGTATAGGGACTGAGGTACAGTCTGCTAATCACAACCTACTAGTTCCACAAAGGTCCTTCTAAGGACTGGTAAGGTATAGCGTACTAGAGTATATAGGGTTGAGTGAGGTACAGTCTGCTAATCCTTAAGGACTGGTATAGGTCCACAATATATAGGGTTGAGGTGCACTACTGCCGACTGCTGCCCTTCTGCTGCAGTAGTCCTTTATGAGTATAGGGACTGAGGTACAGTCTGCTAATCACAACCTACTAGTTCCACAAAGGTCCTTATAAGGACTGATAATGTATAGTGTACTACAGTATATAGGGTTGAGTGAGGTACAGTCTGCTAATCCTTAAGGACTGGTATAGGTCCACAATATATAGGGTTGAGGTGCACTACTGCTGACTTCTGCCCTTCTGCTGCAGTAGTCCTTTATGAGTATAGGGACTGAGGTACAGTCTGCTAATCACAACCTACTAGTTCCACAAAGGTCCTTATAAGGACTGGTAAGGTATAGTGTACTACAGTATATAGGGTTAAGTGAGGTACAGTCTGCTAATCACAACCTACTAGTTCCACAAAGGTCCTTATAAGGACTGGTAAGGTATAGTGTACTACAGTATATAGGGTTGAGTGAGGTACAGTCTGCTAATCCTTAAGGACTGGTATAGGTCCACAATATATAGGGTTTAGGTGCACTACTGCTGACTTCTGCCCTTCTGCTGCAGTAGTCCTTTATGAGTATAGGGACTGAGGTACAGTCTGCTAATCACAACCTACTAGTTCCACAAAGGTCCTTCTAAGGACTGGTAAGGTGTAGCGTACTAGAGTATATACGGTTGAGTGAGGTACAGTCTGCTAATCCTTAAGGACTGGTATAGGTCCACAATATGTAGGGTTGAGGTGCACTACTGCTGACTGCTGCCCTATTCTGCAGCAGTCCTTTATCAGTATAGGGACTGAGGTACAGTCTGCTAATCACAACCTACTAGTTCCACAAAGGTCCTTATAAGGACTGGTAAGGTATAGTGTACTACAGTATATAGGGTTGAGTGAGGTACAGTCTGCTAATCCTTAAAGTGGTTGTAAACCCTTACAAACCACTTTGACCTACAGGTAAGCCTAGATTAAGGCTTACCTGTAGGTCCAAGAAATATCTCCTAAACCTATACGGTTTAGGAGATATTTGCCCGAAGACAGGCACCACTGTCTACGGCGCATGCGCCGTAGACAGCGGCGCACAGGCGCACTGAGCGCGATATTTCCAACAACGGAGCTGCCGCGCGTGTCGGCTCCCGTGCGCATGCGCGGGAGGGACGTCATCGCGGCTCCGCCGAATGACAGCGGCGGAGCTGCGAGACCCCACCGAAAAGATGGATGCGCCGGACTACAGGGGACAGCGGTGACATCGCTGGTTCCTGTGTCAGGTAAGTGACACATAATGGGCTACTATGCAATGCATAGTAGTCCATTATGCTTTGCCTTTGCAGGGAATGAAAGAGGAAGTAAACCCATCAGGGTTTACTTCCTCTTTAAGGACTGGTATAGGTCCACAATATATAGGGTTGAGGTGCATTACTGCTGACTTCTGCCCTTCTGCTGCAGTAGTCCTTTATGAGTATAGGGACTGAGCTACAGTCTGCTAATCACAACCTACTAGTTCCACAAAGGTCCTTATAAGGACTGTTAAGGTATAGTGTACTACAGTATATAGGGTTGAGTGAGGTACAGTCTGCTAATCCTTAAGGACTGGTATAGGTCCACAATATATAGGGTTGAGGTGCACTACTGCTGACTTCTGCCCTTCTGCTGCAGTAGTCCTTTATGAGTATAGGGACTGAGGTACAGTCTGCTAATCACAACCTACTAGTTCCACAAAGGTCCTTATAAGGACTGGTAAGGTATAGTGTACTACAGTATATAGGGTTAAGTGAGGTACAGTCTGCTAATCACAACCTACTAGTTCCACAAAGGTCCTTCTAAGGACTGGTTAGGTATAGCGTACTAGAGTACATAGGGTTGAGTGAGGTACAGTCTGCTAATCCTTAAGGACTGGTATAGGTCCACAATATATAGGGTTGAGATGCACTAATGCTGACTGCTGCCCTATTCTGCAGCAGTCCTTTATCAGTATAGGGACTGAGGTACAGTCTGCTAATCACAACCTACTAGTTCCACAAAGGTCCTTCTAAGGACTGGTAAGGTATAGCGTACTAGAGTATATAGGGTTGAGTGAGGTACAGTCTGCTAATCCTTAAGGACTGGTATAGGTCCACAATATATAGGGTTGAGGTGCACTACTGCTGACTGCTGCCCTATTCTGCAGCAGTCCTTTATCAGTATAGGGACTGAGGTACAGTCTGCTAATCAGAACCTACTAGTTCCACAAAGGTCCTTATAAGGACTGGTAAGGTATAGTGTACTACAGTATATAGGGTTGAGTGAGGTACAGTCTGCTAATCACAGCCTACTAGTTCCACAAAGGTCCTTAAGGACTGGTATAGGTGTACTATTTGGTGTGCAGTATATAGTTGTGTAATACACGTATAAAATACTTGCACATACTTGACTTCCTCCTGGGGCTGCTTATTATGAGGGGCTCCCACCATCCCTGTGCTGTGCTGACTTCCTCCTGGGGCTGTACCTCTGTTGTGCATATTATGAGGGGCTCCCACCATCCCTGTGCTATGCTCATTATGAGGGGCTCCCACAATCCCTGTGCTATGCTGACTTACTCCTGGGGCTGCTTACGGTGCAGGTGTCAGTGCTGTATATCACGGTGCTGGTGTCAGTGCTGTATATCACGATGCCGGTGTCAGTGCTTTATGTCACGCTGCTGATGTCAGTGCTCTCTATCACAGTGCTGGTGTCAGATCACTCTATCACGGTGCAGGTGTCATTGCTGTATGTCACGCTGCTGATATCAGTGCTCTCTATCACGGTGCTGGTGTCAGATCACTCTATCACGGTGCAGGTGTCATTGCTGTATGTCACGCTGCTGATATCAGTGCTCTCTATCACGGTGCTGGTGTCAGATCACTCTATCACGGTGCAGGTGTCATTGCTGTATGTCACGCTGCTGATGTCAGTGCTCTCTATCACGGTGCTGGTGTCAGATCACTCTATCACGGTGCAGGTGTCATTGCTGTATGTCGCGCTGCTGATGTCAGTGCTCTCTATCACGGTGCTGGTGTCAGATCACTCTATCACGGTGCAGGTGTCAGTGCTCTATATCACGGTGCTGGTGATCATCTCCTGCACCCTCTTCTTTGCCTACCCTGACCTTCCCTCTCCTCCATTGCCTTCATGCGCTCCACAGTCCTGAATTGTCACAATTTTACATATAAAAAAAGAATGCTTGTAGTTGTCGATCCCAGATTCACCTCATACATGTGTTATGTCATTGGTCATGTGGTGGGACTATGTGTGCACAGCTAGTAATTATTATGTGGCTGCAAATTTGACCTGTAGGTTTGAAGTCAATGGGGCCAGCCGCAAACGTTACGGTTCGCAAACTATCGGCCGCGTTCGCGTTTCGCATTCGCGAAACATCCCGTCTGAAGTTCATCCATCACTACCACTGTCCTCCTATGTAGGGGGTTTCCATTGCCTTCCCATTTTACCTGGACAACATTCCTCCTTTTAAACAGGGAGGAAGATAGAACATTCCCATGCTCCTTCCCTGCTTGCTCCCCTTCCCAGAACCTGTGGCAGGAACACCAGCATAAGTTTTTCTTCCACCACCAGCATTTTCAGTCTTGTCCTTAGACACATTCAAACCTGCTAGCAGAGAGTCTGAGTCAGCTGGGATAGCAGTGTTCTGATTAGCAGAGGCAGGACCCACCCCCTGAACACTCAGCTTCAATCCTGGGAGCCATCACAGTCTTGGCTGCTTTAGACAACCTGGAGAGTTGTAGCACTACTGCTCCCAGCATCTCCTCCACCATTCACAGGAACAGCCGCTGTGCCTGGTCCAAGCAAAGTCTCTGTATTGTCCATGGACCTCTCTGCAGACTGAAGCTGACAGTTATTAGCAGATGTTATTGCTTGCTGTATAGTGCCTTGTATTCGGGCCCCCTTGAACTTTTCAACCTTTTGCCACATTTCAGGCTTCAAACATAAAGATATAACATTTTTATTTTTTGTGAAGAATCACCAACAAGTGGGACACAATTGTGAAGTGGAACGAAATCTATTGGATTTTTGAAACTTTTTTAACTAATAAAAAAATGAAAAGTGGGGTGTGAGAAATTATTCGGCCCCCTTGCGTTAATACTTTGTAGAGCCACCTTTTGCTGTGATTACAGCTGCAAGTTGCTTGGGGTATGTCTCTATCAGTTTTGCACATCGAGAGACTGAAATTCTTGCCCATTCTTCCTTGCAAAACAGCTCGAGCTCAGTGAGGTTGGATGGAAAGCGTTTGTGAACAGCAGTTTTCAGCTCTTTCCACAGATTCTCGATTGGATTCAGGTCTGGACTTTGACTTGGCCATTCTAACACCTGGATACGTTTATTTGTGAACCATTCCTTTGTAGATTTTGCTGTATGTTTGGGATCATTGTCTTGTTGGAAGATAAATCTCCATCCCAGTTTCAGGTCTTTTGCAGACTCCAACAGGTTTTCATCCAGAATGGTCCTGTATTTGGCTGCATCCATCTTCCCCTCAATTTTAACCATCTTCCCTGTCCCTGCAGAAGAAAAGCAGGCCCAAAGCATGATGCTGCCACCACCATGTTTGACAGTGGGGATGGTGTGTTGAGGGTGATGAGCTGTGTTGCTTTTACGCCAAACATATCGTTTTGCATTGTGGGCAAAAAGTTTGATTTTGGTTTCATCTGACCAGAGCACCTTCTTCCACATGTTTGGTGTGTCTCCCAGGTGGCTTGAGGCAAACTTTAGACGAGACTTTTTATGGATATCTTTGAGAAATGGCTTTCTTCTTGCCACTCTTCCATAAAGGCCAGATTTGTGCAGTGTACGACTGATTGTTGTCCTATGGACAGACTCTCCCACCTCAGCTGTAGTTCTCTGTAGTTCATCCAGAGTGATCATGGGCCTCTTGGCTGCATCTCTGATCAGTCTTCTCCTTGTCTGAGCTGAAAGTTTAGAGGGATGGCCAGGTCTTGGTAGATTTGCAGTGGTCTGATACTCCTTCCATTTCAAAATGATCGCTTGCACAGTGCTCCTTGGGATGTTTAAAGCTTGGGAAATCTTTTTGTATCCAAATCCGGCTTTAAACTTCTCCACAACAGTATTACGGACCTGCCTGGTGTGTTCCTTGGTCTTCATGATGCTCTCTGCGCTTTCAACAGAACCCTGAGACTATCACAGAGCAGGTGCATTTATACAGAGACTTGATTACACACAGGTGGATTCTATTTATCACCATCAGTCATTTAGGACAACATTGGATCATTCAGAGATCCTCGCTGAACTTCTGGAGTGAGTTTGCTGCACTGAAAGTAAAGGGGCCGAATAATTTTGCACGCACCACTTTTCAGTTTTTTATTTGCTAAAAAAGTTTAAAATATCCAATAGATTTCGTTCCACTTCACAATTGTGTTCCACTTGTTGGTGATTCTTCACAAAAAATTTTAATTTTATATCTTTATGTTTGAAGCCTGAAATGTGGCAAAAGGTTGAAAAGTTCAAGGGGGCCGAATACTTTCGCAAGGCACTGTATATTGTCTATGGGTCTGAGCTGACTGTCTATAGTACTACAACCCTCAGCAGGCCCATTGTCATTAAAGTTCACACCATCCTGCACACACACTGTACCTGCACCTGCTCTTTCCATAGGTCTTTCTTCCACAGGGCTAGGAACAGTGTCCATCTTCTCCTCACCATCATGGGAAGCTGCATTAGGACTGGCCTCCAGTTTATTAATGAAATCCAGCATGCCAGAACCTTCAACCTCCTGCTCAGATGTTCCACATTGCTGGGGAGGGAAGGGGACAGAGGCCTCCACCACTGAGGACTCAGCAGATGTCTGAGGTGTTGAACAGCTGGGCTCATCCTCCGGGCCCACTTTCTCACTCTCTGCTGTCTGTACCTGCATCTCCTCACTCTCCATGCAGGAAGCGGCTCCTCTTCTCATTTGGTTAAATCTTTCTTCATTTCTGTATTTTTCTTTAAATGCTCCACTATTCTCCTTCAGAGAACTCACCATTTCCTTCTGCTTCCGCAGAGCTTGTTCCAGATCTTTCAGTTCAGGCTTCAGAGCCGGTCTCTTCTTGCTGAACACTTTAGCACAAATCTGCTTTTTCTTTTTAAATTCAGCTTTCAAAGCTACCAACTTCTCCTCTTCCTTCTCAATCCGCTTCAGCGTTTCCACAATCCTCAGTCTAAAGGCAGACAGAGATTCATCTTTCCTTGGGCCAGGCTCAGAATCTTCCACAGGCTGAGGCCTATCCAGGGGGCCCCCGCTAGGGTCCTCCCCAGGATCCAGCTTCTCTCCTGGGGCAGAAAAGTAACTCTAGCCCCTGGTCTCTGGAAGCACAGGAGCAAAGGAACTAGCAACCTCACACCTCGCTGTCCAGGAGCAGAATGGCAGTTTCCCACCATCCCTGTGCTGAGTTCTCGGGTCTGTACACCCACTGTGCCCATTGTGAGGGTTCCCACCATCCCTTTGCTGAGTTCTCGGGTCTGTACACCCGCTGTGTCCATTATGAGGGGTTCCCACCATCCCTGTGCTGAGTTCCTGGGTCTGTACACCCGTTGTGCCCATTATGAGGGGTTCCCACTCTGATAGACTCACCCGGGAAAGAGGCTTTTGGAGGAGACTGAATACTAGCCTCTTGGCATTTGAGGGAGCTACAAGCATTTTAGGAAGATATTCTGTTATGTAATGCAAAAGGACATTATTAAGGAGGCCATGATGGTCTCTGCCAGCTTGGGACTCATAGTTGATGTTGATATCATCAGCAAGCCACCTGTCTGGGGCCCCCTGCCATAATGTGTTTATTGAAAGTAGGTCTCCTGCTATTGTCTGAAGGTGTTCTGTGTCCTCCTGTGGTGTATATATTTATTTGTTTCAAATAAAGGAAGTTCCAGCTTTGCAGCCAAACGAGTCCTGCCTAGTTCATGGCTGCAATAGGTGGCTATAATATGTGATATCGACCTTCAGACTGGAGGACACAGTATCCCTCATTCCTATTCTAAGAGATAGAGGAACTGTCATCCTCATTCTTATTACAAGAGAGAGAGGACCTGTCATCCCTCATTCCTATTACAAGAGAAAGAGGACCTGTTGTCCCTCATTCCTAATCCTATTACAAGAGATAGAGGACATGTCATCCCTCATTCCTATTCTAAGAGATAGAGGACCTGTCATCTCTCATTCCTATTACAAGAGATACTGGACCTGTCATCCCTCATTCCTATTACAAGAGATAGAGGACCTGTCATCCCTCATTCCTAATCCTATTACAGGAGGAAGAGGACCTGTCATTCCTCATTACTATTCTAAGAGATAGAGGACCTGTCACCCCTCATTCCTAATCCTATTACAAGAGATAGAGGACCTGTCATCCCTCATTCCTATTACAAGAGAGGATTACATTCTTTGTAATAGGAATAAAAGTGATTCAAAATAAACAAATTAAAGGGATAGTGAAAAAACAGCTAAAATAAGAAAAATCATTAAAGTGCACAATCTCTTCATACATGCATGAAGAATCGAACACATGCGTAAATCGCACACGCATATATAAATGGTATTGCTGTGAACGCTAGCGAGATTGCAATAATTCTAGCGCTAGATCTCCTCTGTAACTCAAAACAGGTAACCTGTACAAAATGTATTTCGAAGTATCGAAATTTGTCACCATTACACGAGCCTGTGCAATTTTAAAGCATGACATGTTCGGAATCTATTTACTTGGCATAACATCATAATTTTATATTGTACAAAAAGATTGGGTTATATATTGTGTTTTTTTGGGGGGGTTTTTTGCATTTAAAATTTGTTTAAAGAGGGATTCCACCTAAAATAAAATATTAAAAGCCAGCAGCTATAAATACTACAGCTGCTGACTTTTAATAAATGGACACTCACCTGTCCCGGGTTCCAGCGATGCCGGCAGCCGAGGCCGATCGATCGCTCGGCTCTGGGCTGCCGCCGCCACCATTCTAGGTGAGGGAATCAGGAAGTGAAGCGAATCGGCTTCACTTCCCGGTTCCCTACTGCGCATGCGCGAGTCGCGCAGCGCAATAGGAATTGTCCGCGCTGTCACTGGGACCCGTGTGTGTCCCAGCAGACAGCGGGCAGGACAGGAAATGGCATAGACTCCCATGGGAGTCTATGCCCGGAAGTGGGTGTAAATACCTGTCTTTGACAGGTATCTCCACCCCCCTCCCCCCTGTAAGGTGCCAATTGTGACACCGAAGGGGGGGAGGGTTCCGATCAGCGGAAGTTCCACTTTAGGGTGGAATCCCGCTTTAAGTGTATCCCCCCTCTGGAAAAAAAAGTTTTGAAAAACCGTTGTGCAAATACCACGTGACATAAAATATTGCAACGGTCGCCATTTTATTCTCTGTTTCTCTATGTTTGTTTCTAAGTAATTTTCTAACAAAAAGTATTGATTTTGTGTACTGCACGCAAAAGAAAAATCCATGATGCCTCCAAGAAAATCCATACCAGACCTTTAATCTGAGCACGACCCACCCCCCCCCCCCCCATTCCCCACTGACAGCTGAATGTAAACAAAAGAATCTTCCCAACTCCTTGGTGTTTACAGTCGATTTACTGCCCTCCTTATCTCTACAAAGTGTTGAGGTCTGAATTGAACTCTGCGATTTGTTTTTCTGGCTTATTCTTATCTTCTCGTCTCTGCAGTGGACACTCCTTTGTTGACTCTCCAGCTCTCCAGCCTTGTGAACGTCTGGAGAGATTTTTCCCTTTAAACTATAAGTTCAAAAATAAAAAGACTGCGATAGGTGTGAAAACCAAATAAATGGCAACTTAAAGAATACATTCTACAAGGGACACATTCTACAAGGGATACATTCTACTTGAAAACTGTATGGAAGTAAGTGCTACGTCCTCCGACACTCCAGGGGGCAGCAAAGCTGCACATTTTCTGTGTTGAGGTGCAATGCGTTGAGTTAAGAAAACTTGACCTTCCTCATTGCAGCTTACCACAACCCCCAGCATTGGTGGCAGTGGCCAAAATAATAACCCCCAGCATTGGTGGCAGTGGCCACAATAATAACCCCCAGCATTGGTGTCGGTGCTGCAATCATAACCCCCAGCATTGGTGGCAGGGCTGCAATCATAACCTCCAGCATTGGTGGCAGTAGCCACAATAATAACCTCCAGCATTTGTGTCAGTGGCCACAATATTAACCCCCAGCATTGGTTTCAGTAGCCACAATAATAACCCCCAGCATTTGTGTCAGTAGCCGCAATAATAACCCCCAGCATTGGTGGCAGTGCTGCAATCATAACCCCCAGCATTGATGTCAGTACTAGTAACCCCCCAACTCAAACACAGCCTTGGTGGTCAGTGGCTGTATTATTGATTATAAATCATGTATGGAGCTGACCTGACGGGTTTGTGTTCCCCCTCCACCCCCATTTCTCAGCTCTGTAACATCAAATGACACATAGTGCAATCAGCGCCTGCTGAACGAACACAAGAACAAGTGCTTTCCTAATATCTATAAAGGAATGTCTGCAATGTGTGTCTAGTGACCATAAAATGTGAGATCCGGACTTGTCGGGAAATGTGTTTGTAACATTGTATACAATTTGTACTGAATAATCTCACCACCCTCTCCCGGCCAATCATTCCTCTCCGTATAAATCTGAGATATAAAATGCCTGAGACACAGGAACAGTCTCCATGATAAGCAGGGAATGTGTGAAGCAAAACTCCAACCAAAAATCATCACATAGAAATCAATGTCTCCTGACAAATACAATAACAAATCCGGCCTTTGCTGCAATATTCACCTTCCATCCGGAGATTTCCCCCTGCAGTATTCTTCTCTGCCACTAGATGTCCTCAGACTAATGGCCACCAGCATCATTCAAGCCATTATTATATATTGATGAGCTGTGGTATGTTTTAACCCCTTCAATACCATACACTCCACATTCCTGCTCAGGCCAATTTTCAGCTTTCAGCGCTGACACACTTTGAATCAAAATTACTCAGTCGTGTCAGGACCGTTTTTTCAAGGCAGGGCAAAAGGGGCAGCTTCCCTGGGTCCCATCATTGTTGTGGGGCCATAAGCAGCTGCCTCATACTTGCCAACTATCCTAGTTTAAATTCCCTCGTCCCTTGAAGTTTTAGACATGTAAATAACCAGCATTGATATGTAAATAGTGGTTGCATTAATATGTAAATAGTTGTGCACCAACGGTATTGATATGTAAATAGAGGCAGCATTCATATGTATATCATGCCCCCCTGAGGTCATTTCCACCATCACTTCTGCTGAATGCTGCCCACTAGGGAGATAAAGGTGGTCAGTGTAGATCCCTTCTTACATTGGTGGTTACTGTGAATGCTCCTATTACATTGGTGGTCAGTGTAAATCCCTTCTTACATTGGTGGTTACTGTGAATGCTCCTATTACATTGGTGGTCAGTGTAAATCCCTTCTTACATTGGTGGTTACTGTGAATGCTCCTATTACATTGGTGATCAGTGTAAATCCCTTCTTACATTGGTGATTACTGTGAATGCTCCTATTACATTGGTGGTCAGTGTAAATCCCCATTACATTGGTGGCCAGTGTAGAAATTCCTCTTTATATTGGTAATCGGTAGGAAAAATCCAAACTTGCATTTGTGGTCAGTTTTGAATCCTTCCTTACATTAGTGATCCATGTAGAAGCCCCCTTTAAATTGTCTGTGAGTGTAAATCCCCCGTTACATTGGTGGCCGTGTAGAAATCCCCCTTTATTAGTTGTTGATGTAAAATCCCCCATCACATTGGTTGCAAGTGTAAATTCTTCATTACATTGTTGATCAGTGTACATTTCCCTTTACATTGGTGATAAGTGCAGAATTTCCCTTACACTGGTGGTCAGTGTAAATCCCCCCATTATGTTGAGAAATAGAAAGAGCTTGGAGATACAGGGCTTTTAAGGTACCTAATAATACAAGTAACACACAATAACAAGTTAAAACAGACAAATGTTTTTTATTTGGAAAGGATTAAAAAAAGAAAATGTAGTGACTGCAATCATGCCTGCTAACATAGGTCTATACATAAAACCTATTACAGAAAAACAGGAATTACAGCACTCAAATACATAAAACACTCCGTTCCCATTTTTCGACATGTTTCGCCTATGTGGCTTCTTCAGGAAAAGGACGCAGAGTAATCTTTCTATATAGAGAAATATATCCCACTCTAGATGTATATAACTAGAAAGAAAGACAAAAAATAATATATAATAATACATGAAAGCTAAAGTGACACAAACAAAATAAACAAAATAAACATTTTTGCAGCTGTGTGGCTCCACCTTTATAATGGTAGTCAATGTAAATCCCCCTTTATATTGGTAATCAGTGTAAATCCCCCCTAACATTGGTGGTCATTGGAGGTGCTTTGCAGGCAGTGAGGAGATAACGTGCTATAAACTTTAACAACCAATCAGTGAGCAGTAATGATGTGCACTAACCTCTTCCAACAATCATTGAGTGGTAAGGATATGCAGTAGCGTCTAGCAACCAATCAGTGAGCAGTAATAACTTGCAGTAACCTCTAGCAACCAATTAGTGAGTGGTAATGATGTCTAGTAACCTCTAGCAACCAATGATTGAGCAGTATTGATGTACAGTAACCTCTAGCAACCAATCAACAAGCAGAAGTCATGTGCTGTAACCTCTAGCAAATAATCAGTGAGCCATAATGTGTGCTGTGACCTCTAGCAGCCAGTCAGTGAGCAGTAATGATACACTGTAACCTCTGGCAAACAATCGCTGCCTGATCACTAAACTGATTTCTAGTCTAGCTGCTATTTATTGTATATCTCAGAGCAGGTGGAGAGCAAAATTGCATAGGGAGGAGGCAAGAAAATGTTTGCCCAGGGTCCAATCAATATTAAAGATGACCCTGGGTCATGTAACACCATACTCATGTGACATTTTTATCATTTGTATTCACACAAATAGAGCTTTCTTTTGGTGCCTGGGGTTTGTTTTTTTTGCTAAATAGACAAAAAAAGACTGAAAATGTTAAATAGTTACATAGTTAGTCAGGTTGAAAAAAGACACAAGTCCATCCAGTTCAACCACAAAAAAAAAAAAAATCGACACCAACCACCAAGTTTTTCTTCATTTCTGTTATAAATTTTGCAAGTAAATAATCTTTATTGATAAATTTAGGCCAAAATGTATTCTACTCCATTTCGTTGGTGAACATCCCCCAAATCCAAAATTCATATTTTGAGGGGACTGCAAATTTACACTGTTATACAAGCTGTACACTCACTACTTTACATTGTAGACAAGTGTCATTTCTTCAGTGTTGTCACATGAAAAGATACAACAAATGTCACTGAGGGGTGTACTTATTGATAAACTGTATTATTATTTATTGATAAACTGTGGAATGTATTGATTAGCTGTATTACAGTGCCTTGCGAAAGTATTCGCCCCCCCCCCTTGAACTTTTCAACCTTTTGCCACATTTCAGGCTTCAAACATAAAGATATAAAATTTTTATTTTTTGTGAAGAATCACCAACAAGTGGGACACAATTGTGAAGTGGAACGAAATCTATTGGATTTTTGAAACTTTTTTAACTAATAAAAAAATGAAAAGTGGGGCGTGCAAAATTATTCGGCCCCCTTGCGTTAATACTTTGTAGAGCCACCTTTTGTTGCAATTACAGCTGCAAGTCTCTTGGGGTATGTCTCTATCAGTTTTGCACATCGAGAGACTGAAATTCTTGCCCATTCTTCCTTGCAAAACAGTTCGAGCTCAGTGAGGTTGGATGGAGAGCGTTTGTGAACAGCAGTTTTCAGCTCTTTCCACATATTCTCGATTGGATTCAGGTCTGGACTTTGACTTGGCCATTCTAACACCTGGATACGTTTATTTGTGAACCATTCCTTTGTAGATTTTGCTGTATGTTTGGGATCATTGTCTTGTTGGAAGATAAATCTCCGTCCCAGTTTCAGGTCTTTTGCAGACTCCAACAGGTTTTCATCCAGAATGGTCCTGTATTTGGCTACATCCATCTCCCCCTCAATTTTAACCATCTTCCCTGTCCCTGCTGAAGAAAAGCAGGCCCAAACCATGATGCTGCCACCCAGAGGCGGCTCTCTAATTAGGCAAATTAGGCGATTGCCTAAGGCCCCGCAGTCTCATAGGGCCTCGCAATCGACTAATTTGCCTGTGATCAATGCGGTGGCAGCAAGTGCGGGGAGCGGGACAGTACAGTCCTCTAGGTGGCGCAGTGGCTGGATGACAGACGGCATGAGGGCGGCATGTCCATGTGGGACCCTCACCTGAGCTTCTCTCTTGTGCCGCTCACCAGACCTCACCTCCGCACCTGCCTCCTATTTGGTTCTGGAGTGGGGGGGGTTGCTGAAAAACCACCCAGCTGGATAGTCCCACCATGAGTGTGAAGAGGGAGGAACTCTTATGCTGCCGACCAGAGCAAAGGTGAGTGCCCATGTCGTGCAGCCTTCCCTGTGTGCCTGAATAGGAGGAGCGGTGGGGAGACTGCACATAGATAGTGGAATTGATTTTTCCATATTACTCCATACAGCCGCTGAATGTCTGCAGGGAGGAGAGGTGATCATTCAGCGGTTGCATGGAGGAATATGGAAAAATCAATTCCACTATCTATGTGCAGTCTCTCCACCACTCCTATCTAACTTTTTCTGCATCCCCCGTACTCTCCGGCCCCTCTGTGTACTCCCTGGCTCCGCCCCTCTGTGTTCTCCCTGGCTCCGCCCCTCTGTGTTCTCCCTGGCTCCGCCCCTCCGTGCGCTCCCTGGCCCCACCCCTCCTGCTCTCCAGCCCCTCCTTGTGCTCCCTGGCTCCGCCCCTTCTTGTACTCCCTTTCTCCACGCATCCTGCTCTTCACCCCCTCCCTTTGCTCCCTGGCTCCGCCCCTCCTGCTCTCCAGCCCCTCCTTGTGCTCACTGGCTCCGCCCTTCTTGTGCTCCCTTTCTCCACGCCTTCTGCTCTTCAGCCCCTCCCTTTGCTCCCTGGCTCCTCCCCTCCTGCTCTCCAGCCCATTCTTGTCCTCGCTGGCTCCACCCCCATTTCGCTAGCACCCCCTGCTCTCCAATTCTTTCTGCCTCCCCCTCTCAAGCTCCCCCCCCAGCACTCTTCACCCCCACCCTTAGCACTATCTGGCCCCAGCACTCTCCACCCTACACCCCCTGCGGCTCTCTCTGGCCCCCAGCACTCTCCACCCCACACCCCAGCACTCTCCACCCTCCACCCCCAGCACTCTCCACCCTCCACCCCCAGCTCTCTCCGGCCCCACCCCCCAGCACTCTCTGCCCCCAGCACTCTCCCCCCCCACCCCCCAGTACTCTCTGGCCCCCAGCACTCCCTGCCCCCCCACCCCCCAGCAATCTCTGGCCCCCAGCACTCCCTGCCCCCCACCCCCCAGCAATCTCTGGCCCCCACCCCCCAGCACTCTCTGGACCCCAGCACTCTGCCCCCACCCCCAGTAATCTCTGGCCCCCACCCCCAGCACTCTCTGGCCCCAGCACTCCCCGCCCCCCACCCCCCAGAAATTTCTGGCCCCCACCCCCCAGCACTCTCTGGCCCCCAGCACTCTCTGGCCCCCAGCACTCTCTGCCCCCACCCCCAGTAATCTCTGGCCCCCACCCCCAGCACTCTCTGGCCCCCAGCACTCTCTGCCCCCCACCCCCCAGCACTCTCCGCTCCCCACCCCGAGCATTCTCTGGCCCCAGCACTCTCCGCCCCCCACCCCCAAGCATTCTCTGGCCCCCAGCACTCTCCGCCCCTCACCCCGAGCATTCGCTGGCCCCCAGCACTCTCCGCCCCCCACCCCAAAGCATTCTCTGGACGCCAGAACTCTCCACCCCCCACCCCGAGCATTCTCTGGCCCCAGCACTCTCCGCCCCCCACCCCGAGCATTCTCTGGCCCCCAGCACTCTCTGCCCCCCAGCATTCTCTGGCCCCCAGCACCCTCCAGCCCCCACCCCCCAGCACTCTCCGGTCCCCACCCCCCAGCACTCTCCGGTCCCCACCCCCCAGCACTCTACAGCTTCTCCCTGCTCTTTGCCCCCCCAGGGGCTACAGACAGGGACAGATCTCTAGATCTCTCTCACCCCCTTTCCCTCACCCCCCTCTTTCTCACTTCCCCCTCTCTCTCCCCCTCTCTCCCCCTCTATCTTTCACTCCCTCCCCCCTCTCTCTACCCCTCTCCCTTCCTCCCTCCCCCCTCTTCTCTTACCCCCTCTCCCTCCCCCTCTCTCAACCACACTCCTCTCCCTTACCCCTTCCCACCCCCTCTCTCTCTCCTTTCCCTCCCTCTCTCCCTTCCCTCCCCTTCCCTCCCATCCCTCCCTCTCTCCCTTCCCTCCCTCTCTCCCTTCTCTCCCCTCTCTCCCTTCCTCGCTCTCTCCCTTCCCTCGCTCTCTCCCTCCCTCGCTCTCTCCCCTCCCTGCTCTCTCCCCTCCCTCGCTCCCTCCCTCCTCACTCTCTCCCCTCCCTCGCTCTCTCCCCTCCCTCGCTCTCTCCCCTCCTCCCCTCCTCTCTCCCCTCCCTCCCCCCTCCCTCCTTCCTCCTCCTTCCTCTCCTCCCTCCCCTCCTTCTCCTCCCTCCTCTCCCTCCTCTCCCTTCCCTTCCCCCTTTCCTTCCCTCTCTCCCTTCCTCCCTCTCCTCCTCCCTCCTTCTCCTCTCTTCCCCCTCCCCCCTCCTCCTCTCCTCTCCTCTCCCTCTCTCTCTCCCCTTCCCTTCCTTCTCTCTCTCTCTTCCCTCTCCTCTCTCTCTCCCTTCCTTCCCTCTCTCTCCCTCCTTCCCTCCCTCTCTCCCCTTTCCTTCCCTCTCTCCCCTCCCTTCCTTCCCTCTCTCTGTCCCTTCCCTTCCTTCCCTCCCTCTCCGTCCCTTCCCTTCCCTCTCTCTGTCCCTTCCCTTCCCTCTCTCTGTCCCTCTCTCTGTCCCTTCCCTTCCATCCCTCTCTCTCTTCCCTTCCTTCCTTCCCCCTCTCCCTCCCCCCTCCCTTCCTCTCTCCCTCCCCCCTCCCTTCCTCTCTCCTCCCCCCTCCCTTCCTCTCTCCTCCCTTCCTCTCTCCTCCTTCCTCTCTCCTCCCTTCCCTCTCTCCCTTCCTCTCTCCCTTCCTCTCCCTTCCCTCCCTTCCTCTCTCCTACCTTCCCTCCCTCTCTTCCCCCTTCCTCGCTCTCTCCTTCCCTCTTCTTCCTCTCCTTCCCCCTCCCTTTCCTCCCTCTCTCCTCCTCCCTTTCCTCCCTCTCTCCTCCTCCTCTTCTCTTTCTCCTCCCTTCCCTCTCTCCTTCCTTCCTCTCTCCCCCTCCCCTCCCTTTCCTTCCCTCCCTCCCTTTCCTTCCCTCCCTCCCTTCCTTCCTTCCTTCCTCCCTTTTTCTCCCTTCCTCCCTTCCCTTCCTTCCTCCCTCCCCTCCTTCCCTCTCTCCTCCCTCCCCTCCTTCTATCTCCCCTTCCCTCCCTCTCCATCCCTCCGTCTCTCCTCCCCACCCTCTCTCCTCCCTTCCCTCCCTCCCTCTCTCCTCCCTTCCCTCCCTCCCTCTCTCCTCCCTTTCCTCCCTCTCTCCTCTCTTCCCTCCCTCTCTCCTCTCTTCCCTCCCTCTCTCCTCTCTTCCCTCCCTCTCTCCTCTCTTCCCTCCCCCTCTCCTCTCTTCCCTCCCTCCCTCTCTCCCTTCCCTCTTCCCCCTCTTGCCCACCCTTTCTCTCCTCCCCCTCTCTCTCTCTCTCCTCCCTCTCTCTCCCCCTCCCCTCCCTCTCTCTCCCCCTCCCCTCCTCTCCTCTTTCCACCACTCTCTCCCCCTTTTGTGCACCCTTTATCTACCCCTCTCTCCCCCCCTCTCCCCCTCTCACTCACAATGTCTTTCTCCCCTCCCCCTCTCTCTCTTTCCCACCCCCTATCTCTCACAATCTCTCTCTTCCCCTCCCCTCTCTCTCCTCTCCTCTCTGTCTCCCCTCCCCACTCTTGCTCCCCCTGCACTGTGCTGGGATCCCCCCGCTCTACTTCCTCTGCGGATATGGAATGGCTTAGTGACATCTCCTCCCCATTCTCCCAAGACACAGGAAATTCTTAGAGGGGTTGCTACCTTGGTGGGCCCCAGATGTTTTAATGGCTGCATATGTCTGATGGGTGAGGAGGGTGCCCTGGAAGTGGTGCAGATGAACTGTTTGCTAGATCTGTGCATCTTTTTGCAGCCATTTTTATTGCTTGAATTTTTTTCCCATTATGGGCGTGATTGGGGCCTCATGTGTAAGTTTTGCCTAAGGCCTCACAAATCCTAGAGCCGCCTCTGCTGCCACCACCATGTTTGACAGTGGGGATGGTGTGTTGAGGGTGAGGAGCTGTGTTGCTTTTATGCCAAACATATCGTTTTGCATTGTGGGCAAAAAGTTTGATTTTGGTTTCATCTGACCAGAGCACCTTCTTCCACATGTTTGGTGTGTCTCCCAGGTGGGTTGTGGCAAACTTTAGACAAGACTTTTTATGGATATCTTTGAGAAATGGCTTTCTTCTTGCCACTCTTCCATAAAGGCCAGATTTGTGCAGTGTACGACTGATTGTTGTCCTATGGACAGACTCTCCCACCTCAGCTGTAGTTCTCTGCAGTTCATCCAGAGTGATCATGGGCCTCTTGGCTGCATCTCTGATCAGTCTTCTCCTTGTCTGAGCTGAAAGTTTAGAGGGACGGCCAGGTCTTGGTAGATTTGCAGTGGTCTGATACTCCTTCCATTTCAAAATGATCGCTTGCACAGTGCTCATTGGGATGTTTAAAGCTTGGGAAATCTTTTTGTATCCAAATCCGGCTTTAAACTTCTCCACAACAGTATTATGGACCTGCCTGCTGTGTTCCTTGGTCTTTATGATGCTCTCTGCGCTTTCAACAGAACCCTGAGACTATCACAGAGCAGGTGCATTTATACAGAGACTTGATTACACACAGGTGGATTCTATTTAACACCATCAGTCATTTAGGACAACATTGGATCATTCAGAGATCCTCGCTGAACTTCTGGAGTGAGTTTGCTGCACTGAAAGTAAAGGGGCCGAATAATTTTGCACGCACCACTTTTCAGTTTTTTCTTTGCTAAAAAAGTTTAAAATATCCAATAGATTTCGTTCCACTTCACAATTGTGTCCCACTTGTTGGTGATTCTTTACAAAAAAATAAAATTTTATATCTTTATGTTTGAAGCCTGAAATGTGGCAAAAGGTTGAAAAGTTCAAGGGGGCTGAATACTTTCGCAAGGCACTGTATATATTGATAAGCTGTATTATTATATATTGATAAGCTGTATTATATATTGATAAGCTGTGGAATGTATTGATAAGCTATATTATTATATATTAATAAGCTGTATTATTATATATTGATAAGCTGTGGAATGTATTGATTAGCTGTATTATATATTGATGAGCTGTT
This sequence comes from Lithobates pipiens, assembly GCF_037356315.1. Classification (NCBI taxonomy): domain Eukaryota; kingdom Metazoa; phylum Chordata; class Amphibia; order Anura; family Ranidae; genus Lithobates; species Lithobates pipiens. The sequence continues at coordinate 114,993,841 of NW_027507685.1, read as the reverse complement.
TCTCTGTGAGATGATGTGTACTAAGCCTGTCTCTTGTACTCAGGTGTGACTCTAAACAAGGCCTTGTGTTGTTCCATGATGTCATCGTGTACATCCTATTGCTCCTCCTCGCGCTCCTCGGGAGCCCCTTCCTGCTGAGAAGAGCCATTGTGAGCGGTAAGAGACTTCTTCCTGCTCTGTATTGTGAATTGTACAAACCTGTCTGTCTGAAGTAATCGGTAATAAAGAAAATTTAGAGTGCAGCCCCTCTCCCAGTCTGAGTGCTGCTGTACAGGAGGCCAAGTCATACACCAGCTGCATTGGAACATACATTGATCATTGATGCAGTGCAGTGTTACATAATGATTCAATGTATCATTTTTCTTTATTTTTTTGCATCATTATTTTACTGTATCTTTGTTCATGAGCTTTCTTGGATTTGCTTTTCTATTATAAAAGATATTGTATTCCTTATAAGACCCCCAACTCACAACAACTGTCTAGCCACCAATCACAATATACGGTCTTTTACCCCTTCCCCCCGAGGGTAAAACCAATGTTAATGCCTAAGCCCAGTTTGGAAACTTTGATCTGTGTTAGTAAATCTGCACATGTCATCACAGCAACTTTGTAGGTCTAGGTGGATTATACCGCGTTTTCAGGGCAAATTCTTTAATTTTGTGGTAAATTGTAATAAATATCTCCAGGATTTTTTTTTTTTGGTCATCAAAGGAAAACTGGCTCAAAATAGTAAAAAAATAAATAAAATGTAACTGTATATTTCTTGCCACTGTCATAACCTACCACCAAAGAACAACCCCAAATAAAATTCTCCTGCTCCGGACGATCGATGTTTGGGTGTTGTTTGTGCCCAGAGTACAGCCCAGAAACAACAGTTCACATGCTGCTTTTTTTAAATCCTACAACACGCTGACACTAATTGAGTCCTGTCCAAAAAATACTGACCTTGATCTTTGACCCCAACACTAACACTGGCATTTCCCTAGATCAAACCTTGATGCAGGTACTTTTTTTTTTATTATTATTTTTTTTTTTTTTTCTACATACACTTTTTTTTTTCTATCTGCACGGACAGAGGAAGATAAACTGTATCATCATCATCTATTCACCCAACAGTCTCCCCGGGCCTTCGCCAAACGGTATCCCTGGGCCATCTCTCAACGGTATCCCCGGTCAACGCTCAACAGTATCCCCGGGCCATTGCCCAACGGTATCCTCAGCCATCTCCCAACAGTATCCCTGGGCCATCGCCCAACGGTATCCCCGGGCTATCGCCCAACGGTATGAAAATATTTAAAAAATACCGTTCTGTCTCTTTAAATAATAAGCAGCAGCCAGCACAACAAAAGAACAATTGCAACAACGTGAAAGATAAATAAAAGTGCAGCGCTAATGTGCAATGTTAAAATTAAACTGAAATAAGTGAAAACAATTCATATGAAAAAAAACTTAAAAGGTACATGGCACACAGTACATGAAACAACAACAGTGCAAAAAAAACCTTTTACAAATAAGTGACCGTGATTAGTGATGGCCGAACGGTTCGCCCGGCGGTCGTTTCGCGGCGAATTTCCGACTTTCGCCGTCCGCGGGTTCGAACGCCTTTTTCCGTCGTTCGCCCCGGCGGACTTACGTGTTTAATGTATACAAGAACTTTAACCTTTCGTGACACGTTTATCATGTGTTACAGGACAACCAATTGAGACATGACAGCTCATGGACACTTGGACATTCCCCCTAACCTATAAATACACCCGATCCGGTGGCCATTTTACATTCTTTCTTCTGTCACTGTAGGGAAAGGATCCTGTGTGGAGTAGGGACAGAGAAAACGCTAGCTATTTGGTACACAAAAGTTCTTTTCAGGACTGGTATAGGTGTTAGGTCAGCAGCCTGAGTTTCTTTTGTCAGTTTAGATAAAGGGACAGAGCGCTGTATGCTGCTATTTTAGGGACAGCTCAGCCAGATTAGTCTTTCTTCATCATCATCATCATCATCATCATTAGCTGTTACTATCAGGTCCACAAAAGAGCTATTCCAGCTAATCGTTCCAGCCTACTCTTTTTTGCCAATTTGTATAGGGACAGGCAGGAAGCAGTGTGTCAGGCAGTGAGGATAATTTTAAAGACTTGCTGTTACTATTAGTTCCACAAAGGTTCTTTTCAGGACTGGTATCAGTGGTACGGTAATAGGCTTGTACACGTATAATATTCTTTCTTCCAAATATAGAAAGAATATTATACTTGACTGCTGCCCTTCTGCTGCAGTCTGCTAATCATTCACAACTCACTTGTTCCACAAAGCTCTTTATCAGGACTGGTAACTTGGTCTGTCTAGGGTGCTACGGTACATAGGCTTGGGTGCGGTACAGTCTGCTGTTCTGTAAGGACCGCTATCGGTCCACAATACATAGGGTTGCCGTGCACTACTGCTGACCGCTGCCCTATACTGCAGCAGTCCTTCAGCGGTATAGGGACTGACGCACAGTCTGCTAAACACTAATACACAACCTGCTTGGTCCACAAAAGTTCTTATAAGGACTGGTAACTTGGTATAGGGTGCTACGGTACATAGGCCTGAGTGCGTTACAGTCTGCTGTTCTGTAAGGACCGCTATCGGTCCACAATACATAGGGTTGACGTGCACTACTGCTGACCGCTGCCCTATACTGCAGCAGTCCTTCAGCGGTATAGGGACTGACGCACAGTCTGCTAAACACTAACACACAACCTGCTTGGTCCACAAAAGTTTTTATAAGGACTGGTAACTTGGTATAGGGTGCTACGGTACATAGGCCTGAGTGCGTTACAGTCTGCTGTTCTGTAAGGACCGCTATCGGTCCACAATACATAGGGTTGACGTGCACTACTGCTGACCGCTGCCCTATACTGCAGCAGTCCTTCAGCGGTATAGGGACTGACGCACAGTCTGCTAAACACTAATACACAACCTGCTTGGTCCACAAAAGTTCTTATAAGGACTGGTAACTTGGTATAGGGTGCTACGGTACATAGGCCTGAGTGCGTTACAGTCTGCTGTTCTGTAAGGACCGCTATCGGTCCACAATACATAGGGTTGACGTGCACTACTGCTGACCGCTGCCCTATACTGCAGCAGTCCTTCAGCGGTATAGGGACTGACGCACAGTCTGCTAAACACTAATACACAACCTGCTTGGTCCACAAAAGTTCTTATAAGGACTGGTAACTTGGTATAGGGTGCTACGGTACATAGGCCTGAGTGCGTTACAGTCTGCTGTTCTGTAAGGACCGCTATCGGTCCACAATACATAGGGTTGACGTGCACTACTGCTGACCGCTGCCCTATACTGCAGCAGTCCTTCAGCGGTATAGGGACTGACGCACAGTCTGCTAAACACTAATACACAACCTGCTTGGTCCACAAAAGTTCTTATAAGGACTGGTAACTTGGTATAGGGTGCTACGGTACATAGGCCTGAGTGCGTTACAGTCTGCTGTTCTGTAAGGACCGCTATCGGTCCACAATACATAGGGTTGACGTGCACTACTGCTGACCGCTGCCCTATACTGCAGCAGTCCTTCAGCGGTATAGGGACTGACGCACAGTCTGCTAAACACTAATACACAACCTGCTTGGTCCACAAAAGTTCTTATAAGGACTGGTAACTTGGTATAGGGTGCTACGGTACATAGGCCTGAGTGCGTTACAGTCTGCTGTTCTGTAAGGACCGCTATCGGTCCACAATACATAGGGTTGACGTGCACTACTGCTGACCGCTGCCCTATACTGCAGCAGTCCTTCAGCGGTATAGGGACTGACGCACAGTCTGCTAAACACTAACACACAACCTGCTTGGTCCACAAAAGTTCTTATAAGGACTGGTAACTTGGTATAGGGTGCTACGGTACATAGGCCTGAGTGCGTTACAGTCTGCTGTTCTGTAAGGACCGCTATCGGTCCACAATACATAGGGTTGACGTGCACTACTGCTGACCGCTGCCCTATACTGCAGCAGTCCTTCAGCGGTATAGGGACTGACGCACAGTCTGCTAAACACTAATACACAACCTGCTTGGTCCACAAAAGTTCTTATAAGGACTGGTAACTTGGTATAGGGTGCTACGGTACATAGGCCTGAGTGCGTTACAGTCTGCTGTTCTGTAAGGACCGCTATCGGTCCACAATACATAGGGTTGACGTGCACTACTGCTGACCGCTGCCCTATACTGCAGCAGTCCTTCAGCGGTATAGGGACTGACGCACAGTCTGCTAAACACTAATACACAACCTGCTTGGTCCACAAAAGTTCTTATAAGGACTGGTAACTTGGTATAGGGTGCTACGGTACATAGGCCTGAGTGCGTTACAGTCTGCTGTTCTGTAAGGACCGCTATCGGTCCACAATACATAGGGTTGACGTGCACTACTGCTGACCGCTGCCCTATACTGCAGCAGTCCTTCAGCGGTATAGGGACTGACGCACAGTCTGCTAAACACTAACACACAACCTGCTTGGTCCACAAAAGTTTTTATAAGGACTGGTAACTTGGTATAGGGTGCTACGGTACATAGGCCTGAGTGCGTTACAGTCTGCTGTTCTGTAAGGACCGCTATCGGTCCACAATACATAGGGTTGACGTGCACTACTGCTGACCGCTGCCCTATACTGCAGCAGTCCTTCAGCGGTATAGGGACTGACGCACAGTCTGCTAAACACTAATACACAACCTGCTTGGTCCACAAAAGTTCTTATAAGGACTGGTAACTTGGTATAGGGTGCTACGGTACATAGGCCTGAGTGCGTTACAGTCTGCTGTTCTGTAAGGACCGCTATCGGTCCACAATACATAGGGTTGACGTGCACTACTGCTGACCGCTGCCCTATACTGCAGCAGTCCTTCAGCGGTATAGGGACTGACGCACAGTCTGCTAAACACTAATACACAACCTGCTTGGTCCACAAAAGTTCTTATAAGGACTGGTAACTTGGTATAGGGTGCTACGGTACATAGGCCTGAGTGCGTTACAGTCTGCTGTTCTGTAAGGACCGCTATCGGTCCACAATACATAGGGTTGACGTGCACTACTGCTGACCGCTGCCCTATACTGCAGCAGTCCTTCAGCGGTATAGGGACTGACGCACAGTCTGCTAAACACTAACACACAACCTGCTTGGTCCACAAAAGTTTTTATAAGGACTGGTAACTTGGTATAGGGTGCTACGGTACATAGGCCTGAGTGCGTTACAGTCTGCTGTTCTGTAAGGACCGCTATCGGTCCACAATACATAGGGTTGACGTGCACTACTGCTGACCGCTGCCCTATACTGCAGCAGTCCTTCAGCGGTATAGGGACTGACGCACAGTCTGCTAAACACTAATACACAACCTGCTTGGTCCACAAAAGTTCTTATAAGGACTGGTAACTTGGTATAGGGTGCTACGGTACATAGGCCTGAGTGCGTTACAGTCTGCTGTTCTGTAAGGACCGCTATCGGTCCACAATACATAGGGTTGACGTGCACTACTGCTGACCGCTGCCCTATACTGCAGCAGTCCTTCAGCGGTATAGGGACTGACGCACAGTCTGCTAAACACTAATACACAACCTGCTTGGTCCACAAAAGTTCTTATAAGGACTGGTAACTTGGTATAGGGTGCTACGGTACATAGGCCTGAGTGCGTTACAGTCTGCTGTTCTGTAAGGACCGCTATCGGTCCACAATACATAGGGTTGACGTGCACTACTGCTGACCGCTGCCCTATACTGCAGCAGTCCTTCAGCGGTATAGGGACTGACGCACAGTCTGCTAAACACTAACACACAACCTGCTTGGTCCACAAAAGTTTTTATAAGGACTGGTAACTTGGTATAGGGTGCTACGGTACATAGGCCTGAGTGCAGTACAGTCTGCTGTTCTGTAAGGACCGCTATCGGTCCACAATACATAGGGTTGACGTGCACTACTGCTGACCGCTGCCCTATACTGCAGCAGTCCTTCAGCGGTATAGGGACTGACGTACAGTCTGCTAATCACTAACACACAACCTGCTTGTTCCACAAAAGTTCTTATAAGGACTGGTAACTTGGTATAGGGTGCTACGGTACATAGGCTTGAGTGCGGTACAGTCTGCTGTTCTGTAAGGACCGCTATCGGTCCACAATAGATAGGGTTGACGTGCACCACTGCTGACCGCTGCCCTATACTGCAGCAGTCCTTCAGCGGTATAGGGACTGACGTACAGTCTGCTAAACACTAATACACAACCTGCTTGGTCCACAAAAGTTCTTATAAGGACTGGTAACTTGGTATAGGGTGCTACGGTACATAGGCTTGAGTGCGGTACAGTCTGCTGTTCTGTAAGGACCGCTATAGGTCCACAATAGATAGGGTTGACGTGCACCACTGCTGACCGCTCACCTATACTGCAGCAGTCCTTCAGCGGTATAGGGACTAAGAGTTTTGTCACAGGGTCATTTAAAAAATGACATGCAGAGGAAGAGGCAGGCCCTTCCGCAGGGGTGGTAGGGGTAGGGCAGGAGCAACAGGCTTGAGCCAAAGTGGGAAGTTGCAGAAGGTGCGTTCAATTACTTTAAAGGATGCACCAGACTTGGTTGAGTGGCTCGCTCAGCCTTACTCTTCTGCACCCTCCTCATCCTCTCGATCTGCACCCTCTTCTTCACTCTCTGCTATGTGCACCCCCAAAGACACTACCACCAACAACACGACCACCACCACCACCACCACATACCTTCCGCTTGAGTCACTGGAATTATTTTCCGATCCATATCAAGAGGACATTTCTGATGCGCAGCCACTCTTGGTATTGGATCAGGAAGAGGAGGTAGCAACAAGCGCTACTCAGCAGTCTGACGCCAGTACCCAGATCAGCCCAAGGAGGAGGTTGGTCCCCGGTGTTGCTGCCTACTCTACTTATAGCGGTGGGGAAGGTGACGTTGATGATGACGTGTCTAGTGATGTCACGTGGGTGCCCACAAGAGAGGAAGAGGAGGGGAGTTCAGAGGGAGATATGGACCAGCAGATAGGGAGGAGAAGCAGCAATGACTTACATTGCACAGCAGGGACAAAGCAGACTGCAAATGTATCAGGAGCGAGTCATCGACCATGTACGGTCACATCTGGCGCTCCCAGGACACCGGCACATGGCTCCGCAGTGTGGGCTTTTTTTAACGTGTCCGCTGCTGACAATAGCGTTGCCATCTGCAATCTTTGCAGTCAACGCGTTAGTCGCGGTAAGCCCAATACTCACCTAGGGACGACCGCCTTAAGAAGGCACATGAGCAGCCATCACCGAGCCCAGTGGGAGCAACGGAACACACAAAGCCACACTGCAGGCTCTCACCGTCCAGCCTCGTCTTCTACTTCTCCTTCTCCTCTCTCCTCACAATTGTCCTCCACTCCACCTTCCATCACGCCAAGCTCACATTTTTCTGCAAAAAGGCAGGCTTCCGTGGGCCTAATGTTTGAGCGTAAAAAAATGATGACGCCGGATAACCCTCTTGCCCAACGGTTGGCGGCTGGCTTGTCAGAACTCATAGCCCGCCAACTACTGCCATATAAACTGGTGGACTCGGAGGCCTTTCGCAAATTTGTGGCCATTGGAACACCACAATGGAAGGTCCCAGGAAGGAAGTATTTCTCAGAGAAGGGCATCCCAGAGCTATATGGCCATGTTCAGCGGCAAGTGAATGTATCTCTGGCACACAGTGTCGGTGCCAAGATACATCTGACCACAGACAGGTGGTCTAGCAAACACGGGCAGGGAAGGTATATCAGTTTTACTGCCCACTGGGTGAACCTTCTGACGGCCGTCAAGCATGTAACCCGTGGCACCCGTGTAGATTTGGTTTTACCGCCACGGATTGCATGCAGGCCTGACTCTTCTTCTCCTCCTCCTACTCCATCCTCCTCCCTCTCCTCCTCAGCTGACTCCTCCTTTTCCGCTGCTAGCGTCTCTTCCACTGCACCGCCCAAGCTCCCCAGAACCTATTCCACATGCCAGGTGAGACGTTGCCATGCCGTGCTGCGTCTGTTGTGCCTGGAAGCAAAGAGCCACACTGGCCCGGCACTCCTTTCAGCTTTGCGTTCACAGGCAGATGAGTGGCTAACACCGCTCAATTTGACAGTTGGTAAAGTGGTGTGTGACAACGGTGCCAATCTGCTTAGCGCATTGAAACAGGGCAAAATCACGCACGTGCCGTGCATGGCACACGTCTTAAACTTGGTCGTGCAGCGATTCCTTGTCAAATACCCTGGGGTCCAGGACATCTTGCGGCAGGCAAGGAAAATCTCGGCCCATTTCAGAAGATCTTACACGGCCATGGCTCGCCTTGCTGACATTCAGCGGCGACACCATCTGCCGGTCAGACGTCTTATTTGCGATTGCCCGACGCGATGGAACTCAACCTTCTATATGCTTGATAGGCTGCTCCAGCAGAAACGTGCAGTTAACGTCTACCTGTATGAACTCTGCGAAAGAAACGGTTCTGGGGAGCTGGGTTTTTTTTCACCGCGCCAGTGGCTGCTCATGCGCGACACATGCAGACTTCTGCGGCCATTTGAGGAGATCACCAAACTGGTCAGTCGCAGCCATGGCGCCATCAGTGACATGGTACCTTATGCCTTCTTTCTGGAGCGTGCATTGCGTCGTGTCATTGATCAGGCTGTGGAGGAGCAGGAGCGGGAAGATGAGGAAGTCGCAATGCTGGATGAATTCCCAGGGGGGGCTACTCTATCTGAGACAAGTCAACAACAGGAGTCTGATGAGGAGTCAGAGGAGGATGGTGCCGGGGCGGATGAGCAGGAGCAAGAAGAGCATGCTTTAAACCTTTCTGGGATCCCTGTTGTGCGAGGATGGGGAGAGGAGAATGAAGAGGACGACATTATCCTGGATGATGAGCAGGAGCCAGGCCACCACACCGCTTCCACTTTAGTGCAAATGGGGGCCTTCATGCTCCAGTGTTTTAATAGGGACCCCCGTATAAAAAGCATGAGGGTCAAGGACCAGTACTGGGTGGCAACGTACTTAGACCCCCGGTACAAACACAAAATGGCGGAAATGTTACCGCCGTCGCAGAGGGCTGTCAGAATGCAGCACTTCCAGGCCTTGCTTCGAGAAATGCTGCATTCTGCTTTTGCGTGCGCTGGCAGAGGAGCAATTCCCACTCCCAGAGAAGGATTTGCGGGTACCAATCCAACAGCGCCTGCAAGAAGAGGCCGGTTTGAAGATGTGTTGGTGACTTCGGATATGAGGTCATTCTTTCAGCCGACCCATCGACAGGTGTCATCCGGATCCAGCATCAGGGAACGCCTAGACCGTCAGGTGTCCGACTACATTGGGTTAACGGCCGATGTGGACGCTCTGAGGAGTGATGAACCCCTAGACTACTGGGTGGGCAGGCTTGACCTCTGGCCAGAGCTTGCCCAATTTGCAATCGAACTGTTGGCTTGCCCCTCATCCAGTGTCCTGTCCGAAAGGACGTTCAGCGCAGCAGGGGGGATTGTGACCGATAAGCGTACTCGCCTAGCTCACCACAGTGTTAACTACCTCACATTTCTAAAAATGAATGAGGCATGGATCTCGGAGGAATTCAACACATGTGATCAGTAGACCATGTATATGTCTATAAACAATTTTTGGAATCAAGCACACAGACCTTCTTAATTCATTTGGCTCACTTCCCTGACCCAAAAAAGCACACCGTACTATATGCCCCTACCCTCCTCTTTGAAGAGGTTGAGCGGTGTCATATTTCTACTGGGGCTGCTTATTATGAGGGGTTCCCACCATCCCTGTGCTGTGCTGACTTCCTCCTGGGTGTTCTTATTATGAGGGGCTCCCACCATCCCTGTGCTGTGCTGACTTCCTCCTGGGGGTTCTTATTATGAGGGGATCACACCATCCCTGTGCTGTGCTGACTTCCTCCTGGGGCTGCTTACGGTGCTGCTGTCAGCGCTGTATGTCACGGAGCTGCTGTCAGCGCTGTATGTCACGGAGCTGCTGTCAGCGCTGTATGTCACGGAGCTGCTGTCAGCGCTGTATGTCACGGAGCTGCTGTCAGCGCTGTATGTCACGGAGCTGCTGTCAGCGCTGTATGTCACGGAGCTGCTGTCAGCGCTGTATGTCACGGAGCTGCTGTCAGCGCTGTATGTCACGGAGCTGCTGTCAGCGCTGTATGTCACGGAGCTGCTGTCAGCGCTGTATGTCACGGAGCTGCTGTCAGCGCTGTATGTCACGGAGCTGCTGTCAGCGCTGTATGTCACGGAGCTGCTGTCAGCGCTGTATGTCACGGAGCTGCTGTCAGCGCTGTATGTCACGGTGCTGCTGTCAGCGCTGTATGTCACGGAGCTGCTGTCAGCGCTGTATGTCACGGAGCTGCTGTCAGTGCTGTATGTCACGGAGCTGCTGTCAGCGCTGTATGTCACGGAGCTGCTGTCAGCGCTGTATGTCACGGAGCTGCTGTCAGCGCTGTATGTCACGGTGCTGCTGTCAGCGCTGTATGTCACGGAGCTGCTGTCAGCGCTGTATGTCACGGAGCTGCTGTCAGCGCTGTATGTCACGGAGCTGCTGTCAGCGCTGTATGTCACGGAGCTGCTGTCAGCGCTGTATGTCACGGAGCTGCTGTCAGCGCTGTATGTCACGGTGCTGATGTCAGTGCTCTGTATTACGGTGCTGCTGTCAGTGCTCTGTATCTCCTGCACCCTCTTGTTTGCCTACCCTGGTCCCTGACCTTCCCTCTCCTCCATTGCCTTCATTAGCTCCATAGTCCTGAATTGTCAGAACAATTTCCCAAATAAAAAAAAAATGCTTGTAGTTATCGATCCCAAATTCACCTCATACATGTATTATGCTATTGTCCAGGTGGTGGGACTACGTGCTACCCCCTAATAATTACCCCGTGGCCGCAAATTCGACCTAAAGGTTTGCGAAATTCGCCTCCCATTGAAGTCAATGGAGCCCGCGGCGAACGGTCGTTTTCGCGAACGTTTGTGTCCGTTCGCGTTTCGCGTTCGCGAAACGTCCCGTCGGAAGTTCGTCCATCACTAACCGTGATATCCATAGAAAAGAAGATCAAACATGTGAATGAATCAGAGTCCATTGATGAAATGGTGATGACATCATTGTGACTTGTAAAGGAATTTATCAAGAAGTTGTAAAATCCACCCCAATTCTGTGAAGGCCTACCGGAAGTCTCGGACTCAGACCAGCGTTTGCCGAATGAGTCAAACGAGTTTTATGGTGTAACTCACAAAGAATAAAGTGTATCTACATAAACGATCTCTGGCTGAGAAGATAAAAAAGCGCTTTTGTTAAAATTTTCCTGCAATGGCGTCAGCAGAGCCCCAACCCCCCCCCCCCCCTGTATTTATTGTATTTATTACAATTTACCACCAAATTAAAAATCAATTTGCCCTGAAAAATACGCGGTATAATCCACCTGGATGTACAAAGTAGCTGTGATAAAATGTACAGATTTAATTCAGAGCAGGGCTGCCAACCGCCAGTAAATTTACTGACAGTTTGTAAAAATCACCAATTTTTTTTTACAACTGCCAGTAAATATCAGGGGCTGATAATTTCACGCTGTGTTGACTTTTTAAGTGTGAATCAAGCAAATGACTTTGTTTTAGGTATTGTCAGTGTTTCCATATCATGTGTATTCTGTTCAAATATTCACTGTGTTAGCTTTCAATAGTTCTGTCATTTTTCAGGTTGCCGGAAAAAAATGCTGCAGGAAGTTGGCAACCCTGATGCAGAGGTGTACCGGATATAGTGTGTATGTGCGTGTTTCTGTATGAAAAGGATATAAATCTGCTCTGTGAGCACCAACTGCCATTGAAAACCCAGATATTATCTTCCAAAAGCAGCAGTGACATCATCACTGTGCTGTACGTGGCCTGCTCAGGGAGCAGAGCTGTGGGAGGAAACCAGACCAGACTCCCTGCACAAGTAGAGAGAGTAGAGCTGTGGGAGGGGGCTGGCAGGCTCCACCCACTACAGAAAACTATAGGAGGGGTGGAGACAAGCTTTGTCTCCCTGCACAAGTAGAGAGAGTAGAGCTGTGAGAGGGGCCCAGCAGGCTCAACCCACTACAGAAAACTACAGGAAGGAGCGGAGACCAGACCAGTCTCCCTTCACAAGTAGAGAGAGTAGAGCTGTGGGAGGATCCCAACAGGCTCCACTCACTACAGAAACCTGCAGGAGGGGGTGGAGGCCAGAACAGTCTCCCTGCACCCGCTACAGAAAACTACAGGAGGGGGTGAAGACCAGACCAGACTCCCTGCACAAGTAGAGAGAGTAGAGCTGTGGGAGGGGCCCAGAAGGCTCCACCCACTACAGAAAACTACAGGAGGGGGTGGAGACCAGACCAGACTCCCTGCACAAGTAGAGAGAGTAAAGCTGGGGGGGCGGTCAGCAGGCTTCACCCACTACAGAAGCCTGCAGGAGGGGGCAGAGACCAGACCAGTCTCCCTGCACAAGTAGAGAGAGTAGAGCTGTGGGAGGGGCCCAGCAGGTTCCACCCACTACAGAAAACTACAGGAGGGGGCGGAGGCCAGACCAGTCTCCCTGCACCCACTACAGAAAACTACAGGAGGGGGTGAAGACCAGACCAGAATCCCTGCACAAGTAGAGAGAGTAGAGCTGTGGGAGGGGCCCAGAAGGCTCCACCCACTACAGAAAACTACAGGAGGGGGTTGAGACCAGACCAGACTCCCTGCACAAGTAGAGAGAGTAAAGCTGGGGGGGGGGGTGGTCAGCAGGCCCATCAGTTTCCACCTACTATAGGAGGGGGCAGAGACGAGACCAGTCCCCCTGGACAAGTAGAGAGAGCAGCAGTGGGCGGTCTTTATTACAGGAGTCACATGACCGACCATGGATTTATTATGCAAAGTTTAGATTTAGGCCTCCTTCTCACGGTTGTATAGCGATCCATACTCCCCTGGGATGGGCCATCTTCAGTTGCCCGGGATGCTCAGGTGTTCCATGCGGGGCGTGCAGGCAGCCTGTTGAACGTAATGACAGATCGCCAGCTGCATGGACTTCCATGTCCATAGCGGAGTCCCATCCATACGAGTCTGATGCATGGATCGGGATACAAGCAGACTGCATTCTGATCCACACTCAGGGATGCCCATGGAGGTCCATGCATCCGGCAACCTGTTATTACCTATAACAGGCTGCGTACCTGCCCCTGCATGGAACACCCAGGAGGTGAAGACGGCTTTTCCCACGGGTGGAAAGATCTCTACACCTGAATGAATGAGGCCTTGGAGTGAAATAAAGAGGTCTCCGTGGTTGAGTGTTGGATTTGGTGTCCCGTTGTGTGTGGAGATTTCTCTCACTGTCCTACAATGGGAGGAGCTGTGTGTTGGTGGATAGGAGAAAAGTTACAATGGCACGCTTTGTCTTCTCAGGGTATTCTGAATCCCGTATTTTGCTGCGTGCATTCCCAGGCTTTTTTTGGCTGAAGGAGTTCTTCTCCTCTCAGTGTGAAGAAGTGCGGCGGCGCGGCAACGGAAACGCCACCTGCGACCGGTGAGAAGGAGGACGGTGCCGCCAAAGAGGAATATCTGCTGCAAAGTAGAAAGTCTGCGCACACCTCAGGGAAACTCTCCACCCCCCATATATTACAGCTGATGGACTCCTATTCTTCTTCCATGGGTAAGACCATACTGGGGGGGGGGGTAAGACCATACTGTGGGGGCAGGGTCGGGGTGGGTAAGACCATATTGTGGGAGTAAGACCATACTGCGGGGGCAAGGGCATGGTGGGTAAGATCATACTGGGAGCGTAAGACCATACTGGGGGGGGCAGGGTCGGGAGGGGTAAGACCATACTGTGGGGGCAGGGTCAGGGTGGGTAAGACCATACTGTGGGGGTAAGACCATACTGTGGGGGTAGGGTCAGGGTGGGTAAAACCATACTGTGGGGGTAAGACCATACTGTGGGGACAGGGTCGGGGTGGGTAAGACCATACTGTGGGGGCAGGGTTGGGGTGGGTAAGACCATACCGTGGGGGTAAGATCATACTGTGGGGGCAGGGTCGGGGGGGTAAGACCATTCTGTAGGGGTAAAAAAAATACTGTGGGGGCAAGGACGGTGGGGGTAAGACAATACTGTGGGGGTAAGACCATACTGTGGGGGCAGGGTCGGGGAGGTAAGACCATACTGCGGGGGGCGGGGGGTTAGGACCATACTGTGGGGGCTAAGACCATACTGCGGGGAGCAGGGGGGAGGTTAGGACCATACTGTGGGGGTAAGACCATACTGCGGGGAGCAGGGGGAGGTTAGGACCATACTGTGGGGCTAAGACCATACTGTGGGGGCAGGGTCGGGGGGGTAAGACCATACTGTGGGGGCAGGGTCAGGGGGGTAAGACCATACTGTGGGGGTAAGACCATACTGTGGGGGCAGGGTCAGGGCAGTAAGACCATACTGTGGGGGAAGGGTCAGGGGGTAAGACCATAATGTGGGGTAAGACCATACTGTGGGGGAAGGGTTTGGGGGGTAAGACAATACTGTGGGGGGTAAGACCATACTGTAGGGAGCGGGGTGGGCGGGGGGCTTAGGACCATACTGTGGGGGGTACTTTTTGTTTACAAGTAAGAATCGCTAGAAAATTACTTATAACCCCCAATTAAAGATTTTTTTGTAGCAAAGACCCTATAGAAAAAAATGGGCAGTTGTTGCAATTTTTTATGTCACGCGGTATTTGCGCAGCGGTTTTTTACCTGCAATTTTTTTTGAGGAAAAAATACACTTTAATGAAAAAGAAAAAAAACACAATAGTTACTCCAATATTTTGTTTGTTACATTGGAAAGCTGATGTTATGCTGAGTAACTGGATACCTAACATTTCACGCTTTTAAATTGCGCACGCTCGTGGAAAGGCGATTACCAGTTTAGAGTTACAGAAGAGGTCTAGTGCTTGGTTGTTCACAGCGATACCTCGCATGTGTGATGCGAACATCGTTCACACATGTGGGCGTGACCTACGTATGCGTTCGCCACTGCACGGGGGGAACGGGGGCACTTTAAAAACATTATTTTTCTGTTAATAATTTAATTTTTTTTTTTTTATTTAACATTTTTTTTTTTTGGATCAGTTGTTATCGCAAGAAATGTAAGCATCCCTTGCGACAACAATACAACATGACAGGGCCTCTTTATGGAAAGATCTGGAGTCAAAAAGACTCTAAATCTCTCATCTACAATGTAAACCATTAGATCAAAACAAAAAACAAAAAACATTGATCTAATGCTTTAAATAAAAAAATAAATAAAAAAAAATGGCCTTGTTTACATTGTGGTGGAACCGATGGTGACGTCATGAGGATTTTTTTGTTAATTTAATTTATATTTTTATTTTTTTGGCCAATTTTATTTATTTTTTATCTTATTTTTTGGCTTCAAAACTTGTGTAATGTCTAAAAATAAGTATGAATAATGTGACATTGCAGCTACCGCAGATCTTGTTTGCCAGACTCCTAAGATTTGTAAGAATTGTAAGAATGTTTCAAACCTGAAATTCCAGTTTTGGTTGGATTGACCCTTTAACAATAAAGGGAATTAAATTGAAGGTGTGGGTCGCAGCAACCAGATGCCGTCTGTCATTGTTGAAGCTCGGGTGAGAAAATAAAAATGGCGGGATCTGGTTTCTCCGACTGACCCCTCCAGTCTTCCTTTCCTCCACCTGCATAGAATAACCTCCATCATTCATCTTCTTGTCTTCTTCTCTGCACTATAGAACAGGCCCTCTTGTTCTGTCCACAGAATTAAGTTCTGCTTTGGAAATAAAGTTGACTCCTGCAGACAAGGGATACGATGGCGGCTCCTCCTACTGGATCTGAGCGGACCACGTGTCACTTTTGGTACTTGGACTGCAACCCTTCAACTCCAACAGTCTTTATAAGTGTGCGGACATCGATATGTAGAGGGACATTAGCAGTGATCTCTACCAGCCTCATGTACCATATCCCCCATAGACCACCAACCTCAATACCATATCCCCCATAGACCACCAACCTCAATACCATATCCCCCATAGACCACCAACCTCAATACCATATCCCCCATAGATTACAAACCTCAATACCATATCCTCCATGGATTACCAACCTCAATACCAATTCCCCCATAGACTACCAACCTCAATACCATATCCCCCATAGACTACCAACCTTAATACCATATTTCCCATAGCCTACCTACCTCAATACCAAATCCCCCATAGATTACTAACCTCAATACCATTTCCCCCATAGCCTGCCAACCTCAATACCATATCCCCATAGACTATCAACCTCAATACCATATTCCCCATAGCCTACCAACCTCAATACCATATCCCCCATAGCCTACTAACCTCAGTTCCATACCCCCCATAGACTACCAACTTCAAGTACCATATCCCCCATAGACTACCAACCTCAGTACCATATCCCCCATAGCCTACCAACCTCAATACCATATCCCCCATAGACTACCAATCACAACTTGGTACCATATACCCCATAGACTACTAACCTCAATACTATATCCCCCATAGTCAACTAACCTCAAATACCATATTCCCCATAGCCTACCATCCTCATATACCATATCCCACATAGCCTACTTACCTCATGTACCATATCATGTATAGATTACCAACCTCAAGTACCATATCTCCTATAACCTACCTGCTCAATGCACCATATCCCCCATAGCCTACCAACCTTATGTACCATGTCCCCAACAGCCTACCAACCTCACATACCATGTCCCCCATAGACTACCAACCTCACGTACCATGTCCCCCATAGCCTACCAACCTCCCGTACCATGTGCCCCATATCCTACCAAGTCTCCCATAGCCTACCAACCTCACATACCATGTCCCCCATAACCTACCAACCTCACGTACCATGTCCCCCATAGTCTACCAACCTAACGTACCATGTCCCCAACAGCCTACCAACCTCACATACCATGTCCCCCATAGCCTACCAACCTCACGTACCATGTCTCCCATAGCCTACCAACCTCATGTACTATGTCCCCCATATCCTACCAACCTCACCTACCATGTCCCCCATAACCTACCAACCTCACGTACCATGTCCCCCATAACCTACCAACCTCACGTACCATGTCCCCCATAGCCTACCAACCTCACGTACCATGTCCCTCATAGCCTACCAACCTCACGTAACATGTCCCCCATAGCCTACCAACCTCAGGTACCATGTACCCCATAGCCTACCAACCTCACGTACCACGTCCCCCATAGCCTACCATCCTTACGTACCATGTCCACCATAGCCTACCAACCTCATGTACCATGTCCCCCATAGCCTACTAATCTCAAGTACCATATCCTCATTCACTCACTTTCTTGAGCAGCATGTCTCCAACCAAACCTGTAGTATGTCCCTAATTTCTGACCATCACTATTGGCAGTCTCTGACAATCCTCTAACATTTTTATATATGCAGCACTTTGGTGTTGTCAGAGCCATGGTTGAGGCCACCTATCTCTGGTCTGAACTAACAGAATTAAAGTGGGACTCCAGGCACACAGCTGTGTACCTACATCAGCTCTCTTACTGCCAAGGGCTTTCGTAATTGTTTGTATCATCCCAAGTTATTTAAACAACTCTGCCACACTGCATGGACAGACCCTCTATTTACTGGTTCCCCTTCCTGCTTATTGGACAAAGGTGATGAGACCCCATTCATTATTTGGTGACTGGACATTGGACAGAGGTGATGAGGCCCCATTCGTTGTCTGGGGATTGGACATTTGACAGAGGTCATGATACCCAATTCATTATTTGGTGATTGGACATTGGATAGAGGTGATAAGACCCCATTCATTGTCTGGTGAATGGACATTGGACAGAGGTCATGATACCCGATTCATTATTTGGTGACTGGACATTGGACAGAGATGATGAGACCCCATTCATTGTCTGGTAACTGGACATTGGACAGAGGTGATGAGACCCCATTCATTGTCTGGTGACTGGACATTGGACAGAGGTGATGAGGCCCCATTCGTTGTCTGGTGATTGGACATTGGACAGAAGTGATGAGGCCCCATTCATTGTCTGGTGACTGGACATTGGACAGAAGTGATGAGGCCCCATTTTTTGTCTGGTGATTGGACCTTGGATAGAGGTGATAAGACCCCATTCATTGTCTGGTGAATGGACATTGGACAGAGGTCATGATACCCGATTCATTATTTGGTGACTGGACATTGAACAGAGGTGATGAGACCTCATTCATTGTGTGGTGACTGGACATTGGATAGAGGTGATGAGGCCCCATTCATTGTCTGGTGACTGGACATTGGACAGAGGTGATGAGGCCCCATTCATTGTCTGGTGACTGGACATTAGATAGAGGTGATGAGGCCCCATTCATTGTCTGGTGACTGGACATTGGATAGAGATGATAAAGCCCCGTTCATTGTCTGATGACTGGATATTGGACAAAGGTGATGAGGCCCCATTCGTTGTCTGGTGACTGGACATTGGATAGAGGTGATGAGGCCCCATTCATTGTCTGGTGACTGGACATTGGATAGAGGTGATGAGGACCTATTCATTGTCTGATGACAGGACATCGGGCAGAGGTGATGAGACCCCATTAATTGTCTGGTGACTGGACATTGGACAGAGGTGATGAGACCCCATTCATTGTCTGGTGACTGGACTTTGGCTAGAGGTGATGAGGCCCCATTCATTGTCTGGTGACTGGACATTGGATAGAGGTGATGAGGCCCCATTCGTTGCCCGGTGACTGGACATTGGACAGAGATGATAAAACCCCATTCATTATCTGGTGACTGGACATTGGATAGAGGTGATGAGGCCCCATTCATTGTCTGGTTACCAGGCTAAAGAAGAAGTAACATAAGAAAGTTTCATTACTGTTCCAGGAAATAAGTGTCACCTGCCTGGATGTTCAGCCTGGCCGAGGTGTGTAAATTGCAGGTAGGAATGAGTGCAACTGGGAGATTTTGTCCCTAAAATGTTACTGATATTTAGGAAATTTCAACAAATTTCAAATGGAGCCAATTGAGGACGTTCAAATTGAGATGATTTTGGTGGAGGATACTAGCCAGGGTGTAGATATGGAGGAAGAGAATAAAGTCCAAACCCTTCCTCCACTGGAGTTCGGCTTTACAGTGAACCTTGCACCTAAATAGCAAGTTAAGATTCTATAGTGTGCCCCCCCCCCCCCTTAACAAAATGTAGCATAAGAGAACAAAGCGGGGGCTGGGGGGGGACCATGCTAGAAAAGCCGACCTTTCATGGAGTACAAGGTCCACCTTAATAAAACCATTCCAGATAATAATAAAGAGTAACAAGTCTTTGTAAGGAGATTAGATCTTGATATTCACTTATCCCAAGCACAAACAAGAGGATTGTAGAAATCTACACTTCAAATATTGGCCCACCGGGCCCTGTGCACTTCAAATATTGTCTCTCTGGCCCTAATTGTCTTCTATGTGTAACTTAACAATGACAGCGGTGATGCAGGGAGATTGCAGATGAAATCTGAAACATGAACAATTCTGATGCAAAGTCTAATTAAACACTGTTGTTTGAAGCATCAACAGAAATGTTGGTCTTTATTGAGTTTTGCTCTATATACACTTTTTTTACAGCTTCTCTTGAATTAGGCCTGTGGATTGTCCATTCAAGGCCATCGGCATCCCACACATCCCTAGCATTGCATACATATTCATTTCCCCGCCGGTGCAGGGATCTAAGGAAATATACAGTACTTCCAAGTATGGTGGGCTATGTGACAGCATTAGTACAATTATCCCTGTGTAGGGCACATGACATTGGAGTCTGTAGACTGTGTAGACCACTTGCCAAAGGAGTCTTTTGACTGTGTAGACCACTTGCCAAGGGAGTCTGTTGGCCACGGGACATAGAAATCTGTAGGCTGTGTAGACCACATGCCAAGGGAGTGTGTAGACTACGTGCCAAGGGAGCCTGTAAACTGTGTAGGCCATATGACTTGGGAGTCTGTAAACTGTCTAGGCCATATGACTTGGGCGTCTGTAGATTGTGTAGGCCACATGACATGGTAATCTGTAGACTGTGTAGGCCACATGATATGGGAGTCTGTATACTGTGTAGGCCACCTGACTTGGGAGTCTGTAGACTGTGTAGGCCACATGACTTGGGAGTCTGTAGACTGTGTATGCCACATGACTTGGGGGTCTGTAGACTGTGTAGGCCACTTGACATGGGAGTCTGTATACTGTGTAGGCCACATGACATGGGAGTCTGCAGACTGTGTAGGCCACATGATATGGGAGTCTGTATACTGTGTAGGCCACATGACTTGGGGGTCTGTAGACTGTGTAGGCCACCTGACATGGGAGTCTGTATACTGTGTAGGCCACATGACATGGGAGTCTGCAGACTGTGTAGGCCACATGACATGGGAGTCTGTAGACTGTGTAGGCCACATGACTTGGGAGTCTGTAGACTGTGTAGGCCACATGACTTGGGAGTCTGTAGACTGTGTAGGCCATATGACTTGGGAGTCTGTAGACTGTGTAGGCCACATGACATGGAAGTCTGCAGACTGTGTAGGCCACATGACATGGGAGTCTGTAGACCATAGTAGGACATAACTTCAGCAATTTCAGCTTTCACTGGATTTTCCTTTCACACCCAATAGCTGGAGTGGAGGATAGTGGGTAAAGCATCACTCCCAGATGTCCCTGATTTGGAACAAAGTCCCCCTGTCCCTCTCTCCTCCTCATTTGTCCCTCATTTTGGTCTGATCTATATAGTTGTATATAAAATGCACTATTTATATATCAAAGAGTGCTTCCCAGTGCTAAACCTTTCATTCAAATTCTAAATTGCTGCATTTGTAAAGTCCAAAATCCAATATAAAGGAATCCTAGTGGTTAAAATAAATAAAAGTAAATAATAAAAAAAAGTTAAGGTTTAACTAATTTTTTTTTTTTTTTGCATGATTCTCCTTTAAGGTGGCATGGCGGGGGTGTGTCCTATGACTACATACTTTTGCTAGTAGGTGTCCCTTGTTCCCATCTCAAAAAGTTAGGAAGTATGGGTAAAGGAAAGGTAAGTGTATGGTGTGGAGGAGGGGGCGTTAATGTAAACCCGATGGATGGCCCTACGTAGGCCAGGTACAGGTTCACTCTGAATACTGGTATTGCTCTGATTAGGTTTCTTGCCGGTCCATGTCATGGAAGCCTGAGCTGGCCCCTTCAATGCGGTCTTCCAGGTGGGCAGGCGTTACCTCCCAATGACTCTGGCCCTACTTGGATATTAGACCTGGAGAACTATAAAGGATGCCTCCGACTACTCCCCTGCCCGAGATATGGGCATTTCCCAGGAAGAGCCCAGAACCTCCCCTGCCCATATCTGGTGTAAATAAGGCTCTATAATGGGCCTGTTGAGGTTCTCCATAAACTCCATCTCCAGGAGTCTCCATCTTCTGGTGAATACAACTTCCCCACCTGCACTTTGCACCTCTGCTGACGGCACACTGATTGAATCCACTCATTTCTACAACAGAATGTAATCTTTTATCTGCGGCCCGCTCCCTTTCACCTTCTCCAGGCCTCGTTATCACCGGTATGTGGTTGGGTCTATCCGCCCTCGCCAATAGATGGCCAATTAATGAACTAAATGTGTTTTCAAACACTGCCATTTAATACTGATTTTTTTTCTCCCCTGTATGATACTCGTGTCCAACCAGCTGACCTATCAGATGATCGGTATCAGTCTGACTCAGCTCAGGTGGTGGTTACAGACGGAGGGCTGGTGTGGCAGAAATCCTCCATATAAAACATACGACTAAAGCACGGAGCCTTCAAAGCCAAACTCCAACCTAAACCTAAACTAATGTTAAAACGCCCCCCCCCCCCTACTAACACTTATGCTGATAAGATGGAAGTACTTACCTATTTTAAGCCCGCTCCGTTCCAGTTATGCATGCTTATATGTCCGCCAGCACCGGCTGCAGGGGAGAGGAGGGAGCATTTCAGCAAGGGGCTGGTAATGTTCTCGAAATTATTAGACTCGTCACCTGGCAAGGGCCGGAGTGGTGATGTCCCCTTTTAGGCTCCTGTCACCCATCCGTTGTCGGTGCTCCCTCTTCTTACCTGCAGCAAAGTCGCATGACAAGTCGCACCCTATGTTTCCCAATGATAACCATTCATATCTGTGTGACTTCAAGTCAGTTTCGACTTTCATTTGACTTCAGGGATATGGACTTCAATGTAAACCCTTAAGAGTCACATTAAAGTCACACCTGCATGATATGCATGTGACTTGTGAAAAGAATGCCGGCAATGAAAAAAAAACAGCTTGAAGCCCCCCCATATGTATTTTAAAGGAAAACCCATGCCAAATAATAAAAAAAAAAAACAGCGTGGGCACCCCAAAAAATATATACCAGACCATTATCTGTGGATGCAGCCTGGCAGGTCAGGAAAAGGGAGGGGGGGGCGGAATGAACTAGCACCCCCTACCTGAACCATACCAGGCCCTCAATGTGGAGGGGGCAGGCCCCCCCACCACCCCAAAAACACCTTGTACCCATGTTGATGAGGTCAATGGCCTCTTTCCTCACAACACTGGGTGATGGGGATGCTTATTGAATTCTGGAATCCCTATATACAGCTATGAGGAACCTGGAGTGTCTGGGCACAGGAAATGCTCCGATATCAGGTGTGTCTGGGTTCAGGAAGTGCATCAATTTCAGGTGTGTCTGGGTACAGGAAGTGCTCCGATATCAGGTGTGTCTGGGCACAGGAAGTGCTCTGATATCAGGTGTGTCTGGTTACAGGAAGTACTCCGATATCAGGTGGGTCTGGGTACAGGAAGTGCTCCGATATCAGGTGTGTCTGGGTACAGGAAATGCTCCAATATCAGGTGTGTCTGGGTACAGGACGTGCTCTGATATCAGATGTGTCTGGGTACAGGAAGTGCTCTGATATCGGGCGTGTCTGGGTACAGGAAGTGCTCTGATATCAGGTGTGTCTGGGTATGGGAAGTGCTCTGATATCAGGTGTGTCTGGGTACAGGAAGTGCTCTGATATCAGGTGTGTCTGGGTACAGGACGTGCTCTGATATCAGATGTGTCTGGGTACTAGAGTTGCCACCTCATCCCTTTAACCACTTGACCACTGGGCACTTAAACACCCTTAATAACCAGACCAATTTTCAGCTTTCGTTGCTCTCACATTTTGAATGACAATTACTCAGTCATGCAACACTGTACCCTTATGAAATTTTTGTCCTTTTTTTTCACACAAATGGAGCTTTCTTTTGGTGGTATTTAATCACCGCTGGGTTTTTTATTTTTTGTGCTATAAAAGAAAAAATACAGAAAATTCTGTAAAAAAATGAATTTTTCTTCGTTTCTGTTATAAAAATTTAGCAGATTAGTAATTTTTTCTTCATAAATTTTGGCCAAAATTTATACCACTACATATCTTTGGTAAAAATAAGTACAAATTGGTGGATATTATTTGGTCTTTGTGAAAGTTATAGAGTCCACAAGCTATGGTGCCAATATCTGAAAATTGATCACACCTGAAGTACTGATGGCCTATTTCAATTCTTGAGACCCTAACATGCCAGAAAAGTACAAATACCCCCTAAATGACCCCTTTTTGGAAAGAAGACATTCCAAGGTATTTAGTAAGAGGCATGATGAGTTTTTTGAAGTTGTCATTTTTTCCCACAATTCTTTGCAAAATCAAGATTTTTTTTACTTTTTTTTTTTTTTTCACAAAATTGTCATATTATCAGTTTATTTCTCACACAGCATATGCATACCACAAATTACACCCCCAAACACATTCTGCTATTACTCCCGAGTACGGCGATACCACATGTGTAAGACTTTTACACAGTGTGGCCACATACAGAGGCCCAACATGCATGGAGCGCCATCAGGCGTTCTGGAGCACCCAGGACAATTCTGACATTTCTCTCCTACATGTAAAAATCATCATTTATTTGCTAGAAAATTACATCGAATCCCAAAACATTATATATGTTTTTTTAGCAAACACCCTGGAGAATACAATGGTGGTCGTTGCAACTTTTTATCTCGCACGGTATTTGCGCAGTAATTTTTAGAATGCTTTTTTTTTGGAAAAAAAACTGTTTTGTGCTTAAAAAAAAAAAAACACAGTAAAGTTAGCCCAATTTTTGCATAATGTGAAAGATGAAGTTACACCGAGTAAATTGATACCTAACATGTCACTCTTCAAAATTGCACAGGCTCGTGGAATGGCGCCAAACGTCGCTACTTAAAAATCCCCATAGGTGACGATTTAATTTTTTTTTTACTGGTTATATGTTTTGAGTTACAGAGGAGGTCTAGGGCTAGAATTATTGCTCTCGCTCTAACGTTCGCAGCGATACTTCACATGTGTGGTTTTAACACCGTTTTCATATGTGGGCGGGACTTACGTATGCATTCGCTTCTGCATGCGAGCACATGGGGACAGGGGCGCTTTAAAAAAAAAAAAAAAATTTATTGTTCATTTTACTTTATTTATTTTAGTTTGACATTTTGTTCCCCAAAAATAAATTTTTTGATCACTTTTATTCCTATTACAAGGAATGTAAACATCCCTTGTAATAGGAATATGGCATGACAGGTCCTCTTTACAGTGAGATATGGGGTCAATAAGACCCCGCATCTCATCTCTAAGCTGGGAAGCCTGAAAAAAAAAAAAAAGATTCTGGATTTGATCATATTGGCGAGTCGGTAGAAGCACCGGAGGGCGGCGGGAGGGGGGGTGTCTATGGCTGGGTATTGCAGGGTATCACCGACTATGGCTGGGTATGGCTGGGTATCTCAGAGTATGGCTGGGTATCTCAGAGTATGGCATTGCAGAGTATTGCGTTGCAGAGCATTGCAGGATATTGGAGGGTGTTGCAGAGCATTGCAGAGTGTTGCACGGTATTGGCGGGTGTTGCAGAGTATTGCAGAGTGTTGCAGGGTATTGGTGGGTGTTGCAGAGCATTGCAGAGTGTTGCAGAGCATTGCAGAGTGTTGCAGGGTATTGGCGGGTGTTGCAGAGCGTTGCAGGGTATTGCAGAGTGTTGCAGAGTATTGCAGGGTATTGCAGTGTAACGCAGAGTATTGCAGAGTATTGCAGAGTAATGCAGAGTATTGCAGAGTATTGCAGAGTATTGCAGGGTATTGCAGAGTATTGCAGGGTATTGCAGAGTAATGCAGAGTATTGCAGAGTAATGCAGAGTATTGCAGAGTATTGCAGGGTAATGCAGAGTATTGCAGGGTAATGCAGAGTATTGCAGGGTAATGCAGAGTATTGCAGGGTAATGCAGAGTATTGCAGGGTATTGCAGGGTATTGCAGAGTAATGCAGAGTAATGGCAGGGTATTGCAGAGTATTTGCAGGGAATTGAGGGGTTAATTTTCGGTGAGCAGCGATGTGGGCACTGCAGATGCAGCCCACATCGCTGCTGACACCGATCTCTTCCCCCTCTGCTGTTCCGATCGGTACAGAGAGGGGGAGGGAGGAACCGGCGTCATAACATGACGTGGGTTTGTTTACAAGTGATCACTCCGTCATTTGACGGAGCGATCACGTGGTAAAAGGCCGCTATGAGCGGCCGTTTACCGTGACCTGTGAGGTCACGGATGCTCTCGAGTGCGCACCCTAGGGGGCGCGCGAGAGCGGAATTCTGGGAGGACGTCATATGACGTCCTCCCAGAGTTAAGAAACCACCCTGTAGCCGTCATTCGGCTATAGGGCGGTTGTTAAGTGGTTAAACCCGAACACCTATGAATTACTCAGGTTTTGTGGCTGATTAAGGTGGTAATTAAACTCACTTGGTGCTTTATCTGCACTAAATTAGTCTCAGAACCTGTGTAATTCATAGGTGTTCGGGTTTAAAGGGATGAAGTGGCAACTTTACTGGGTACAGGACATGATATCGGGTGCTCTGATATCAGGTGTGTCCAGTTACAGGAAGTGCTCTGATATCAGATGTGTCTGGGTACAGGCAGGGCTGGTGAAAGGATTTTTGACACCCTAGGCCAGTGATGGCGAACCTTGGCACCCCAGATGTTTTGGAACTACATTTCCCATGATGCTCAACCACACTGCAGAGTGCATGAGCATGATGGGAAATGTAGTTCCAAAACATCTGGGGTGCCAAGGTTCGCCATCACTGCCCTAGGCGAAACTTCATTTTACTGCCCCATTGGCTCCACCCCTGACCCCACCCCCTTTGCTCTGCCCATGTGACAGGAGGTGGCGCTATACTGGAAGCAATGGCTCTGCTTCCTCCAGCGCTGGCTCCAATGCTGCGCTGCGCTTCTAATTACACTCCCCGACTTCACAGGAAATCCCTGCACACCGCTCCCCGACTTTGCAGGAAATCACTGCATATCGCTCCCCGACTTCGCAGGAAATCACCGCACACCGCTCCCCAACTTCACAGGTAATCACCACTTCCCGACTCCACAGGAAATCACCGCACACCGCTCCCCGACTTCACTGGAAATCACCGCACACCACTCCCCGACTTCACAGGAAATCACATTACAATACACTGAATCCATAAGCCGGCCTTATAGAAAATATTATTATTGGTGCACAAAGCAAGGTGCATAAAGACATGGATGAGCGAGTTGGGGGTGGAGGAACTTGACTGACCTCAACCAAATAGAACACCTTTGGGATGAATTGGAGCGGAGACTGCGAGCCAGGCCTTCTCATCCTACCAGTGCCTTACCTCACAAATGCTCTTCTGGAAGAAGGGTCAGACATCCCCATAGACACCCTCCTAAACCTTGTGGATGGCCTTCCCAGAAGTAGTGAAGCTGTTATATCTGCAAAGGGCCTACTCAATATTGAACACTACGGACTAAGACTGGGGGGGGGTTTATTAAAGGTCATGTGTGTGTAAAGGCCGACGTCCCAATACGTTTGGTAATGTAGTGTATATACTGTATAAATATTATATATATCATGTATGGATATTACAGACTGCATATTGGGATATATATATATATATTTAGATAAATATATCCTGTATATTAGATTGTAAGCTCTCAGGAGCAGGACTCTCCTAAACCTCTTGTATTGTACCTGTACTGTCTCCCTGTAGATTGTAAAGCTCTGTACACACTGGTACTATATAAATCCTGTATAATAATAAAAATAATAATTCTGTATCATAATAATAATAATAATTCTGTATAATAATAATATAAATCCTGAATAATAATAAGAAGAAGAAGAATCCTATAAATCCTGAATAATAATAATCATATAAATCCTCTATGAAAAAAACAACAATATAAATCCAGAATAAAAATAATAATCATATAAATCCTGAATAATAATCATATAAATCCTGAATTATAATAATAATATACATCCTGAATAATAATAACAAAAAATTCCTATAAATCGTGTATAATAAGAATGATAAAAATCCTGAATAATAATAATCATATAAATCCTGAATAATAATCATATAAATCCTGTATTATCATGATATAAATCCTAAATAATAATATATATAAATCCTTTATAATAATAATAGTAATATACAGCCTGAATAATAATAATAATAAGAATCCTATAAATCCTGAATAATAATCATATAAATCCTGTATTATCATGATATAAATCCTAAATAATAATATATATAAATCCTTTATAATAATAATAGTAATATACAGCCTGAATAATAATAATAATAATAAGAATCCTATAAATCCTGAATAATAATAATCATATAAATCCTGTATTATAATAATATACATCCTGAATAATAATAATACAAATTTTATATAAATTCTGAATAATAATCATATAAATCCTGTATTATCATGATATAAAACCTAAATAATAATAACCATATAAATCCTTTATAATAATAATAATAATATACATCCTGAATAATAATAATAAAAATGTCCTATAAATCGTGTATAATAACAATAATATGAATCCTGAATAATAGTAATCATATAAATCCGGAATAATAATCATATAAATGCTGAATAACAATGATATAAATCCTAAATAATAATAACCATATAAATCCTAAATAAAAATAATATACATCCTAAATAATAATAATATTAATAATCATATAAATTCTGTATAATAATAATTATAATACAGATTTGGTTGTATATATTACATATCGGGGTATTATCTATATACTGTTCTACATATTGGGTTGTATATACTATGTACATTATACCATATGAGTTTTCTATGTATCCCGCAGTATACAGATTGGGGTGTATATACTGAATGTGTGTAGATTAGTAGGTAATGAGTGTAGGGATCGGTCCGGGGACAATCGGCACACACACACGGATTGGCAGTCTTTCCTCTCATTAAATCAGCATTGTGTTATCTGAGTTCCTCCATTCCCAAATACTCCACACCCTCCCCCGCTCCTGACACCGCTCTCCCCTCTTCTATTCCTCATATCACAGGTAGGGATCAGTGGGCACCACCCTCTGTGTCACTGGATGGCACACGTCATGGTGACAGGAGAGAGATTTGTGACTAATCAGTCAGGATGGGAGAGTCTGATCAGTGATGGGGTGGGGGGTGGGGGGGTCTATATTCGGGTCACACAGGAAATAGGAGCCACAACTGGGTGACATTTCATTTTCTCTGCTCTCTGTGTATCAGAAATACTTGTCATCTTCTGTCACATCTCAGTGCTGCTGATCTCCTGCAGCCTCTTTGCAGCCACTTCCTGCCTCCATACACTCCAGTGATGACATTATGATATCATTTGTGTATAAAATGTGTCTTCTAAGAGAAGATGGGGAACAACGGTGTATATTCCAGCCATAGACATTACATGGTATTGGAGAGGTATTATCTACCTCATACTTCCCTTCCAATGTCTTCTCACACCTCAACCTGACCTGAAAGAAACGTCCCCGACCTTCTACATCTCCCATATCCTGATATCTGCCATGTCCATCTACCCCATCCTGCCGGCTAAATCCCCGACCTTCTACATCTCTGACATCCTGATATCTGCCCCGTCCTGCCGGCTAAATCCCTGACCCCTACATCTCCGATATCCTGATATCTGCCCCGTCCTGCCGGCTAAATCCCCGACCTTCTACATCTCCCATATCCTGATATCTGCCCCGTCCTGCCGGATAAATCCCCGACCTTCTACATCTCCAATATCCTGATATCTGCCCCGTCCTGCCGGCTAAATCCCTGACCTTCTACATCTCCCATATCCTGATATCTGCCCCGTCCTGCCGGCTAAATCCCCGACCTTCTACATCTCCAATATCCTGATATCTGCCCCGTCCTGCCGGCTAAATCCCCGACCTTCTACATCTCCCATATCCTGATATCTGCCCTGTCCATCTACCCCATCCTGCCGGCTAAATCCCCGACCTTCTACATCTCTGACATCCTGATATCTGCCCCGTCCTGCCGGCTAAATCCCTGACCCCTACATCTCCGATATCCTGATATCTGCCCCGTCCTGCCGGCTAAATCCCCGACCTTCTACATCTCCCATATCCTGATATCTGCCCCGTCCTGCCGGATAAATCCCCGACCTTCTACATCTCCAATATCCTGATATCTGCCCCGTCCTGCCGGCTAAATCCCTGACCTTCTACATCTCCCATATCCTGATATCTGCCCTGTCCTGCCGGCTAAATCCCTGACCCCTACATCTCCGATATCCTGATATCTGCCCCGTCCTGCCGGCTAAATCCCCAACCTTCTACATCTCCCATATCCTGATACCTGCCCCGTCCTGCCGGCTAAATCTCCGACCTTCTACATTTCCAATATCCTGATATCTGCCCCGTCCTGCCGGCTAAATCCCAGACCTTCTACATCTCTCATATCGTGATATCTGCCCCGTCCTGCCGGCTAAATCCCCGACCTTCTACATCTCCAATATCCTGATATCTGCCCCGTCTTGCCGGCTAAATCTCAGACCTTCTACATCTCCCATATCCTGATAACTGCCCCGTCCTACCGGCTAAATCCCCGACCTTCTACATCTCCCATATCCTGATATCTGCCCTGTCCTGCCGGCTAAATCCCGACCTTCTACATCTCCCATATTCTGATATCTGCCCCATCCTGCCGGCTAAATCCCCGACCTTCTACATCTCCGATATCCTGATATCTGCCCCGTCCTGGCGGATAAATCCCCGACCTGCACCATGTTGTCTATAGCGCTGACATCATCCACATACCAATCATTTACTGTATATAAGCTTGGTCCTTATACCCATCCCTCTATCTATACATTTATATCTATCCATGCATCTATATCTATTCTTGTCTGTCCTTTTCTATCCATATTCATCTATCTGTCCATCCATCTATCCATGTCTCCATCCATCCAATCATCTACATCTGTCCATGTCCTTCTGTCCATCAGTCTGTCTGTCCCCCTTGGCTGTCTATCAAATTTTATTTATTTTATTACATACAGTCACACTAGGCCCCGCCCCCAAGGAGCTTACAATCTAAGGTCTCTAAGTCACATACATACACGTACTGGGGACAATTCGCCTCCCAGCAGTGTGACCTATTCATGCATTTGTACTGCGGGATTCAGGTTTATACAACTTCATAGAATATTCCAGGAATTTAGTGAGACAAAAACAAACTTCTCTCAAAATGAACAAAAAAAAAATATATCAAACAATCAGTTGCCCCACCCGAGATCTCCTGAGAAGGACGAACGAAACTCTGCAGTGAGAACAACAAATACCAAACATAAAAAATGGTCACAGTCCGGGAAGAACACACACAAAAGAAATAGTAAAAAAAAAAAAAAAAAAAAAAATCTAAATTTCTTTTTAAAACATTTTAGAAAATCAGAAATCTTCCCCTGAAATCTCGCGCTGAGTGTCCTCGGTGTAATCCTAAACACTTCCTCCTGGAGAAAACCATTTCCCTTTTGTTTCTTTTTTTTTTGCTGTTGATATTTTTACTTTCATTTTGTGAATTTGTTTCTCCCAGAGGAAATGTTTCTGTTTACAGGATGACAGGAAGATTGATGTCCCATATTTCACCCAGCTAATCAGACAGAACACTCCTTATATACATTGTCTGCCCCCTAAGAGGAAACATAATACAATGGCTATAAGAGAAAGTTTCTTCTCTCTTTTTTGTTTGTTTTTCCCTTTTATTTGTGTCGTCTTATATAAATTGTATTTCGTTTTTTTATTTATTATGTTGTTTTATGTTCTATGTTTTGACTTCTGAGTATTGAAGTCATTCTCTTCATGATACCCCCGGCTGGGGCAACTCATTCATGTTTCTTTCTTCCCTGTCTTTTCCTATTCCTATTCCCTTTACTTGCCTTTCCTTGTCATTGTCCTTTTCTTTCCCTTTTTTTGTTTTTTCTTTTCTTTTTCTGTTTTCCCTTTTTTTTCCCTCTTCCCTTTACTTTCTCATTTCCTTCCTTTCTTCCTTATCATGCACTCTTCCGTCTATATATCTACAGTGCATCTGGAAAATATTCACATCGCCTCGCTTTTTCCACATTTTGTTATGTTACAGCCTTATTCCAAAATAGATTAAATTAATTATTTTCCTCAAAATTCTACAAACATCCTCTATAATAACAACGTGAGAAAAGATTGATTGAAATCTTTGCAAATGTATTAAAAAAAAAAGGAAAATATCCCATGTACATAAGTATCACAGGCTCCTCCCATCTACATAAGTATCACAGACTCCTCCCACGTACATATGTATCACAGGCTCCTCCCACGTACGTAAGTATCACAGGCTCCTCCCACGTACATAAGTATCACAGGCTCCTCCCACGTACATAAGTATCACAGGCTCCTCCCACGTACATAAGTTTTACAGGCTCCTCTCACATACATAAGTATCACAGGCTCCTCCCATGTACATACGTATAACAGGCTCCTCCCACATACATAAGTATCACAGGCTCTTCCCATGTACATACGTATAACAGGCTCCTCCCATGTACATAAGTACAGTGTAAATTTGCTGCCCCTCAAAATAACTCAACACACAGCCATTAATGTCTAAATCGCTGGCAACAAAAGTCAGTATACCCCTAAGTGAAAATCTCCAAATTGGGCCAAAAGTGTCAATATTTTGTGTGGTCACCATTATTTTCCAGCACTGCCTTAACCCTCTTGGGCATGGAGGTCACCAGAGCTTCACAGGTCACCACTGGAGTCCTCTTCCCCTCCTCCATGATGACATCATGGAGCTGGTAGATGTTGGAGACCTTGCGCTCCTCCACCTTCCATTTGAGGGTGTCCCACAGATGTTCAATAGGGTTTAGGTCTGGAGACATGCTTGGCCAGCCCATCACCTTTACCCTCAGCTTCTTTAGCAAGGCAGTGGTGGTCTTGGAGGTGTGTTTGGGGTGGTTATCATGTTGGAATACTGCCCTGCGGCGCAGTCTCTGTAGGGAGGGGATCATGCTCTGCTTCAGTATGTCACAGTACATGTTGGCATTCATGGTTCCCTCAATGATCTGTAGCCCCCCCCCCCCCCAGTGCCGGCAGCACTCATCCAGCCCCAGACCATTACACTCCCACCACCATGCTTGACTGTAGACAAGACACACTTGTCTTCAGGGGCGGACTTACAACTGATGGGGCCATAGAAGATCATGGGGCCCCCTGCGTCCCAAGCCACACCTGCACAGAGGGACATTGGGGGGAACACACAGGGAGACACTGGGGGGGGAGTGCACACAGGGGGACACTGGGGGAGGGAGAGGGCACACAGGGGGACACTGGGGGGAGCACACAGTGAGACCCTGGGAGGGGGGAGAGGGCACGGGGGACACTGGGGGAGGGGGGAAGCGCACAGGAGGACATTGTGGGGGGGGGGAGAGCACACAGGGGGACACTGTGGGGGGGAGTATAAAGGGACACACTGTGGGGGGGAGAGTGCACATGGGGACACTGTGGGGGGAGCACACAGGGAGACCCTGGGAGGGAGAGAGGACACGGGGGGACACTGGGAAGAGAGGGAAGCACACAGAGAGACCCTGGGAGGGGGCACACAGGGGACACTGTAGGGGTGGAGGGCACACAGGGGGACACTGGAGGGGGGCACACAGGGGAACACTGGGGGGAAGCACACAGGGGAACACTGGGGGCGGAACACACAGGGGAATGCTGGGGGGAGACCATACAGAGGGACACTGTAGGGGGAGAGCATACAGAGGGACACTGTGGGGGGGAGAGCACACGGGGGGACAGTGTGGGGGGAGAGCATACAGGGGGGACAGTGTGGGGGGAAAGCATACAGGGGGCAGTCTGGGCGGAGCGCATACAGGGGGGACAGTGTGGGGGGGAGAGCACACAGGGGGGACAGTGTGGGGGGAGAGCACACAGGGGGGACAGTGTGGGGGGGAGAGCACACAGGGGGGACAGTGTGGGGGGAGGGCATACAGGCAGGACAGTGTGGGGGGGACAGTGTGGGGGGAGAGCATACAGGGGGGACAGTGTGGGGGGAGCACACAGGGGGTACAGTGTGGGGGGGAGAGTACACAGGGGGGACAGTGTGGGGGGAGAGCACACAGGCGGGACAGTGTGGGTGGAGAGCATACAGGCGGGACAGTGGGGGGGGAGCATATGGGGGGACAGTGTGGGGGGAGAGCATACAGGGGGGACAGTGTGGGGAGGGGGAGAGCATACAGGGGGACAGTGTGGGGGGAGAACATACAGGGGGGACAGTGTGGGAGGGAGAGCATACAGGGGGACAGTGTGGGGGGAGAGCATACAGGCGGCACAGTGTGGGGGGAGAGCATACAGGGGGGACAGTGTGGGGGGAGAGCATACATGGGGGACAGTGTGGGAAGGGGGAGAGCATACAGGGGGGACAGTGTGGGGGGGGAGAGCATACAGGGGACAGTGTCGGGGGGGTGAGCATACAGACGGGACAGTGTGGGGGAGAGAGCATACAGGAGGGACAGTGTGGGGGGAGAGCATACGGGGGGGGACAGTGTGGGGGGAGAGCATACATGGGGGACAGTGTGGGGGGAGAGCATACAGGGGGGCAGTGTGGGAGGAGAGCATACAGGTGGGAAAGTGTGGGGGGAGAGCATACAGGGGGGGAGGGTGTGGGGGTAGAGCATACAGGGGGGATAGTGTGGGGGGAGAGCATACAGGGGGGACAGTGTGGGGGGAGAGCACATACAGGGGGGACAGTGTGGGGGGAGAGCATACAGGGGGGCAGTGTGGGGGGGGAGCATACAGGGGGACAATGTGGGGGTAGGGCATACAGGCAGGACAGTGTGGGGGGAGAGCATACAGGGGGGGCAGTGTGGGGAGGGGGAGAGCATACATGGGGGACGGTGTGGGGGGGAGAGAATACAGACGGGACAGTGTGGTGGAGAGAGCATACAGGAGGGACAGTGTGGGGGGAGAGCATACAGGGGGGGACAGTGTGGGGGGAGAGCATACAGGGGGGACAGTGTGGGGGAGAGCATACAGGGGGGAAGTATGGGGGGAGAGCATACAGGTGGGACAGTGTGGGGGGGGGGGAGCATACAGGGGGGACAGTGTGGGGAGGGGGAGAGCATACAGGCTGGACAGTGTGGGGAGGGGGAGAGCATACAGGCAGGACAGTGTGGGGGGGGGAGCATACAGGCGGAACAGTGTGGGGGAGAGCATACAGGGGGACAGTGTGGGGGGAGCACACAGGGGGACAGTGTGGGGGGAGAGCATACAGGGGGGGCAGTGTGGGGGGAGAGCATACAGGCGGGACAGTGTGGGGGGAGAGCATACAGGGGGGACAGTGTGGGGGGAAAGCATACAGGCGGGACAGTGTGGGGGGAGAGCATACAGGGGGGACAGTGTAGGGAGGTGGAGAGCATACAGGGGAGACAGTGTGGGGAGGGGGAGAGCATACAGGGGGGACAGTGTGGGGGGAGAGCATACAGGGAGGACAGTGTGGGGGGGGGATACAGGCGGGACAGTGTGGGGGGAGAGCATACAGGCGGGACAGTGTGGGGGGAGAGCATACAGGCAGGACAGTGTGGGGGGAGAGCATACCGGGGTGACAGTGTGGGGGGAGAGCATACAGGTGGGACAGTGTGGGGGTAGAGCATACAGGGGGACAGTGTGGGGGGGAGAGCATACAGACGGGACAGTGTTGGGGGAGAGCATACATGGGGGATAGTGTGGGGGGGAGAGCATACAGGTGGGACAGTGTGGGGGGAGAGCATACAGACGGGACAGTGTTGGGGGAGAGCATACAGACGGGACAGTGTTGGGGGAGAGCATACATGGGGGATAGTGTGGGGGGAAGAGCATACAGGCGGGACAGTGTGGGGGGAGAGCATACAGGGGGACAATGTGGGGGTAGGGCATACAGGCAGGACAGTGTGGGGGGAGAGCATACAGGGGGGGCAGTGTGGGGAGGGGGAGAGCATACATGGGGGACGGTGTGGGGGGGAGAGAATACAGACGGGACAGTGTGGTGGAGAGAGCATACAGGAGGGACAGTGTGGGGGGAGAGCATACAGGGGGGGACAGTGTGGGGGGAGAGCATACAGGGGGGACAGTGTGGGGGAGAGCATACAGGGGGGAAGTATGGGGGGAGAGCATACAGGTGGGACAGTGTGGGGGGGGAGCATACAGGGGGGACAGTGTGGGGAGGGGGAGAGCATACAGGCTGGACAGTGTGGGGAGGGGGAGAGCATACAGGCAGGACAGTGTGGGGGGGGGAGCATACAGGCGGAACAGTGTGGGGGAGAGCATACAGGGGGACAGTGTGGGGGGAGCACACAGGGGGACAGTGTGGGGGGAGAGCATACAGGGGGGGCAGTGTGGGGGGAGAGCATACAGGCGGGACAGTGTGGGGGGAGAGCATACAGGGGGGACAGTGTGGGGGGAAAGCATACAGGCGGGACAGTGTGGGGGGAGAGCATACAGGGGGGACAGTGTAGGGAGGTGGAGAGCATACAGGGGAGACAGTGTGGGGAGGGGGAGAGCATACAGGGGGGACAGTGTGGGGGGAGAGCATACAGGGAGGACAGTGTGGGGGGGGGATACAGGCGGGACAGTGTGGGGGGAGAGCATACAGGCGGGACAGTGTGGGGGGAGAGCATACAGGCAGGACAGTGTGGGGGGAGAGCATACCGGGGTGACAGTGTGGGGGGAGAGCATACAGGTGGGACAGTGTGGGGGTAGAGCATACAGGGGGACAGTGTGGGGGGGAGAGCATACAGACGGGACAGTGTTGGGGGAGAGCATACATGGGGGATAGTGTGGGGGGGAGAGCATACAGGTGGGACAGTGTGGGGGGAGAGCATACAGACGGGACAGTGTTGGGGGAGAGCATACAGACGGGACAGTGTTGGGGGAGAGCATACATGGGGGATAGTGTGGGGGGGAGAGCATACAGGCGGGACAGTGTGGGGGGAGAGCATACAGGGGGACAGTGTGGGGAGGGGGAGAGCATACAGGGGGGACAGTGTGGGGGGGAGAGCACACAGGGGGACAGTGTAGGGGGAGAGCATACAGGGGGGGCAGTGTGGGGGGAGAGCATACAGGTGGGATAGTGTGGGGGGGGGAGCATACAGGGGGGACAGTGTGAGGGGGGGAGCATACAGGCAGGACAGTCTGGGGGGAGAGCTTACAGGCGGGACAGTGTGGGGGAAGAGCATACAGGCGGGACAGTGTGGGGGGAGAGCATACGGGGGGACAGTGTGGGGAGGGGGAGAGCATACAAGGGGGACAATGTGGGGGGAGAGCATACAGGGAGGACAGTGTGGGGGTAAGAGCATACAGGGGGGACAGTGTGGGGGAGGGCATACAGGCGGGACAGTGTGGGGGGAGAGCATACAGGCGGGACAGTGTGGGGGGAGAGCATACAGGGGTGACAGTGTGGGGGTAGAGCATACAGGGGGGACATTGTGGGGGGGGGGCCATACAGGTGGTAAAGTGTGGGGGAGAGCATACAGGGGGAACAGTGTGGGGAGGGGGAGAGCATACAGGGGGGACAGTGTGGGGGGAGAGCATACAGGGAGGACAGTGTGGGGGTAAGAGCATACAGGGGGGACAGTGTGGGGGAGGGCATACAGGCGGGACAGTGTGGGGGGAGAGCATACAGGCGGGACAGTGTGGGGGGAGAGCATACAGGGGTGACAGTGTGGGGGGAGAGCATACAGGGGGAACAGTGTGGGGGAGAGCATACAGGTGGGACTGTGTGGGGGTAGAGCATACAGGGGGGACATTGTGGGGGGGGGGAGCATACAGGTGGTAAAGTGTGGGGGAGAGCATACAGGGGGGACAGTGTGGGGGGGAGAGCATACAGGGGGGACAGTGTGGGGAGGGGGAGAGCACAAAAATTCACTCACCCGACGCCTGTAATAATACCGCTAACGGCGCGCTGCTCCCCGCCGGCCCCTCCTCTCCTCGTCCTTGCTAGACTCCTAGGTGATACAGTACAAGGCTTGCACTGTATGATGGACGAGAAGAGAGGAGGGGCCGGCGGGGAGCAGCGAGCCCTTTAGCAGTATTATTACAGCCGCTTCAAGGGGCCTATCGTTGGGCCGGGCTCCGGGCCCTTGGGCAGCGACCGAATCACCGATGGGTCAGTCCGCCCCTGCTTGTCTTTGTCCTCCTCACCTGGTTGCCCCCACACACGCTTGTCACCATCTGACACCAAATACGTTTATCTTGGTCTCATCAGACCACAGGACATGGTTCCCGTAATCCATGTCCTTAATTTGCTTGTCTTCAGCAAACTGTTTGCGGTCTTTCTTGTGCATCATTTTTAGAAGAGGCTTCAATCTGGGATGACAGCCATGCAGACCAATTTGATGCAGTGTGCAGCATATGGTCTGAGTACTGACAGGCTGACCCCCCACCCCTTCAACTTCTGCAGCAATGCTGGCAGCACTCATATATCTATTTCCCAAAGACAACCTCTGGATATGACGCTGAGCACGTGACCTCAACTTCTTTGGTGGACCATGGCGAGGACTGTTCTGAGTGGAACCTGTGCTGTTATACTGCTGTATGGTCTTGGCCACTGTGCTGCAGCTCAGTTTCAGGGTCTTGGCAATCTTCTTATAGCCTAGGCCATCTTTATGTGGAGCAACAATTTTTTCTTTTCAGACCCTCAGAGAGTTCTTTGCCATGAGGTGCCATGTTGTACTTCCAGTGACCAGTATGAGAGAGTGAGAGCGATAACACCAAATTTAACACACTTGCTCCCCATTCACACCTGAGACCTTGTAACACTAATGAGTCACATGACACCGGGGAGGGAAAATGGCTAATTGGACCCCAATTTGGAGATTTTCACTTAGGGGTGTACTGACTTTTTTAGCCAGCGTTTTAGACATTAATGGCTGTGTGTTGAGTTATTTTGAGGGGACAGCAAATTTACACTGTTATACAAGCTGTACATTCACTACTTTACATTGTAGACAAGTGTCATTTCTTCAGTGTTGTCACATGAAAAGAGAGAAGGAAAGATTTACACACACACGTCACTGTGGGGTGTACTTACTTTTGTCAGATACTGTATTTATTTATCGTTATTTGGACCCCCCACCTCCTCTTGTAATGGAGGAAAATCCAGAAATCCTGGACTGTGTGCACTTTGTATCTCGGCACAGGACCCCCCCCCCCCCCCCCCCTTTGTGGTCAGTAAGTGGGAAGGGGGCAAAGTCCAGGATGCTGATAGATTGTTAATATGTACTAAACGCTGTTCAGTCATCCACCTCACCCGCTATTGTCCATTCTAATCCTGCAAACAGATAAGGAAGCCTTGACCGACCCCGGCAAGATTTTATTACAAAGTCCGCGCATACCATCACCCCCCCCCCCCCCCAATACTGCTCCATAGGTAGACTACAAACTCATAGAAGCTTTATTATATAATTTCTAAAGTCATTTTCAATCTTTAGAAGAGGACGGTGATCCTCCTTCACCTTCTGAAGATCCTCCTGGATTCAATATGGTGGCATCCAATGGGGGGGGGGGGACCTCCAGACTGGAGCGGACTCTCTATTCATGGATTATGCTCTGGTGGGGAGTTGCAGATCAATACACACCGATCAGCCAGAACATTATGACCCCCCCCCCCCACCACCACGGCCTCCGGTCCTTAAGTTGGAAGGGGGGGGCGTAGCCTCCATGGATTGGACTAGTTTTTCCAGCACATCCCACAGATGATTGTTTGGATTGGGATCTGGAGAACTGGGAGGCCAAGTCAACACCTCCAACTCGTTGTTCCTCAAACCGTTCTTGAATTCATCAGGCCATCTTCTGAGGCTCGTGTGCCCATTGTAGGTACACAGTTCAGCATGGGCACCCTGACTGGTCTGCAGCTACACGGCCCCCATACACAACAAACTGCCATGACCTTTTATTTCTGCTTTCAACACATCAACTTCAGGGACAACATGTTCCCTTGGTGCCCAATATATCTCACCCACGTACAGATGTCATTGTAACCAAATAATCCACATTATCACTTTACCTGTCAGAATGTTCTGGCCTATGTATGTATGTGGGGGGTGAATATACATTGTATACAGTCTGTGGTCAGATTGTTCTGGCCCATTGATGTATGTGGGGGGGAGGGGAGGGGGGTGTATATACATTTTATACAGTCCGTGGTCAGAATGTTCTGGCCGATCGATGTATGTAGAGGGGGAGGGGGTGTATATACATTGTATACAGTCAGTGGTCAGATTGTTCTGGCCGATCAATGTATGTAGAGGGGGGAGGGGGTGTATATACATTGTATACAGTCAGTGGTCAGAATGTTCTGGCCGATCGATGTATGTGGGGGGGAGGGGGTGTATATGCATTGTATACAGTCAGTGGTCAGAATGTTCTGGCCAATCAATGTACGTAGAGGGGGCAGGGAGGTGTATATACATTGTATACAGTCAGTGGTCAGATTGTTCTGTCCGATTGATGTATGTAGAGGGGGCAGGGGGTGTATATACATTGTATACAGTCAGTGGTCAGATTGTTCTGGCCGATCGATATATGTGGGGGGGGGGAGGCGGGTGTATATACATTGTATACAGTCAGTGGTCAGATTGTTCTGGCCAATCGATGTATGTAGGGGGAGGGCGGTGTATATACATTGTATAGAGTCAGTGATCAGATTGTTCTGG
The DNA here is from genome assembly GCF_037356315.1 of Lithobates pipiens. Taxonomy (NCBI): domain Eukaryota; kingdom Metazoa; phylum Chordata; class Amphibia; order Anura; family Ranidae; genus Lithobates; species Lithobates pipiens. The sequence goes on along the minus strand of NW_027507685.1, from coordinate 114,953,672 downwards.
CCGATTGATATATGTGGGGGGGGGGGGCAGGGGGGTGTATATACATTGTATACAGTCAGTGGTCAGATTGTTCTGGCCGATTGATATATGTGTGGGGGGGGGGGGGGGATATACATTGTATACAGTCAGTGGTCAGATTGTTCTGGCCGATTGATATATGTGTGGGGGGGGGGGGATATACATTGTATACAGTCAGTGGTCAGATTGTTCTGGCCGATCGATATATATGTGGGGGGGAGGGTGTATATACATAGTTTACAGTCAGTGGTCAGATTGTTCTGGCCGATCGATATATGTGGGGGGGGGGGGGGTTGTATATACATTGTATACAGTCAGAGGTCAGAACGTTCTGGCCGATCGATGTATGTAGAGCGGGGGGTGTATATACATGTATACAGTCAGTGGTCTTCAGTGTACCTGAGTCTCAGTGGCGGCAGGTGATTTTTTTTGTGGGGGGGGCGGCAAACTACCACTCGCCCCCCGCAGCACTTCAAACCCCCTCCCCCAAATCCTGCCACCCCAACCCTCGCTGTCTGCCAGTCCATCAGCACTTACTCCATCTAGGTGGTGGGTACATCGGGCAGCGGCGGGTACTGAGCATCAGGCATCTGTGGGGATCGAGCAGCAGCGGGCACATCGGGCAGTGACGGGGATAGGGCAGCGACGGGCACATGGGGCAGGGCTGGGGATCAGGCGTCAGTAGGGATCGAGCATCAGGCATTGGTGGGGATTGAGAAGCTGCGGGCACATCGGGCAGTGACGGGGATAGGGCAGTGATGGGCACATGGGACAGGGGCGGGGATCAGGCGTCAGTAGGGATCGAGCATCAGGCATCGGGGGGATCGAGCAGCTGCGGGCACATCAGGCAGTGACGAGGATAGGGTATCGTGGCCACATGGGGCAGGGACCAGGTGTCGGTAGGGATCGAGCATCAGGCATTGGTGGGGATCGAGCTGCTGCGGGCACATCGGGCAGTGACGGGGATTGGGCTTCGCCAGGGATCGGCAGGCACATCAGGCAGCGGCGGGGATCAGGCAGCAGCGGGGATCGAGCAGCGGTGGGCATATCAGGCAGTGACAGGGATCGGGCATCGGTGGCCACATCGGGCCGCGGGGTGGGAATCAAGCATCCGTGAGGATCAAGCATCAGGCATTGGTGGGGATCGAGCAGCTGCCGGCACATCGGGCAGTGACGGGGATTGGGCATCAGTGGGCAAATCAGGCAGCGGCGGGGATCGGGCAGCAGCAGGGATCGAGCATTGGCAGGCACATCGAGCAGCAGTGGGGATTGAGTATCACGCAGTGGTGGGGAATGAGAAGCGGCGGGGATCAAGCATCAGGCATCGGTGGGGATTGAGCAGTGGCAGGCACATCGGGCAGTGATGGGAATCGGGCATTGGCGGGGTGGGAATCAAGCATCCGTGAGGATCAAGCATCAGGCATTGGTGGGGATCGAGCAGCTGCGGGCACATCAGGCAGTGACGGGGATTGGGCATCAGTGGGCACCTCAGGCAGTGGCAGGGATCGGGCAGCAGCAGGGATTGAGCATTGGCTTGCACATCAGGCAGCAGCGGGGATTGAGCAGCGTTGGAGATCGAGCATCAAGCATTGGTGGGGATCAAGCAGCTGTGGGCACATCGAACAGTGACGGGGAACAGGAAGCGGCGGGGATTGAGCAGCGGCAGGGATTGAGCATCAGGCAGCGGTGGGAATCAATCAGCAGCGGGGATAGAGCAGCAGTGGGGATCGAGCAGCTGCGGACACATCGGGCAGTGATGGGATTGGACATCGGTGGGCACGTCGGGCAGTGGCGGGGATTGAGCATCAGGCAGCGGCGGGGATTGAGCAGTGGCGGGCACATGGAGCAGTGACAGGGATCGGGCATCGGCGGCCACATTGGGCAGAGGCGGGGATCAGGCAGCGGCGGGGACCGAGCAGTGGCGGGCAGATCAGGCAGCGGTGGGGATTGAGCAGTGGCGGGCAGATCAGGCAGCGGTGGAGATTGAGCAGCGGCGGCCACATCGGGCAGTGATGGGGATCAGGCATCGGCGGACATCAGACTGCGGTGGGCACTGGGCAGCGGCTCCTGTGTCTTCTCATTGCTTGCGTCTCCTCCCCTCTTCTTATGTGTCCAATAGGATCGCCTGCCCTTTCAGCCAAGCGGGTGATGGGTATCAAACCCATCACAGATATGAATATGTGCTGTTATAACACAACTGGGTGGACCCCTCTCTGGCCTCTGGCTTTTATCAGGTGCTTCAAAAAACACCCCCTAGAGGAGGCGGCGCCTGTGTGCCCACAATGGACGGGCCGCACCCTGCTGTGCCCCATTTGCTCTGTATACACCAGACCTGTGGGCCCCCAGGGGCCCACAGGTCTGACACCAGACCAGAGGGCCCCCAGGGTGGGTCCTTCTAAACCCCCCGTGCCCGCCCTGGGGGATCTCTGGTATATGATGTGCATCCAGCACATACATGCATATTTGTACCCACGAAAACACATACGCAGTACCGCAGTGCGATTTTAGAAATCACACCGCATTTTATATATATATATATATATATATATATATATATATATATATATATATATATATGGAAAGGCCAGTATGGTGGCCTGGAATTATGGGTGGAGCCCGGTGGAGTATATAACCAGCCCGTTCGCCTAGCTCCCTCGTCGGTTCCGGTGCGCGATATCTGATACGTCAGAAATCAAGGGCCGACTATCCTCGAGACCTTACAGTGAGCCGGGTTTGTGAGTTCCCACGCTATTCCGTCCGCCTCGTGTCGACAAAGCCTTGTCGTTCGTCAGCGTCCGTCTGATTGCCGTCTGAGTCGCTATACTCAAATCGAAATTTTCCGTTGTCGTACAACACGTCCGGGCCGGCTGTCGCAGGTAGGGCTTCGGCACCCGTTTCATTTCATGTGTTACAAAGTCACGTAAACTAGATTCCTGAACTCACGAACCACTCACTCTAGATTGCACGAAACGTCTTAACTGTGGCACTCGTATTCGTTACTTCATGTCACTACCCCTTCTTCGAAAGAAGTCGTTATCACTTTTTCGGTACATGCCGTTCGTGCCACCAGGCACTTCGTTTCGTAGCACATCGTTACTAAACTGAACGACTCATTTCTCTATGTTCGAATCGATCGAACCATTTCGAAATTACAGCTGTCTGCTTGTCACGTTAAACTGAGCACTCCGGACAATGTCAGTCTCATGTTGTTCAAAACCATAGAAACGGTCGGACCGTTTCAAATCCGAATAAGGTTAAACATTTCAATCATTTCATGCCGTTTGTACTATGTCTGTCATTTCATTTCATTTCATTTCAATCATTTCGAGTCATTTCAATCATTTCATGCCGTTTGTACTATGTCTGTCATTTCATTTCATTTCATTTCATTTCAATCATTTCGAGTCATTTCAATCATTTCAGTCTGTTATGTCGGATCATTTCATTTCTACCATTTTTAATCATTTCATCATTTCTGTCACTTACCGCGCTCCGATACGAATCCCGTCGCATCTCCAATGCACCGATTCGCTTCGAAGTGCCCCAGGGTTCGGCCTCATTTCTGTACATGCTCCAGAGACTGAGTCACTCGCAGGTTCAAGCACGGTCCTTGATTCTAGTCTTTGTCATGGCTTTTCATTTCTGTCACTTATTACGCGCTAATTCGAATCCTGTCGCATTCTGCTATGCACCGATTCGTCCTGGCGTGCCCAGCTGCTACGCCTCATTTCAGTACATGCTCCAGAGACGGATTCTTTTATTGTAACCGTCAGTCCAGTCGTTGAAAGAAAAAAAAAAAAAAAAGGAAAAAGTAGCAAAGCAAAATCGTATTACCTGCACAATGCTGGTTTAGATTATATGAGATGGCAGATGTATAATATGTGTGAGCTGTCTTCCCCCGCCTGAGCTCCACGCGGCGGGCCTCCCTCCCCGCCTGAGCTCCACGCGGCGGGCCTCCCTCCCCGCCTGAGCTCCACGCGGCGGGCCTCCCTCCCCGCCTGAGCTCCACGCGGCGGGCCTCCCTCCCCGCCTGAGCTCCACGCGGCGGGCCTCCCTCCCCGCCTGAGCTCCACACGGCGGGCCTCCCCTCCCCGCCTGAGCTCCACGCGGCGGGCCTCCCTCCCCGCCTGAGCTCCACGCGGCGGGCCTCCCCTCCCCGCCTGAGCTCCACGCGGCGGGCCTCCCCTCCCCGCCTGAGCTCCACGCGGCGGGCCTCCCCCCAGCCTGAGCTCCACGCGGCGGGCCTCCCCCCCCGCCTAAGCTCCACGTACTATGTGCAATTTGCGTTCCTGTGCAATTTGCAGTCTTGTGCAGTTTGCGTTCTTGTGCTGTTAATGTTCTCGTGCCATTCATGTTCTTGCAAAAAAAAAAAAAGGCTGGCCGCGAGGACTACACGGCTCCGTTGTCTCCTTCTCTTGTCTCAGAGAGCGGCAGCCAAAGGTCCTTCAGAGCATGGACCATTCCCAGGCTAACAGCCGAGTCAAGGCGCAGGGGTGTACCCTTTCCAGCTACAGCCAGAAAGGCCGAGCTTTTCGGGCTCCTCTTTCCTCCCCCAGCCGCGGTGGAGGATAGCACCCAGCAGGCCTCCCTGGGCTCTATCGCTGCTTCCATCACGCAGCTTCACACCCTGGTGTCATCTCTGACAACCTCAATATCAGAGGTTCAGGGTCGGGTGGCCCTCCTCGAGACCCGCCCATCCGTTTCTCCTCCAGCACCAGCATCCCAGGCAGTGGATAACATTATCGCAGGTACCCCTGGGCATACACCAGTAGTGTACCCTTCTCATTTGATATCAGCCAACATCAGGAAGGACATCCTAGAGGGCAAGGACGTCAATCTGGCTTCCCTTCTTATCTCCATTCATGAGCTGGCAGGAAACAAAGCTTACACTTGGGGGGACGTGTCGGTGGTCTTCAAAGCCAAAGACCCCAGGCTGGACAGGAAGCTTTCTGTCACCGAGTTCACCTTGGCCTTCGGCATGTTGAGGGACATCATCTGCTCGGCCTCCCCCGGCAGGAGGGAGGAACTGGATCGTTACCTCCACGTGGTAGTTGACCTGGGTTATAAATACGGCGGTTTTTCATTTTATGACTATCACCGCTCCTTCTCCGCTAAGGCGGCCGCCAGGCTCTCCCAATTTCAGATGCCTACTGACTGGAGTGCCGAGCTGTTCTGCCGACACTTCGCGGGGCTGCGGTCTCCCCTCTGTGCGATTTGCCAGTCGGCTACTCACACCGCGACTTGGTGTGCCAGCTCAGGGGCAGCCCCACCCTTAGACGGTCCGTCGACCTCAGGTACTGCCCAGGGCCCACCGACGCCGGTATGCCTGCCGCAGACAGATAAACTGGGGCGCCCGGTCGAGACCATGGGAGGTGCAGCCATCTGCAACAACTATAACAGCGGGTCGTGCAATTTCAGTCAGTGCAGGCTGCTCCACGTATGCACGCGGTGTCATAGAGCTCATCCCAGGCTTATGTGCGAGGTCAAGCAGGCTAAAAAATCTTGACTAAGCCGGGTCGACGTTTCGTGGCTCAGTGTCTACCTCGCCAATCATCCCACCCCCTCACTTGCCGCCTACCTAGTTCAGGGCTTCACTCAGGGCTTTCATACGGGATTTGTCTCTCTCCCTCACCTCACATACGAGTGCCAGAACCTGCGGTCAGCAGCCACGGATGTACAAGCCATTGACCAGCTATTACAGGCAGAGCTAGACCGGGACTTCATCATAGGCCCTTTCACAAAGCCCCCATTTAACACCTGGCGAGTCAGCCCTATTGGGCTTGTCAAGGGCAAGTTCTCCAATAAACTTAGGTTGGTCTACGATTTGTCAGCGCCTCATTCTTCCTCTGTCCCCAGTCCTAATTCCCTTATCCCCTCTGAGGAGTTCTCCCTTAAATACGCATCTGTAGACATGGCCATCCAGGCCATTCTCAAGTCAGGCACAGGAACATGGCTCTCCAAGGCCGACATCTCAGACGCCTTCAAGCTCCTTCCTATCCATCCATCTCTCTGGTGCTGGCATGGCATCAAGTGGAGGGAGCTCTACTATTTTGCCACTAAGCTAACCTTCGGGTCCAAGAGTAGCCCCTGGCTCTTCGACTCGTTTGCGCAGACTCTCGCATGGATCTTGCTGCACGTAGCCCAGTGCCAGGGAGTCATGCACTATTTGGATGACTTCCTGCTGATCGAGTCACCTGGCCCCCCTCCAGGGGATCTGGATAAACTAAGGGTGGTCTTCAATAACCTTAACGTCCCCATTGCCGAGCACAAGGTGGAGGGTCCAGCGCAGGCAATCACCTTTCTCGGGGTCAGCTTAGACACCAGCACTATGCAGGCCAGCCTCCCCCCGGATAAACTAAGCCGCATCAGGACGGTCCTGAGGGACTTCACCCGCGCCAGAACTTGCACCAAGAGACAGCTACAGTCCCTTCTCGGTACGCTTAATTTTGCCATGCGCATCATCCCTCAAGGTCGCGCATTCGTATCACGCCTGTTAGTCCTACTGTCCCATTCACAAGACCCGGACCATGTCCTCAGCCTGGACCCCGCAGCTATAGCAGATCTTGCCATGTGGGAGGAATTCCTAACGTCCTGGAACGGCGTGTCCCTGTTCATCCCCTCCGTGTCCTCCTTTTCACCTCAGGTGGTGACCGACGCAGCGGCCTCCACGGGCTTTGCGGCAATTTTTGGCCACCTCTGGCTCGCAGCCCTCTGGCATCCTCAGATACTGGCAATTCCGGGCTTCACCGAGACGTCCTCCCTGTCTGAGTCGTACCCCATCGTAGCGGCTGCCCACACATGGGGCCGCAGTTGGTCGGGTCAAACAGTGACCTTTTCAATGGACAATCTGGCCACTGCGGAAATCATTAACAAAGGCAGGTCTAAGTCTCTAGAAATTATGTCCTTCCTGCGGCGACTGGTCCAGCTCTCGTTATTATTTCAATTCAACGTTCATTGTGCCTTTATCCCCGGTAAATTCAATTGGGCAGCGGACGCCCTCTCCCGCTTTAACTTAGTTTCCTTTTTGATCAGGTACCCGGAGCCGGACCAACATCAGCAGCTATCCCGGACTGGTCTCAACTGACCCTGGATTAACCCCACACCTAGTAGCCGCAACTCAACTCATCGACCTCTCCCTCTCAGACAATACCCGCAAGGCCTATCAGACAGCCTGGAGGGCCTTTAACCGCTTCTTAACATTTCACTCCACAGAGACCTCCCGGGTCAAGCAAGTCCTGGCCTTCATTGCCTATTGCCACTCGGAGTTGGCGTTGTCCTTTAACACGATCCGGTTATACCTGGCCGGGGTACAACATTTCACGTCCCTCCAGGACCCTGCCGAACCCTCCTTGTTCACTTTCCACGCCATTCGGGCTGTCATGCGCGGCATCCAGAAACGCCAGCCCACGGCCTCCACCAAACGCCTGCCTATCACAGGAGACGTTTTCAGGAACATGTCTGATATTCTGGCCACTTCACCTTTCGGTCTCCACATTAGCATCATTATACAAGCAGCCATACACCTGGCCTTCTACGGCTTCTTACGGCCAGGCGAGTTTACCTCCAGTAGCCCCTCAGCTCGCATGCGGTGCAAGCACCACCTGGTCAGGCACGGAGACCATTACATCCTACACATAGCAGTCTCCAAGACGCAGCAGCTTGGCCCAGGTACGGACATACATTTTTATAAAACCAATAACCGCTGGTGCCCGGTCGCCATTCTCACCCGCTTGTTAACCCTTCTGGCCGATCAACCAGGAACTGGCCCACTTCTGCCATTTCACGGTAAACCACTGAATGCAGCCCAGTTCATGGAGCATGTCAGGATACTCCTGGGCATCCTTCACCTCAATCCGGCTCACTACTCCGGACATTCATTTCGTATCGGAGCTGCTTCGACTGCCTCCCGCCAAGGGGTCCCGGTCCATGTCATCAAGAAATTGGGTAGATGGAAGTCCACCTGTTTTGCCCGTTACATACCCAATCCGCAAGTAGAGATGGCCCAGGCCTTTGTCAAGCTCACCCAGTAACAAACTCGAATCAATAAAGTGCAATCCCTACCTGTATGTTTTTGCCCCCTTATTTTGGTATACCCTACGTTAGGCCAGGGCACACTTTCAGGTCCATTTCAAGTAAGCGAGTTTATGTTAACCTTGTTTGTCATCCTTATCCGTATCGGTCATTGGGCTCTGGGCCATAAATGGAAAGGCCAGTATGGTGGCCTGGAATTATGGGTGGAGCCCGGTGGAGTATATAACCAGCCCGTTCGCCTAGCTCCCTCGTCGGTTCCGGTGCGCGATACCCACCCACCCATCCCCTGTCAGGGCATTTCTCAAGCATTATACTCCTCGGGTGAGTACTCATTTCACTCCATTTCATTTTCATTTCATTTATGACTCATTTCTCTATCTAGGGTATGCCCCCTTATTTTGGTATACCCTACGTTAGGCCAGGGCACACTTTCAGGTCCATTTCAAGTAAGCGAGTTTATGTTAACCTTGTTTGTCATCCTTATCCGTATCGGTCAGAGGGCTCTGGGCCATAAATATATATATATATATTTTAGCATTTCACACGCATTCAAATGAATGGAAAGACCCGATGTGTGGGAACACGCCAAAAAAAAGCGTGAGCTCAGATGTACCCCCCGGTGTGAGCGAACCCTTGCACAGTAAATTGATCAACAATTGTATTAGATAATTATATATACACTATAATGTCAAAAGTATTGGTACACCTGCCTTTACATATATATATATATATATATATATATATATATATATATATATATATATATATTATACACCTCTCCACCCTCCTCTATATACACACTGTCTCACCATAAGTATTGGGACACCTGCCTTTACACACACATGACCTTTAATGACCCCCCCCCCCAGTCTTAGTCCGGAGGGTTCAATATTGAGTTGGCTCCACCCTTTGCAGCTATAACAGCTTCACCTCTTCTGGGAAGGCCTCCCACAATGTTTAGGAGGGTGTCTATGGGAATGTTTGACCATTCTTCCAGAAGAGCATTTGTGAGGTCAGGCACTGATGTTGGAGGAGAAGGCCTGCCTCAGTCTCCACTCTAATTCATCCCAAAGGTGTTCTATTGGGTTGAGGTGCAGGCCAGTCAAGTTCCTCCACCCCAAACTCGCTCCTCCATGTCTTTATGGACCTTGCTTTGTGCACTGGTCCCAATCATTTGGTGGAGGGGGGGATTATGGTGTGGGGTTGTTTTTCAGGGGTTGGGTTTGGCCCCCTTAGTTCCAGTGAAGGGAACTCTTAAGGCATCAGCATACCAAGACATTTTGGACAATTTCATCCTCCCAACTTTGTGGGAACAGTTTGGGGACGGCCCTTTCCTGTTCCAACATGACTGCCCACCAGTGTAAAAAATAAGGTCCATAAAGACACGGATGAGCAAGTTTGGGGTGGAGGCACATGACTGGCCTGCACAGAGTCCTGACATCAACCTGATAGAACACAGTTGGAATGAATTAGAGCGGAGTCAGGCCTTCTCATTCAACATCAGTGCACAAAGCAAGGTCCATAATGACATGGATGAGCGAGTTTGGGGTGGAGGAACATGACTGGCCTGTTGGAACAGTAAGGGGCCGCCCCCAAACTGTTCCCACAAAGTTGGGACCATGAACTTGTCCAAAATGTCTTGGTATGCTGATGCCTTAAGAGTTCCCTTCACTGGAACTAAGGAGCCAAGCCCAACTCCTGAAAACCCCACACCATAATCCCCCCTCCCCCCTACACCATAATCCCCCCTCCACCAAATGGTTTGGACCAGTGCACAAAGCAAGGTCCATAAAGATATGGATGAGTGAGTTTGGGGTGGAGGAACTTGACTGGCCTGTGCAGAGTCCTGACCTCATCCCAAAGTACACCTCTGGGATGAATTAGAGCGGAGACTGCGAGCCAGGCCTTCTCATCCAACATTTGACTGACATCACAAATGCTCTTCTGGAAGAATGGTCAAACATTCCCATGAATACCCTCCTAAACCTTGTGGAAGGCCTTCCCAGAAGAGGTGAAGCTGCTATAGCTGCAAAGGGCCAACTCAATATTGAATCCTCCGGACTAAGACTGGGGGGTCATTAGACCCCTTTCACACTGAGGCAGTTGTCAGACGTTTTAGCGCCTATAAGGTGCCTGTAAACCGCCTCCCATGCTGCCCGAATGTGAAAGCCCCGATCGCTCTCACAGTGGGGCGGTGCGCTTGCAGAAGGTTAGAAAAAGTCCTGCAAGCAGCATCTTTGGGGCGGTTTGGGAGCGATGTACACCACGCCCCCGAAACGCCCCTGCCCATTGCAATGAAAAGCGGTTCGGAAGCGCCACAACACAAGCATTTTTAACCACTTCTTCAGCCGCTAATGGGTGTTCAAGGTGCCCTCACTAGCGGGCGAAAAGCAGCTCTTAAACTGTGCTATGGCGCCGCTAAAATGAGCAGTGCTTTAGCACTAACGCGGCCGCGCCTCAATGTGAAAGAGGTCTTAAAGTTCATGTGCATGTAAGGGCAGGTGTCCCAATACTTTTGGTAATATAGCGTATATATATATATATATATATATATATATATATATATATATATATATATATATAGTCTCCATAAGCCCCCGTTCACATTGACTGCAACTTTGAAATCGCGCGACTTCAAAGCGGCACATCAATTCAATTTCCGCGTGCGGTTTGAGAGACGACTGTGCGGCTTCGCACACAGAAGTCCACGCAAGTCGCACCTGCAATTTTGCCAAAACGAATGCAAAGAGATTTGAAACGGTGCGATTGGCGGCCATTGGCCTGTCAAATCACAATGTTCCAATGTGAAGGAGGGCTTTAGCCAGCATGTTTCATCAGAAGACGTTTACAATGTATCTTCTTTTTTACGTGATGGGACTTTTACTTTGTACATAATAAAGATTTTTCAATGTATTTTGCTGATGATCTGGAACCAGGGGTAGGGAACCAGAGCCGAGGTTCTCTACCCCTGATCTGGAAGGTTCCTGAGCTGAGATTTCTATATCTATTGGTTTTCAGTCTGGAGCTATGCGGCTCGGCTCTCTGTGATCGGAGTGATGGTCATTGGTGTCCGGCACACCTGAGCCTCCTGTATGGTGACTGATGTTGGAGAAGTGGCTGGTTGGTGGTTCTATGATCTGAGTCATGGTGATTGGTGTCTGGCACACCTGAGCCTGCTGTATGGTGACTGATGTTGGAGAAGGTTGGAGATGTGGATGGTTGGTGGTTCTATGATCGGAGTCATGGTGATTGGTGTCCGGCACACCTGAGCCTCTTGTATGGTGACTGATGTTGGAGAAGGTTGGAGATGTGGATGGTTGGTGGTGGAAGTCCGCCATGGGTTGGCGGTGTGTTCCTCTCGTACTGATAGGTGACACACAAGTCACGCCTCTCTGTTTTTTGTCACAGAGTACACAGAGATCAGATAACCTGATGCCCCTCTATGATTGGATTAATTATCAGCCAAGGTATAAAGGTCCCGGGATAAATGCAGAGTCAGGAACAGAGGAAAGCAGACTTTGCAGAGTTGTCTTCAGATACTCCAGGTGCCTTGGACCTTCCAAGCTCCACAATCCAGGTAAGACCGATGGACCTCCATACATTCTTCGGATTTTCTAGGGGGGGGTTGGTGGTTGCCAAAGCCGCACGGCATGTGATTTGTATAGAATTGTTCGGATGAATTTTTTACGCCAACCAGTGTCACGGGCACTTGGCATCCATGCCAACTCCTTCGCCCAACATCCGCTCCGGGAGCTAAAGCCAAGTCACTGACCCCCCTTCTTCTCCACCCGTCCGATGGAAGGAAAAAGTGGGGACTGACCAGCACTGAGACCAGCCAACAGAAGGACGGATGGAGGGAGCTCATTAGAATATGTCCCATCAGGGGAAAAAGACGCATTGTGACTGTCCGGTGGGCGGAAGTCTGAGCCGAGTGAATGGTACGTATTACCGAGAACGAGAAAGAGGGCATTGTGTAGAGTCAGAGCAGAAAGACAGTGTGACAGAGAGAGAGAGAGCGGAGAAAATGTGACCACCAGGAAGGGGCAGCTACAGACACAGAGCTACAAGTGTGCCTGAGCAAAAGAATGACTGTCTGTAGGTGAGAGACCATACAAAGACATTGTCCAGGAAGAGGAATGTGAGAGATAGAAACATTGTCCAGGAAATCTCAAGGAGAGGAGACCTCATCTGAGGGTAGCTGGAAGCTTCTGAGATACCTACTGAGGAGGAGGAGGAGGAGGAGGGGACCAGAGGAGCCATCAGGACCAGGTATTGGGGCACCCACAGATCATAAGCATGTGTTAGGGTTGGAGTCTTTACCCCCATCCCCACCGTATGTCCCTCTAAAAATCTTTCCAGGTATTGGGCGTCAACAAATCATGATCATGGGATTCACAAACAGTGTCCTCCTCTCAGGCTCTGTACCCCCATCCCCAGCATACTTACCTCTAAAGCCCCCAAAATTTACCTTCAAAGTATTGAGGTGTTAACAAATCATGAGCATCGGTTTCATGAACTTTGTCCCCCTCACAGGGTCTGTACCCCCCATCTCCACCATTCTTAAACTCTAAAGCCCCCAAAATCTTCTCCGTATTGGGGCAAATCATGAACATGGGTTTCATGAACTTTGTCCCCCTCCCAGGGTCTGTACCACTATACCCACCATTCTTAACCTCTAAAGTCCACAACATCTTCCCAGGTATTGGGGCAAATCTTGAGCATGTTTTTTTTTTTTAACAGTGTCCTCCTCCCAGGGTCTGTACCCTCATCCCCACCATACTTACCTCTAAAGTCTCCAACATCCTCCCAGGTATTGGGGCAAATCTTGAGCATGGGATTCATAAACATAGTCCCCCTCACTGGGTGCGAGCCCCTATCCTTGCCATACATACCTCTAAAGTCCCCAAAATCTACTTCCGTGGTATTGGGGCATCAACAAATCACGAGCATGGGTTTCCTGAACTTTGGCCCCCTCTCTGGGTCTGTAACTGCATTCCACCACCATTCTTAACCTCTAAAGTCCCCAACATCTTCCCAGGTATTGGGGCAAATTTTGAGCATGTTTTTTTAGAAACAGTGTCCTCCTTCTGGGGTCTGTACCCCTATCCCCACCATACTTACCTCTAAAGTCCCCAACATCCTCCTAGGTGTTGGGGCAAATCTTGAGCATGGGATTCATAAACATAGTCCCCCCTCTCTGGGTTTCTTGAACTTTGTCCCCCTCTCGGGGTCTGTAACCCCACCCCCCACCATTCTTACCTCCTCCAAGTCCCCAAAATCCCCATCCCTGCCACACGTACTTCTAAAAATCTTTCCAGGCATTGGGCATCAACAAATCATAGTTACATAGTTAGTAAGGTTGAATAAAGACACCAGTCCATCCAGTTCAACCTGAGTGTCTACAATTGTCCCTATCCCTGTACATTGCACACTCACATCAGTCCCTACCCTCAAGGAGCCCACAATCCAAGGTCCCCATTCATATCCTAGGGCCAATTTTGGACAGAAGCTAATTAGCCTACCCGCATGTCTTTGGAGTGTGGGAGGAAACCGGAGTACCCGGAGGAAACCCACGCAGGCACAGTGAGAACATGCAAACTCCAAGCAGGTAGTGTCCTGGTTGGGATTTGAACCAGTAACCCTTCTTACTGCTAGGTGAGAGTGCCACCCACTACACCACTGTGCCGCCCGAAATGGTCATGGGATTCATGAACAGTTTACTCCACTCTGGCTCTGTATTCCCATTCCCTGTATACTTACCTCTAAAGTCCCCAAAATGTACTTTCAAAGTATTGAGGTGTTAACAAGTCATGAGCATCGGTTTCATGAACTTTGTCCTCCTCCCAGGGTCTGTACCCCCCATTCCCACCATTCTTAACCTCTAAAGTCCCCAACATCTTCCTAGGTATTGGGGCAAATCTCGAGCATGGGTTTTTTTTTTTAACAGTGTCCTCCTCCCAGGGTCTGTACTCCCATCCCCACTATAATTACCTCTAAAGTCCCCAACATCCTCCCAGGTATTGGGGCAAATCTTGACCATGAGATTCATAAACATAGTCCCCCTCTCTGGGTGTGAACCCCCCATCCTTGCCATACATACCAGTAAAGTCCACAAAAATTACTTATGTGGTATTGGGGCATCAACAAATCATGAGCATGGGTTTCCTGAACTTTGGCCCCCTCTCTGGGACTGTAACCCCATCTCCCACCATTTTTACCTCCTCCAAGTCCACAAAATCCCCATCCCTGCCATACTTACCTCTAAAGTCCCCAAAATCTACCTTTGAAGTATTGGGCATCAACAGATCATGAGTTTGAGGTTCATAGACATTGTCCCCCTCTCGGGATCTGAACACTCATCCCCACCATACATGGGGGTTATGTTTTTATCACATATTTGGACCTCTAAAGTCCCCAACACCTTCTTCCCAGGTAATGGGGCATCAACATTTCAGAAGATTCATGAACAGTGCCCCCCTCCCAGAGTCTGTGTCCCCATCCCCAGCATACGTGGGGGTTATGTTTCCATAGTCATATATGTGGACCTCTAAAGTCCCCAAAACCTTCTTCCCAGGTATTGGGGCATCAACATTTCAGAGGATTCATGAACAGTGTCCCCTTCTCTGTGTCCCCATCCCCACCATACATGGGGGTTATGTTCCTGTAATCACATGTATGGACCTTTAACATGCCCAGGTATTGGGGCAGATAGAGCCGCGTATTAATGATGGCGGGGGGGGGGGGTTGTCTTATGAAGCTGGTTCCGACTTCACCATCTCTAGTCTGGCGTTAATTTTTTTGTGTTTTGCTGTTCATATTGTTTGAAATATCTGATTTACCTAAATTTGGTATAACCATAGCTGGGTGACTTTGCAGAACAATTGTCATGGTTATTAAAATCCTTGGTTTTAAAATATTTATTTTTCACCTTACATCTCTGTGCTGCTGATCTCCTGCAGCCTCTTTGCAGCCACTTCCTGCCTCCATACACTCCATTGATGGCTGTATGGCGTTCCTCAGGGTGGGTTTCCTGATGGTGACAACAGCGGACTGTGTCGGTGTCATGTGTGCTGAAATGGTCACTTGTAGTCTCTGTCATATGACAGGGGGTGACAATGCAGGAGCAGAATCAGGAGACAAGGAGAGGGTGTTGTCACCATAACAGGAAGTGCCTGAACAAGGACTCCCCCCTCCCCCATGGCGGGGCTGTTTTAATACAAGCTGTGATTGGAGATGTCAGGTGGGATTGCAGTGATCGGGGTGACATTGCATGGCAGGTCTGGCTGTCTGGTTGGGTCGGCCGTTGTCCATTCAGGAGGTGACGCTCTATGTAGGTGACATTTCACAAAGGTCACACCAAACCTGAGAATCTTCATTCCTTGTTGGCTGTGGAATGGAGGGGAGGGGAGCGTGCAGGGAGGGGAAGGTCGATAAATAAACTTTTTCCAACGTATTTATCAAGGAAGAAAAGGCTTAAAACCAACAATGTGCTGAGATGACGGGCAGTTCCCGGACAGAGCGGGGACATCTCACAATGATGGGGACTTCTACTCCATGGGATGTGGTTGGGGGAAGATGAGGCTGCACATCGAATCTTCCTTAGTATGGCCAAAACGTTGTGGGACTGGACGGAGGAGACGAGGCTGCAGCCATCACTACGCCAGGGAGGTACGAAATCAGCCAAATGTCATCAGAGGGATAGTAGTCCCCATCACCCATCCCAGAACAATCCCATTTATGTGCTGAACTAAAGAAAATGGAAACAATGTATCCGAGTGATTACATGTCTTCCTTCTACTCGCTGGACATTGCCTGATTGCTGATTAGGAGGGATTGTCCCTTATTGGGACCAAATCCCTCTGTCCCTCTTTTATGACTAAACCACTCTGTCCCTCTGTTGTCCCTTTTCCTTTTAGGTTGTCTCTCTGCCCTCCTCAGTTGTCCCTCTATCCTCAGTTGCCCCCTTATCATCATTTGTCCCTCTGCACTCCTCAGTTGTCCCTCTGTCCACCTCAGCTGCCTCTCCTTCCTCCTAAGTTGTCCCTCTTCCCTTTTAGGTTGTCCCTCTGTCCACCTCAGTTGTCCTCTGTCCCACTCAGTTGTCCCTCTTTCATTCTAGGTTGTCCCTCAGTTGTCCTCAGCTGTCCCTCTTTCCGTCTAGGTTGTCCCTCTGTCCTCAGTTGTCCCCCTATCCTCAGTTGTCCCTTTGTCCTCCTCGGAGGTCCCTCTGTCCTCCTCTGAGGTCCCTCTGTCCTCAGTTGTCCCTCTGCCCTCCTTGGTTGTCCCTCTGTCCTCCTAAGTTGTCCCTTTTTCTTTCTAGGTTGTGCCTCTGTCCTCCTCAGTTGCCCCCTTATCCTCAGTTGTCCCTCTGCACTCCTCAGTTGTCCCTCTACTCTCAGTTGTCCCTATGTCCACCTCAGTTGCCTCTCCTTCCTCCTAAGTTGTCCCTCTTCCCTTTTAGGTTGTCCCTCTGTCCCACTCAGTTGTCCCTCTGTCCACCTCAGTTGTCCCTCTTTCATTCTAGGTCGTCCCTCAGTTGTCCTCAGCTGTCCCTCTTTCCTTCTAGGTTCTCCCTCTGTCCTCAGTTGTCCCCTTTCCTCAGTTGTCCCTCTGACCTCGGTTGTTCCTCTTCGGTAGTCTCTCTGTCCTCCTCGGAGGTCCCTCTGTCCTCAGTTGTTCCTCTGCCCTCCTTGGTTGTCCTCTGTCTTCCTTCTAGGTTGTCTCTATGTCCTCCGTGGTTGTCCCTCTGTCCTCTTCAGTTGTCCTCTGCCCCCCTCACTTGTCCCTCTTTCACTCTAAGTTGTCCCTCTGTCCTCCTCACTTGTCCCTATTTCCTTCTAAATTGTCCCTCTGTCCCCCTCAGTTGTCCTTCTGTCCTCCTTGGTTGTCCCCCTGTCCTACTCTGTTGCCTCTCCTTCCTCCTAGGTTGTCCCTCTTCCCCTTTAGGTTGTTCCTCTGTCATCCCCAGTTGCCTCTCCTTCCTCCTAGGTTCTCCCTCTTTCCTTCTAGATTGTCCCTCTGTTCTCCTCAGTTGTCCTCTGTCCCCCTCACTTGTCCCTCTTTCATTGTAAGTTGTTCCTCTGTCCTCCTCAGTTGTCCCTATTTCCTTATAAGTTGTCCCTCTGTCCTCCTCAGTTGTCCCTCTGTCCTCCTTGGTTGTCCCCCTGTCCTACTCTGTTGCCTCTCCTTCCTCCTAGGTTGTCCCTCTGTCCTCCGCAGTTGCCTCTCCTTCCTCCTAGGTTGTCCCTCTTTCCTTCTAGATTGTCCCTCTGTCCTCCTCAGTTGTCCTCTGTCCCCCTCAGTTGTCCCTCTGCCCCCCTCAGTTGCCCCTCTGTCCTCCTCCTCAGTTGTCCTCAGCTGTCCCCCTCAGTTGTCCTCTCCCCCCTCAGTTGTCCCTCTGTCCTCCTCGGTTGTCCCTCTGTCTTTCTCAGTTGTCCATCTGCCCCCCTCAGTTGTGCATCTGCCCCCCTCAGTTGTCCTCTGCCCCCCTCAGTTGTCCCCCTCGGTTGTCCCTCTGTCCTGCTCAGTTGTCCCCCTCAGTTGTCCCTCTGTCCTCCTCGGTTGTCCCTCTGTCCTCCTCAGTTGTCCTCTGCCCCCCTCAGTTGTCCCTCTGTCTTCCTCAGTTGTCCTCTGCCTCCCTCAGTTGCCCTTCTGTCCTCCTCAATTGTCCCCCTGTCCTCAATTGTCCCCCTCAGTTGTCCCTCTGTCCTCCTCAGATGTCTCTATCAGTTGTCCCTCTGTTCTCCTCAGTTGTCCCTCTTTCCTCCTCAATTGTCCCCCTCAGTTGTCCCTCTCAGTTGTCCTCTGCCCTCTTCAATTGTCCCCCTCAGTTGTCCCTCTGTCCTCCTCAGTTGTCCCCATCAGTTGTCCTCCTCGGTTGTCCTCTGCCCTCCTTAGTTGTTCTCTGTCCCCATCAGTTGTCCCTCTGTCCTCCTCGGTTGTCCCTCTGTCCCCCCCCAATTATCCCTCTGTGCTCCGATAGTGTCATATTGCAGGAAGCCCCCCTCCTCTCAGTGACTCTCATTATGACTGGACTGAATAAAGGAAAAGCGGGGGTGTTTACATCACATGTGGACTAACCGGTCATTTTTTTTCTTGCGTATTTAACCTTTTGCGGTCTGCGTAACTGTGGGCGTGCCAGGGGGCGTGTCCTTTGCCTACATACTCTGTGATTCAAAGGCGTCCCGCTCTCTTATCCCGGGAGTGGGGAGGTAGGTGACCGTCTGGCAATTCAGCGCAGACAGAAACTTTCTACGTTTATTTTATATCAATTGACTCATCATTATCGATGATCACCGTTATTTCATCGCAATTCGCCAACATCGGGGCGACTCGAGTGACTTTCGTCACCTAATTATGTGATAACATCAGTGGATCGCAATGCGCTACAGTATATAGTGGTGAGATCCCACGGCCGCCAGGATCCCAGAGATCTGCTCATAGTAAATCCGATTGGAGGGATTTGGGGGGGAAGTTCATTTTTTTCTGCTAATGGAATCTCCGATCTCTATATAGAGATCTCTATAGTGTTCTGTATGGACGGGGGAGGGAGGTTGGTGTATTTAGAGCCGTTTGGTTTATTTATCGTGTTCTTTGTATTTTTTGTTTTTGTGGGTGTGTTTGATATTTGTTATATGTGTACTGTCACTTTAAACTTTTTTTTTTACCTTTTTGTTGATTTTGTATCATTTTGTTGTCTTTTTATTTTCCCTTTTCTCTTTGTTTTTTCTTAAAATACATTTATATCACAATTACAAGTTGCTTCAAATATATAATTAAAGCTAATAAAAATAAGATGAATACGAGTTAGTTAGTTAGTTGGTTCGTTTTCCTGTGTTGAGAGCGGCGTGCGGATACATACATAGGACCGCAGTGTATATGGTATGGACATGCGGTTACTGATCAGCCCCCCCAGGATAAAATCTGATTTATAATGGAAATAGGAAATAATCTATAATACAAAAATCTTAAAGGGTCAGACCTCCCAAAACTGTCTTTCCTGAGGGTGGCACCAGAGGGCCGTGTCTGTGTAATGTGTGTCTCCATTAGAAGCCCATGTGACGGGGTGACAACACAGAAGCACAATTGGGAGATAAAGGCAGAGTGTTGTCACCCTGTAACAGGGAGTGACCTCCATGGCAGTCTCTGTTGGAGGTCCATGTGACAGGATGACAACACAGAAGCACAATTGGGAGATAGAGGCAGAGTGTTGTCACCCTGTAACAGGAAGTGACCTCCATGGTAGTCTCCAATGGAAGCCCATGTGACAGGGTGACAACACAGAAGCACAATTGGAAGGTAGATAGAGGCAGAGTGTTGTCACCCTGTAACAGGAAGTGACCTCCATGGTAGTCTCCAATGGAGGTCCATGTGACGGCATGACAACACAGAAGCACAATTGGGAGATAGAGGCAGAGTGTTGTCACTCTGTAACAGGAAGTGACCTCCATGGCAGTCTCCATCGGAAGCCCATGTTACAGGGTGGCACCACAGGAGCACAATTGGGAGATAGAGGTAGAGTGTTGTCACTCTGTAACAGGAAGTGACCTCCATGGTAGTCTCCGTTGGAAGCCCATGTGACGTGGTGACAACACAGGAGCACAATTGGGAGGTAGAGGTAGAGTGTTGTCACCCTGTAACAGGAAGTGACCTCCATGGCAGTCTCCATTGGAAGCCCATGTGATGGGGTGACAACACAGGAGCACAATTGGGAGATAGAGGTAGAGTGTTGTCCCCCTGTAACAGGAAGTGACCTCCATGGTAGTCTTCATTGGAAGCCCATGTGATGGGATTACAACACAGGAGCACAATTGGGAGATAGAGGTAGAGTGTCATCACGCCTGTAACATGAAGTGGCCTCCATGGTAGTCTCCATTGGAAGCCCAGGTGATGAGGTGACAACACAGGAGCACAATTGGGAGATAGAGGCAGAGTGTTATCACCCTGTAACAGGAAGTGACCTCCATGGTAGTCTCCGTTGGAAGCCCATGTGACAGGGTGACAACACAGAAGTGCAATTGGGAGATGGAGGCAGAGTGTTGTCACCCTCTAACAGGAAGTGACTTCCATGGCAGTCTCCGTTGGAATCCCATGTGATGAGGTGACAACACAGGAGCACAATTGGGAGGTAGAGGCAGAGTGTTGTCACCCTGTAACAGGAAGTGACCTCCATGGCAGTCTCCATTGGAAGTCAATGTTACAGGGTGACAACACAGGAGCACAATTGGGAGATAGAGGCAGAGTGCTGTTACCCTATAACAGGAAGTGACTGTCATGGCGGGATCACCGGGGATTACTTTATTGAACTCTTCAGAATAAATACGGAATCTGACTTTTGAAATGACGGTAACGTATTAAAGCTTCTATGATTGGGGGGTACATCTATTTCGAGGTGCTGTATGTGCGCACACCTCCTCTGGTACTGGTTTACTTATCCACCCCCCTATGAGTAAGCTCCAGTGGGCAGAGTGAAACACATTGGGGGCATGGGGGGTCCAGGCTGAGCCTGCCATTGACTATCATACAGCAGGTCTTGACTTGATAAGCAGCTCCCAGGATATCTAATTATTTTCTATACGGTTATTGTTATATTAGTGGTGGAGTGTTGGGCTCTCCATGGTGGCAGTTGACTTACTTCTCCCGTTTCTTCCCTCACAGCTGATCCAGGATGAATTGGGCCGGATTGTACGGGATCCTGAGCGGTGTGAACCGCCATTCCACGGGCATTGGCCGCATATGGCTCTCAGTGGTCTTCATCTTCCGTATCATGGTGCTGGTGGTGGCCGCGGAGAGCGTATGGGGGGACGAGAAGTCCTCCTTCACCTGCAACACCCAACAGCCTGGATGTAACAGCGTCTGCTACGACCATTTCTTCCCCATCTCCCACATCCGTCTGTGGGCCCTCCAGCTCATCATCGTATCCACGCCGGCCCTTCTGGTGGCCATGCACGTGGCTCACCTGCAGCACCAGGAGAAGAAGCTCTTAAAACTCACCGGCCACGACAACCCAAAGGAGCTGGCGGAAGTGAAACAGCACAAGATCCGTATCTCCGGCACCCTGTGGTGGACCTACACAATGAGCGTGATCTTCAGAATCGTCTTCGAAGTGGCCTTCATGTACCTCTTCTACCACATCTACCCTGGATACGCCATGATACGGCTCGTCAAATGCGGAGAATACCCCTGCCCCAACACCGTGGACTGCTTTGTGTCTCGTCCCACGGAGAAGACCATATTTACCATCTTCATGCTGGTCACCTCGGGGATCTGCATCGTTCTGAACGTGTCCGAGCTCTTCTTCCTCCTCGGGAAGGCCTGTGCCCGGAGACGGCTCAGGCACGAAGACTCCTACCGAGGCCACGAGAGCCGGCAGAACGAGATGAACACGCTGCTCACTGTAGACAGTATCAAAAAGAGCCAGGCAGGCCAAGAGAAAGGAGAGCATTGTTCCACGTCCTAGAGAGCCGGCCGCTGGTACGTGGGACCGTCATTCCAGGCAATGGGCTGGAGAGGTGGTTTGGGATTCACGAGGGCCCCTCACAGGCACAAGCACAGGACTAATTTACGGGCAATATTTGCACAAGACGGCGGTGACACGTCCGACTCGTCAGGGTGATGGTGGCGAGTCTTCCGCCGCCGCTCCACGTTGTGCCGGCCAGTCACCGGCGGTCTGCCATTCGCAGGGGCTTCGTGCAGTATTTTTTGGTAACACGGGGGTTGGGGGATGGACACCATTTTTTTTCTGCAGGGATTATGGGTGGATTTGTACCATTATAATGTTTTAATATTGATGTGATTTGAAATGTAAAAATTAAATCCTTAAAACCGTTTTTGTGTCCGCATGTGAGGTGCATTGAAAAACATTTCATGACGCTGAAATCCAGGTAGATATGGAAGCACCAATCCATGCAGGTAGGTGGCCCCGCTGAAAGTCATTCAATGTGCATGTGAGGACCTGGACCCGGGCCTGGCAGCAGACCGTCAGAGGGAAGCGGAGGGCTGGGAGCCAATCAGGTTTGCTGGAAATGTTCACAAAGGGAACACTGATAGGAGGAGAGAGCAGAGTGAGCAGAGGGATGGCCTTATCAGTCATCTGCTCTTTTACCGCACAGTCAGCTGGCTGGGGGTGGGGAGAGGACACTGCTGTATTTCTTAGCTGTGTGGGGTGTCATTCACCTGGCTGTGTGGCAGAGCTGTCTAAATCTCAGGACTGGTTGGACAGAAATATAAATCCTTAAGCAAACATGCTTTGTATATGTATGTTATCTGTGTGATTAGCTGTTTGCCCGGAGTTCAACATTACACCTTTGTGTAATTATATATATATATTTCATTTTTTTTTATTATTACAATTCTTTCTTTTCCAAAAATAAAAATTATATATATAGATATAAAGAAAAAATAGTAATAATGAAAGGGTTCATACTTATATATATATATATATATATATTATTATTTTTTGGGAAAAGAAAAAAATTGTAATAATAAAAAAATTCTCTCTCTCTCTCTCTCTCTCTCTCTCTCTCTCTCTCTCTCTCTCTCTCTATCTATCTATCTATCTATCTATCTATATATATATATATATATATATATATATATATATATATATATATATATATAGGGAAAAAGGAGTTGATGTCCACCCTATATATATAGAATGCCAAAATGAACCCACTTCCCTATAATCATAGAAACAAAAAAACACCCAAAAAGGAATGAGTGTATAACCTCTATGGGGATATAAATTGGGTTGCTGGCATTATATTAATAGATAAGAAAAGTTTTTTTTATATTTGAAATTATTTATTCAACAAAAAAGAAAAAAGACACTAAAAACAAGTAGCATTACACATAAAAAATTGGATGTATACTAGAAGTACATAACATATATACACATAGAACAATGAATGACCAGGTTTATTGCAAGAGATGATCTTTACAAAAAGTAACCCAACGTCTCGAGGTATATATAAACAGTTGACCTCTTCTTCAGGGGTAATTCATGGTCAAATCAAGTAGATGTGTAGTAATAAAAAAAATAATAATAAAAAAATACATTACAAGTTCTCATGTCAGTCACGTACATAAATACCCATAAGCAAAATACAATATCTAATCATGTGTACATTTCAATATAATACACTGACGCAATCATATTTCACATAGCAAATGCATATAAATATATACACATTACTAACCATATGTGTAGATGGTGGACTTCATATAACATCCAACAAGAAGGTTGATCTACCCCAGCTCCACCGAGGTCAAAGGGTCCAAGGGATGAGGAGAAATCCAAATATATAACCAGGACAGGGAGGTTATTGGGGAGAAAACGTACACCCCCCAACCCCATGGATCTCGTGTTCCTATCAATCAATCCAGAATCCCAGCCACCATATGGCGTCACAGATGGCACCACCACTCGGGCTCACCACGCTCCAACTGGGTGTCCAAACTGGCTAGATATAAACACACATACAAACATGTATCATATACGTACCTCCCCAGGCAGCCCCATTAACATTTGGGAAGTATCAAGAAAATCTTTGATTGGATCTAAATGTGGTAAATTTATCTACTTGTGTTGTCAGATATTGAACTAAAAGTTCTCTCTCGGGGCTTGATCTTTTGCCCGAACCAGGATTTGAATAAATTCGAGAAAATTAAGGATTTGCAATTATTCACTCGCAAACTGATCCTCAAACAATTATATTCCAGGGAAATACCCACTGAGCCCAAATTCGACTCTGACAAGCTCAAAGCTCTTGATGCACTTGTCAGTTTGTTGGAGGAAAATGAGGCTACGGATCTGATTGATCAGATCGACCTGGAGCATTTGCTGGGTCACTTTGATCAGTCGGAGCCTCCTCCTATGCCTGCATTTAAACTTTAAAGTGAGGTTCCACCCTAAAGTGGAACCTCCGCTGATCGGAACCCTCCCCCCCTCCGGTGTCACAATTGGCACCTTTCAGGGGGGAGGGGGGTGGAGATACCTGTCAAAGACAGGTATTTACACCCACTTCCGGGCATAGACTCCCGTGGGAGTCTACGCCATTTCCTGTCCTGCCGCGCTGTCTGCTGGGACACACACGGGTCTCAGAGACAGCGAGGACAATTCCTATTGCGCTTCACTTCCTGATTCCCTCACCTAGAATGGTGGTGGCAGCAGCCGAGGGCCATGCGATCGATCGGCCTCGGCTGCCGGCATCGCTGGAACCCGGGACAGGTGAGTGTCTATTTATTAAAAGTCAGCAGCTGTAGTATTTATAGCTGCTGGCTTTTAATATTTTTTTTGTAGGTGGAATCCCTCTTTAAGTTCCAATTCAAACGTATTGGCATTTGTAAAACTAGTAGACACTGAGATATGTAAAATGAAGACCACCAACATGGGTGCGGATAATAATTTTTCAGCAGAGGAAAAAGTTGCTCTGAAAACACTGAAGGATCATCCAGACATAACGATAAAGCCCTCTGATAAGGGGGGGCAACATCGTTATCATGGATAATACGGGATATGTCGAGCTGTACATGAAAATACTGGACAAGAAACAATGGTATCGCAAAATCAGTGCAAATAAAATCATGAGATTCAACCAGGAATTTTATTGCTTGGTGGATCGGGCCTTTAATTGGCACATTATCACTAAGTCCGAATGGGAGTTTATTAGAATTAAAAAACATAAAATTCCCACGTTTTATTCGTTACCTAAGGTGCACAAGAGTATCCAGTGCCCTACAGGTAGACCCATTGTATCAAGCAATGGGTCAATATCTGAAAATCTCAGTGCCTTTGTGGATGGATAGTTACGTCCTCTTGCAATCAATATTCCAAGCTATTTATGTGATACTATTCACTTGTTGCAGGTATTGGATGGTCTATATATTCCCTCCACGTCGATATTGTTATCAATCGACGTGGAGGCACTATACAGCTCTATACCACATGACATTGGCTTAGCAAACATCAAGAGTGCCATCCTTCGGGATGACAGGTATGTTGGAAAAATGGTTGAATTTTTGTTGGGTTCCCTGGAATATATCTTACAACACAACCACTTTACCTTTGATGGCTCCCACTTCCTCCAGGTGCAGGAGGTTGCGATGGGGACTTTGTGTGCCCCCTCATACACGAACCTGTACCTGGGGGAGTCGGAGCGGTCAATAGGGCAGTCAAAGGATCTTTCCCCTTTTATGGGCAGGGTCAGTCTCTGGCTTAGGTTAATTGATGACGTCTTGCTCATATGGCATGGTCCTGCTGAACAATTGGCGTAATTTCTTAGTCATTTAAATACAAACGGCTTCAACCTAACATTTACAATGTCATGCAATGAATCTTCCATAACCTTTTTGAACGTAAACATCAACAAGGACACCACGGGTCGCATAAGCAGTAGCTTCTATAGGAAACCTACAAGTGGGAATACTATCTTGCACGTGAATAGTTTCCACCCCAAAGCATTGGTGATATCCATCCCCTTTAGCCAATATCTGCGAATACGCAGAAACTGTACGGATGATTTAATATTTAGAAAGGAGGCCAATGCTTTGAGGGACCGATTACTTGTACGAGGATATTCAAAAACTTGCCTTAAAAAGGCATGCAACAGGGCCATACAGAGACCTAGGAAAGATCTGTTACAAAATCCCTCATCAAAAAACAAAAGAACAAAGCCTATTTCTATTATCACAACATTTTCCAACCAACAGAACAAATTTAAGAAAATTGTTAATAAATATTGTCATGTTCTGTCCATGGACCCAACTATTGGTCCATTTGTGAGCAAGAAACCCACTTTTACCTTTAAGGGGGCAAGATCTTTGAGGGACCATCTATTGTCTAGTGAGTTTAAGAGCCTGGGTGGTAGGGATCCCTGCAAATACCCTGGTATTTCCACCTGTGGTGGGTGTAGATATTGCCATTACATGAATACGGCACGAAATATCACACTTCCCAACGGTGAGCGGTACCACCCTAGACATTATGCAAACTGTCAGACAGCGGGGGTCGTGTACTTATTACTGTGTGACTGTCAATGCTTCTATGTAGGGAAGACGATACAGCAATTTTGGCGCCGCACGTACCGACATATTTTGTCAATACAGACATGTTATCATAGTCTTCCTCTGGGAAGACATGTCAGTAATGTACATAATGGCATCACTCCTAAGATATCGTTTCTAATATTGGATAGGTTACATCCAGGGATAAGAGGCGGGGACTTAAATAAATTACTTCTCCAATCAGAACAGCGCTGGATTTTTCGTTTGAATGCTACCAAATCACCAGGCCTAAATGGCGCGATTTCATACAGGCCTTTCTTGGAGGGCTTTTCCTCTGGGGGCTCCGAAATGGGAGCCTCTCGAGTGAACGACCCTCCTTAGTGACCCCAAAAATGGGAGTTCAGCATTAGGAGTTCCAAATGATAATGGATTTTTGTATTTAAAGAAAAATTCTTTCAAAAAATGTTTTCACATGTGGGAGTTGACAAGTCGGCCTAGAAATGTCTACTCTAGGGTTGCCACCTGCCCGGTTTTGACCCGGACAGTCCGGGTTTGGACACATGTGCCCGGTTTTCAAGCCGCCTGAAACCTGGGCACATATAGCTGCAGTTCACCCTAGAGCGGTGAATCCTGATTCATCAGCGTAACAGTGTATATTACTGCCTGTGCGCTCAGTCTCCGAGCCACGCTCAACGATGGGCAGCGGGCATACCTATTCAGCCTGTGTCACGTGCGGGCGGCGTACACGAAGGTCTTTGATCGGCTCGGTGGACATTGTCACATGTGGAGGCGGGGCTTGACTGTGGGTGATCGCGGCCGCCCGAAGTCCCGCCTCCTTGCCTGGTGTGTTCTCTGCTGTGTCTCCTCGAGTCCTCGCTGAGTTGTCTTTCACATCTGCCCTCTCACCCACCTCTGTCAGCCAGTCCCCCGTCAGCTCCCCTCCCCTGTCAGCTACCCCCCTCTGTCAGCTGCCCCCCTCTGTCAGCTCCCCTCTGTCAGTTACCCCTCCCCTGTCAGCTACCCCCCTCCTGTCAGCCACCCCCCTCTGTCAGCTACCCCCTCTGTCAGCTCCACTCCCCTGTCAGCTACTCCCCCCTCTGCCAGCTCCATTCCCCTGTCAGTTACCCCCCCTGTCAGCTACCCCCCTCTGTCAGCTACCCCCCTCTGTCAGTTACCCCCCTGTCAGCTACCCCCTCCTGTCAGCCACCCCCTCCTGTCAGCCACTCCCCCTCCGGTCAGCTACCCCCCTCTGTCAGCCACCCCCTCCTGTCAGCCACCCCCCTCCTGTCAGCCACCCCCCTCCTGTCAGCCACCCCCTCCTGTCAGCCACTCCCCCTCCGGTCAGCTACCCCCCTCTGTCAGCCACCCCCCGTCAGCCACCCCCCTTCTGTCAGCTACCCCCCCTCTGTCAGTTACCCCCTCTGTCAGCTCCACTCCCCTGTCAGCTACCACCCTCTGTCAGCTACCCCCCTCTGTCAGTTACCCCCTTGTCAGCTACCCCTCCCCTGTCAGCTACCCCCTCTGTCAGCCACCCCCCCCTCTGTCAGTCACCCCCTCTGTCAGCTACCCCCCCCCTCTGTCAGCTACCCCCCCTCTGTCTGTTACCCCCTCTGTCAGTTACCCCCTCTGTCAGCTCCACTCCCCTGTCAGCTACTCCCCTCCTCTGTGAGATACCCCCTCTGTCAGCTCCATTCCCCTGTCAGCTACCCCCTCTGTCAGCTATCCCCTCTGTCAGCTCCACTCCCCTGTCGGTTACCCCCCCTGTCAGCTACCCCCCCCGTAAGCTCCCCTCCCCTGTCAGCTACCCCCCTCTTTCAGCTACCCCCCTCTTTCAGCTACCCCCTCTGTCAGCTACCCCCTCTGTCAGCTACCCCCTCTGTCAGCTCCACTCCCCTGTCAGTTACCCCCCCGTCAGCTCCCCTCCCCGTCAGCTCCCCCCCGTCAGCTACCCCCCCAGTCAGCTACCCCCCTCGGCCAGCTACCCCCCCCGCCAGCTACCCCCCCGCCAGCTACCCCCCTCTCTGTAAGCCACCCCCTCTCTTACCACCTTTCTCTCTCCCCCCCCTCTGTCAGCTACTCCTCCCCCTCTGTCAGCTACTCCCCCCGTCAGCTACTCTCCCCCCGTCAGCTACTCTTCCCTCTGTCAGCTACTCTTCCCCCTCTGTCAGCTACTCCTTCCCCTCTATCAGCTACTGCCCCTCCTCTGTCAGCTACTCCCCCCCTCTGTCAGCTACTCTCCCCCCTCTGTCAGCTACTCTTTCCCCTCTGTCAGATACTCTTCTCCCTCTGTCAGATACTCTTCTCCCTCTGTCAGCTACTCTCCCCCCCTCTGTCAGCTACTCTTCCCCCTCTGTCAGCTACTCCCCCCTCCCTGTCAGCTACTCTTCCCACTCTGTCAGCTACTCTTCCCACTCTGTCAGCTACTCTCCCCACCCCTCTGTCAGCTACTCTCCCCCCCTCTGTCAGCTACTCTCCCCCCCTCTGTCAGCTACTCCTCCCCCTCTGTCAGCTATACTCCCCTGTCAGTTACCCCCCCGTCAGCTCCCCTCCCCGTCAGCTCCCCCCCATCAGCTACCCCCCCGTCAGCTACCCCCCCGTCAGCTACCCCCTGTCAGCTACCCCCCTCTCTGTAAGCCACCCCCTCTCTTACCACCTTTCTCTCTCCCCCCTCTGTCAGCTACTCCCCTCTCTGTCAGCTACTCCTCCCCCTCTGTCAGCTACTCCCCCCCTCTCTGTCAGCTACTCCCCCCCCCTCTGTCAGCTACTCTCCCCCCCTCTGTCAGCTACTCTCCCCCCCTCTGTCAGCTACTCTCCCCCCCTCTGTCAGCTACTCCCCCCGTCTGCTACTCTCCCCCCCCCCCCTGTAAGCTACTCTTCCCTCTGTCAGCTACTCTTCCCCCTCTGTCAGCTACTCCTCCCCCTCTGTCAGCTACTCCTCCCCCTCTGTCAGCTACTCCCCCCTCTCTGTCAGCTACTTCCCCCCCCCTCTGTCAGCTACTCTCCCCCCCTCTGTCAGCTACTTTCCCCTTCTGTCAGCTACTCTTCCCCCTCTGTCAGCTACGCCCCCCCCCCCTCTGTCAGCTACTCTCCCCCCTCTGTCAGCTACTCTTCCCCCCTCTGTCAGCTACTCCTCCCCCTCTGTCAGATACTCTCCCCCCTCTGTCAGCTACTCTCCCCCCCTCTGTCAGCTACTCTCCCCCCCTCTGTCAGCTACTCTCCCCACCCCTCTGTCAGCTACTCTCCCCACCCCTCTGTCAGCTACTCTCCCCACCCCTCTGTCAGCTACTCTCCCCACTCTGTCAGCTACTCTTCCCACTCTGTCAGCTACTCCTCCCCCTCTGTCAGCTACTCTCCCCCCCTCTGTCAGCTACTCCCCCCCCCCCTCTGTCAGCTACTCCCCCCCCCCTCTGTAAGCTACTCTCCCCACCCCTCTGTCAGATACTCCCCCCCCTCTGTCAGCTACTCTCCCCCCCCCCTCTGTCAGCTACTCCCCCCCCCTCTGTCAGCTACTCTCCCCACTCTGTCAGCTTCTCTCCCCACTCTGTCAGCTACTCTCCCCACTCTGTCAGCTACTCTCCCCCCTCTGCCAGTTACTCTTCCCCCCTCTGTCAGCTACTCTTCCCCCCTCTGTCAGCTACTCTTCCCCCCTCTGTCAGCTACTCTTCCCCCCTCTGTCAGCTACTCCTCCCCCTCTGTCAGCTACCCCCTCTCTGTGAGGCCACCCCGTCTCTTACCACCTTTCTCTCTCACCCCTCCTCCCTCTCAGCCTGCTTCTCTCACCCAACTCCCCATCACACCCCCAATCCCCTCCCCATCTCTCTTTCTCCCCCCTCTCTCTTCTGCCTCCTCAACCCCTTTGCTTCTCCTCTCACCCTTTCTCACCTCCCGCCCCCACCTCTTCTCACCCTCAGGGGGTGAGGGCCCCATGATTCCTAACAGTGGCCCTGTGAGTGAGTGCACAAGTTTGGATGTATTTTGATTCCTGTGTCCTGCAGACACTGGGCACAGTGATGCAGCACCTGCCTCTACTTTGCTTACTCTCCAAGCCCCCCTACACAATGGGAACGAAAGAAGGAAAATAGCACTTCAGTAGAGCAGCTTTGCTCCGCCCCCAAACTCCGGCTCCCACACTTCCTGGCTTGAAACAGCTCTTGGTAAGTCAGTCTAATGTGGGCCTTTAGGGGCAGGGGGACACCGATGGGGGGGGGGGGGGGTTCCCCTGATCTAATAGAGGTCTCTAAGGGGAGTGCTGATATAAGGGGACCTAATGGGGTCCTCTATGGAAGACCCCTAAATTATGGAGGGGGTAACACTGACCCGTATTTTAAAAAGTGGGGTGACAATGGCCCCTGAGGTAACCCTGTTCAATAAAGCGTGCCACATTATTGCTCTCCTTAGTGCACCCAAAGGTTTCCCAGGTCTTCACAATCCTATAGTGTACACACACAAAAAATTTGCCATGCACGGCTAAAGTGTTCGGGTTTGGCTTGAAGAAAAGGTGGCAACCCTAGTCTACTCCCTTAGATTTTCATCCACCCATCAAGGTATTTTCATATCTCTTATCAGCCAGGACCTGCC
Organism: Lithobates pipiens; assembly: GCF_037356315.1. Classification (NCBI taxonomy): domain Eukaryota; kingdom Metazoa; phylum Chordata; class Amphibia; order Anura; family Ranidae; genus Lithobates; species Lithobates pipiens. Next base: position 114,923,042 of record NW_027507685.1, on the reverse strand, counting down.
TGTATTGCATAGAGAATCATAGAGACTTAGTAATATGATCGATTTTTGTATTTAAAGAAAATTATTTCAAAAAAATTTTTTCTGCCCACCTCTATCGCTTCTGCTGTAAGTCGAATGCACCTTCCAATAAATATAAATAACAAATACATTTCCCTCTGCAAGCAGTATTTGTTTATTTATTTTTTATTTTATTTTTTTTCCCGACAATTTGTGGTTGATCCTGCCCAGCGGCGGGCATGGTCAGGACTTTTCCTCCCCCTTGGAGATGGGGGATACCGGATTTTCAGAGAAAAATCCCTGTGGTCCGTGTTTCATTTCTATCATTTCCGGGTCTTTCTTTTTCACCCTATGGGCGGGCCTGACCTTCCTTTGTCCCGGCGGTCTGCTCATGTTATGCGAGTGACCATGCCAGATCTGCCCTGCTGGTGGGTGACGTGGGTCGGCCTTGCACATGCGCCGCGGGGTTCTGCCATGTGCATGGCGTCTCGGTTGAGATTGCCATTAGGGTGGCGTGCAAAATTGCGGGGGGGGGGGGGGCATTGTGCGCTGCCCACCTGGGGGGCACCTAACTCAGTGGGGATACGCCTAGCTCAGTGGCTCGCCAATCTAGGAGATACAGCTGGGCTGAATTGGCCTAATCGAGAGCACCATGTGACAGCTGTATTTAACAGGCTGATCACAGGTGCTCTCTCCTGCCTGCAGCTGATCACAGGTTTTTGGGACAGACAGAGATTATCTGGGAAGCTACATGGACATAGATACAATATGCTGTGGCTGTTAGAGGCATGTGTGACACTAGGATGGAGTCATTAATTTGCCTGTCTATATTTTATGCCC
>NW_027507685.1:114822135-114922005 GCF_037356315.1 Lithobates pipiens | reverse complement strand
CAAAAAAATAAATAAAACCTTTTTAAATCCTTTAAGGGAGAAGTCTTGGCACACGTTAGAAGGCATGCGGCGCTTTGTCCTGGAATCATGGATGCCGAGTTATTATAGTGGATTGTGCCCCCCCCCCCCATCCCTGCTCCACCATACTACTCAGCGGGAGGCAAACCACCTGACCAGCTCTGATTAACAGCGCTCACATCCCTAGTCCCTGATTGGACGGCGCTCTCACCTGTCAGTCCGGACTGTTTGACCTTGTGGGAAGTGATGCAGCAGATGGAACAGAAGAGGCCTGTGCGCCCGTTCTTGTTGTCCACGTTGGAGAGCATTTCAAAGTTCTTACAAAGCGTTTTGCAGTACATACACGGAAAGACCTTGGTGTTTTTCTGGAACAGACAGAGAAGACATCACCGAAAAAGTCTGACTGAAGTGTAAACCTTTGTGTGTCCTGGGAGGGGGAATCAGAGGTGTAGAGGACTTGTGCTAAGAGGAGTTTTTTTTTGGGGGGTGTGGAAGCGTTCGGGTGGCAGTGCACGGATGTGTCTGTCTAACAAGCAGGAGTCTGCAGATTTACACATAATCCCGGGGGTGATATGTGAAGAGGGAGGCAGTGCTGTGGGGGCGATACGTGAAGAGGGGGCAGTGCTGTGGGGGGCGATACGTGAAGAGGGGGGGGAGCAACATGTTCCTGAAAGTGAACTTCTCCTTTAACCCTTTCACAGCCAGAGCTGTTTTTGCACACATTTAAAAAAAAATCATTTTAGGCCCATCGATTCGATAAAACCCCCAATACATTTTCTGAAAGGAGATAGAGAATAATATAGTGGTAGTTTAATTTTGCCACGCATAACAGCAAAATTGCAGTTAAAAAATAAATAAAAAACAACCATCATTAAACGTCTATTATGAGGGGGCAAAATAAAATAGCCAAGGTCGCACCGAGTAAATAGATACCCAACATATCAAACTTTAAACATGTCAGCCCCCTATACTTTCCATAGGCGACACTTTAAAAGCCCCCAGTTTAGCATTATGGAGGTGGTCTGGTGCTAGAATTATCGCTCTCACTCTGGCGTAGTCTCCGGCATATCGCAATCAATGTTTTTAGGAGCAGATGCCACGTGCGCTCATGTTTGCACATGCACACAGTATATGAGGGGGTGGGCTCAATTTTTTTTTGGGGGGGGGGGGGGGGGGAGGGGGATTTTATGTGCTTGGGTGTCACTTTTGTACAATTGAAAAAATATATATAATTTTTTTACTTACTTTTTTCCCCCCATTACATAGAGGACAAAAAGTCCCCTAAGTGATGATTTTCTTTTTTTGTTGACAGGTTCTCATTAATGAGAAATTCAGGGTCTAAAAGACCCCCGCCCCACCCCAAACCCCCCCCCCCCCCCCCCCCGGCTCCACTGAATGTAATAACGCACATCGCACTGCATTTCATGTGTTCCCGGGGAAACCATCAACGGGGACCCAGAAGTGACGTCGGAGCAGACGCGTTTCTCCACCCTCCCCCTCTACCCGACGGCGCCCGCTATGCCTCTCCACCCTCCACCTCTACCCGACGGCGCCCGCTATGCCTCTCCTCACTCCCCCTCTACCCGGCGGAGCCTGCTATGCCTCTCTTCCCCCCCCCCCCCCCCCACTGGCGGTGCCTGCTATGCCTCTGCTCCCTCCCACTCTACCCAGCGGCGCCCGCTATGCCTCGCCTCCCTGGCGTCACCCGCTATGCCTCTCCTCCCTCCCCCTCTACCAGGCGGCGCCCGCTATGCCTCGCCTCCCTTCCTGGTGGTGCCCGCTATGCCTCTCCTCCCTCCCACTCTACCCAGCGGCGTCCTGGCCTTGGCACAGACGAGGATGGACACTCACCTTTTTGTAGTTGTTTAGACAGGCGGCATTACAGAAGCGCTTCTGCTGGCCCTCGTGGAAGAGGTACTCCAGGGGCAGGCCTTTGTTGTAGATGTAGATCCCACAGTTGTCACAGCAGTTGGTTTTTAGGCCTTTTGTGGCACGGAATTTGGTGAAGCATGTGTCGCTGCACAGCCGGTGAACCACGCTGCCATTGCTGACCTCATGCTGGATCTGAGGGGGAACAAATCACATCAAATACAAAAGGCAGAGGAACAGAAATCTGTACAAGATCAATAGAATACAATTGTGTTCTGCAAAGCGGATATGAGCAGCACACTGGCTGTGCCCGTGCACACCTTACAGCGGCACACTTGCTGTGCCCGTACACCCCTTACAGCGGCACACTTGCTGTGCCCGTACACCCCGTAACCCCTTGGTGCCTGGTCCAGAGGGGCCGGACATTTGCATGAATTGATGTTCACAAAGCTGTGCCGAGAGTGCGTGCTCCTGACACAGTTACCTGCGCCTAACCAAAAGCTTCCAATACCTGCTTGTGATGGCAGCGTGTAATAGACTCGCGTGGAAGAGTCTTTTGGAGGGGACTGCAGGATAGCTTCCTGCCTACAGACTCTGGGAACCCTGTATAGGGCCTATATGCCATATTAGGAATAGTGACTGCTTCATACTGTTGGGACTCGTAGCAGATGCTGATGTCATCAACTCCAGCCACCTGCCCGTCTGTTGTCTGCTATAATGTGTTTATTGTAAAAAAAAAAAAAAATAAAAAAAAAAGAAAGTCTAGTGTGGCTTCTAAGGATCTTTCACCTATTATTGTTTGTGCTAATTAACTGTGCTATTGTGTGAAGGAGTTCTGTGTTGATATTTATGATAATGTGTATTGTAGTTAGTGAGCTAGGAGACGACAAGGCTGCCCTGAAAGGTCATTTCTCAGAGTCACCTAGTCTGGTTAAATGATTGGTTAATTAGCTAATTTTAATTTACGTTTCTGGTTACAGTTATTGTCAGAGTAATCTGATCAGAGGGGGAAATCTCCTCCCTCCAGGTGTATATAAGATTGTATTGATTCTATTTCTGGTGTACTCCAAGACTGGTGTCACCTGGTCCTTCGGGGTTACTATAGCCAGATCCATTGGTCTCGTGTTCCAGGACTTGGGAAGCAGCTTCTTGGTACAAATACCCAAAAAGGGTGTCCGGAGTCCGTCACACAGCGCATTTCCTGTGTCTGGGCCTGAACGCTCCCGAGCAGCGGCACACATCCCGGGCCTGAGCGCTCCCGAGCGGCGGCGCACATCCCGGGCGCTCCTGAGAGCGGCGCACTGCCTGGGCGCTCCTGGAAGCGGCGCACTGCCTGGGCTCTCCTGGAAGCGGCGCACTGCCTGGGACCTTCCGAGAGCGGCGCTATCAGGAGCGCCCAAGGCCAGGAAGTGGGCTGCTCTCAGGAAAGCGGCGCACTTCCTGGGCCTGAGCATAGCGCATTTTCTGTGCCCTCAGAGCAGCGCACTTCCTGGGCGCTTCTGAGAGCAGCGCACTTTCTGGCCCTCCTGAGAGCAGCACACTTGTTGGGCCTGGGCGCTTCTGAGAGCAGCGCACTTCCCGGGCACTCCTGAGAGCAGAGCACTTCCGGGGCCTGGGCATGCCTGAGAGCAGCGCACTGCAAAGCCTGAGCACATCGCATTTCCTGTGCCTGTTCCCTCCCGAGAGCAGCGCACAGCATGGGCCCTCCCGAGAGCGGCGTACTACCTGGGCCTGGGCGCTTCTGAGAGCAGCGCAGTTCCTGGGTCTGGGCGCTTCTGAGAACAGCGCACTTTGCGGGGCCTGGGAGCGCCTGAGAGCAGTGCACTTCCGGGGCCTGAGCACATTGCATTTCCTGTGCCTGTTCCCTCCTGAGCGCAGCGCACTTCCTGGGCCCTCCCCCGAGCGCGGCGCAGTCCCTGGGTCTGGGCGCTTCTGAGAGCAGCGCACCTCCGGGGCCTGAGAGCAGCGCATTTCCTGTGCCTGTTCCCTCCCGAGAGCGGCGCACATCCTGGGCCTGGGCGCGCCCGAGAGCGGCGCACTTTCCTGGGCCCGGGCGCTCCCGAGAACGGCGCACTTTCCTGGGCCCGGGCGCTCCCGAGAGCGGCGCACTTTCCTGGGCCCTCCCGAGAGCGGCGCACTTTCCTGGGCCCTCCCGAGAGCGGCGCACTTTCCTGGGCCCTCCCGAGAGCGGCGCACTTTCCTGGGCCCTCCCGAGAGCGGCGCACTTTCCTGGGCCCTCCCGAGAGCGGCGCACTTTCCTGGGCCCTCCCGAGAGCGGCGCACTTTCCTGGGCCCTCCCGAGAGCGGCGCACTTTCCTGGGCGCTCCTGAGCAGCAGCACACTTCCTGGGCGCTCCTGAGCAGCAGCGCACTTCCTGGGCGCTCCTGAGCAGCAGCGCACTTCCTGGGCGGGGCGCCAGGAAGTGCGCTGCTCTCAGGCCCAGGAAGTGCTCCTGCTCGCAGAAGCACCCAAGGCCAGGAAGTGGGCTGCTCTAAGGAGCGCCCAGGCGCTCCTGAAAGCGGCGCACTTCCTGGGCCTGAGCACAGCGCACTTCCTGAGCCTGGGTGCTTCTGAGAGCAGCGCACTTTCTGGGCGCTTCTGAGAGCAGCGCACTTCCTGGGCCTGGGCGCTTCTGAGAGCAGCGCACTTTCCGGTCCTCCTGAGAGCAGCACACTTGCTGGGCCTGGACGCTCCCGAGAGCAGTGCACCTCCAGGGCCTGGGCACATCGCATTTCCTGTGCCTGTTCCCTCCCGAGAGCGGCAGCGCACCTCCCGGGCGCTCATGAGTGGCAGCGCACCTCGTGGCCCAGGAAGTGCACCTGCTCTCAGGAGCGCCCAAGACCAGGAAGTGGGCTGCTCTCAGGAGCGCCCGGGCGCTCCTGAAAGAGGCACACTTCCTGGGCCTGAGCACAGCGCATTTCCTGTGCCCTCCTGAGAGCAGCGTACTTCCTGGCCTTGGGCGCTCCCGAGAGCAGGCGCACGTCCTGGGCCTGAGCGCTTCTGAGAGTAGAGCATTTGCCTCCTAGATTGCAAGCCGTAATGAGCAGTGCTCTCTGAATCCTCCTGTATTGAATTGTATTGTAAGTGTACTGTCTGTCCTCATGTTGTAAAGTGCTGCGCAAACTGTTGACGCTATATAAAATCAGTAAAATAATTTCCTAGGCACTACTTCCTGGGCCTAGGCACCTCAGTCCTGTACAATCATCACAAATGTATATCTGCAGTGTGAGATCATCTTATCTGTCATCACGGCATTACTGTGCTGATCACTGTTCTCCTTGCTGGAGAGGAAATTGTACCCGAGGAGCTGCAGTGCGCGGATCTCGCTGCTTCATCCATTCTGTGGATCTGTGCTTCCTCCATCTCTATCATTACCTCTACAGTAATCACTGGGGAACAAAAATAAGCCCTGCCTCTACCAAAATGGCCACCTCCACAGAGACAGTTTAGAAAAAGGCAAAACAAGCCAGCAGTGGGGGGCCGGGCTGCTGGGTGACCACAGGCAATACTGGTGACTAGGCCTTGGTCCTCTGCTTGGGAGCTAGTTCAATAATCTGCACCCACCTTCTTATTACAATTACACTGAAGGGTCCCCAAAATACAGGCACCAATCCAGACCCCAAAACCAGAAAAAAAAACACCATACTGCACAGCAATCTCCTGAATTTTATATAAAAAACCCAAATCATTTTCCCCAAACACTGGCAGGCAGCCAATCCCACCAGTAAATGACCAACAAAATGCAAACATTTCTGCCACTGCACACCATACCCTCAGCACTGGCCAAAAACCTGCCGCTGTCAACATCATAGCCGGAGGTGTCACACGTCCGAATGACCCCCAAAGAAATAAGGGACGTGGATTGTTCTCACCTCTCCACTCTTGTGGCAGATGCTACATTTGATGATATCGGGAACATCGGAGGAGCTCTGGGTGCTTTGGGTGCTCTGGGTGCTTTGGGAGGTCTGGGAAGTTTGGGAAGTCTGGGAGGTCTGGGGACTCGATCGTGGTTGGGCCTCGAAGAGGGAAAGGCAGGCATTGGAGCAGAACTCCTGGAAGGATCCCGCTGGACCGGTCTGGGCGACCACAGACTCTTTGGAGTTCCGAATGTCCCTGAAAAGATCACATCATTAATATCACACAGGAACAGTTACAACACAATGCAATATCAGAGAGGTAGGAGGGCCCTGATCCTGAGAGCTTACAGTCTAATAGGGAGGGGCAAGTGATACAAAACATAACAATTGTAAGGGACGAACTGATGGAGAAAGTAAAAGTTCAGTTGTTGGGTAGAGGAGGGATAGTCTTCCCTGCAGAGAATCGCATAAAGTTGGACAGAGTAGGAGATCACTAAACAGACGGGGGTAGAGAGTCTCGGGGGTAGAGAGTCTCAGAGGAAGAGAGGCTCTGGAGAGGTCCTGGAGGCAAGGAGGGAGAAAGAGCAGGAGGTCTTGGGAAGAGTGGCTTTGGGTGATATTATGGGATGGGGTTGGTGATTTAGCTCAGGGCAGAGTTGTGGATGGTTTTGTATGTTGTGTTTTGGGATTGGCTGAGAGGGGTGGAGGACATTGAATAGAGACCAGTGGAGGGATTGGCAGAGAAGGGTGGAAGGATTGGCAGAGAGAGGTGGTGGACACTGAATGGAGACCAGTGGAGAGGGGTGGAGGACACTGAATGGAGGCCAGTGGAGGGATTGGCAGAGAGGTGTGGAGGACACTGAATGGAGACCAGTGGAGGGATTGGGAGAGAGGGGTGGAGGACACTGAATGGAGACCAGTGGAGGGATTGGCAGAGAGGGGTGGAGGACACTGAATGGAGACCAGTGGAGGGATTGGTGGAGAGGGGTGGAGGACACTGAATGGAGGCCGGGGGGTGAAGTTCACTGGGTGGTTGGTAAGGTAGGCGGTTCTGTCCACATCATTCACGATAGACTGAAAGGGGGATAGTCTGTGTAGAGGTCAGCCAATGAGGAGGAAGTTGCAATATTCCAGGTTAGAGATAGGAAGGGACTGAATTAGCTCTGTGAGGTCATTGTATAAGGGGGTGGGGAACATTTGTTGAGGTTTGAAAGGTGCGGGAGTCCAGTAAAGATTCCCCCCCCCCCCCGAAAACTAATTTGAGCTCAAATGCCATCAAACATGCAGAGTTCAGAGCTGGGCCACTTACTTCTTACAGAATGTACATATCTTCTTGCAGAGCGGTTTCTTGGAGAAGGTGGTAAGACACACAGAGGAGCAGAAGAGCTGCGGCAGGCCTTTGCGCTGATAGGCGGTCTGACCTTTCTGCAGCGGCGTGCGGCACTGAGCACAAGACATCTTGGTGAGGGTCGGCTTCGGAGGCCGGGGTGGCACTTGGTTGCGCAGAGACATGCGGGTTGGTCGCTTTGGAGCCGAACGGTTGGGGATGAAGTCCTCGTCGTTGGGGTCGTCTATCATGGCGTCGGAGTCTTCGTCGGAAATCTGCACTGCAGGATGGATCATAGACAGGGAATGTCAGATGGAGGACGAAGACGATAGGCAACAAGACCGAGAACCCGCCAGGCACACAGCTCAACCCGTCCTCATAACTAGATCTCCAATACCACAAACTGAAGACAAGAAATATTACTGAGCAACCCAAGCCTTCAATGAATGGAGGAGAACCAGGCCACATGACCTATAGGATATAGTATATGAACTAGAGCTGCCACGACCAGTCGACATAATAGATTACGTCGACTACAAAAATGCGTCAACGTGCGTGCAGGGCGTTGATGCGTCAGTATCTCTCATTATGTCCCGCTCTCCTCCGTGCTGCCGTCCCCCTCTCCTCTCCGTGCCGCCGTCCCCCTCTCTTCTCACCCTCTGTGCCGCCATCCCTAGGGGTGCAACGGATCGTTACCGATCCGCGATCCGAACGGGTCACCCCGCTCGGATAGGCACATGCCGCGATCCGTGGTCTCGGCCTTAGGAAAGGCCGCGGGTTCGGCCTAGCTACGAAGCGGTGGCCATCTTTCTACACCCAGTCTGTTTACACTGTGATCACTTGTAAACAAACCGGCGTCTGTTAAGACCCCTGATATCTCACCATAGCGCCCCCCCCCCCCCCCCCCCACAGGGCTGATAAAAAAATAGCAATAAATAGATTTCTTTTTTTTTTAAATAATAATAAAAAAAAAACCACACTGACACTGTCACCACACACCCTCCCCCTTATGTACTTATTTTTTGTAAAGTTATCCAAAGGATTAATTAGCCAATCAAAAAAAAAAAAAAACACTAGATTCATTTAAAAAAATAACCGGATAGTCGTTGACTAACCGAAAAAATAATCAATAGATTAGTCCACAGACAAATTAATCATTAGTTGCAGCTTTAATATGAACCCCCCATCCAACTGATGCAGCTCAGGGGGGTCTCCAGTGAAGGTTCATACTTCATAGTAATCTTCATCATACAAAAACATTGTAGACAATTGTGTTCCTCCAACCTTGTGGTGACTTATCTCAGATCTATCCCGGAACGTACACCAAAACTCCTCTACAGAGATGGACATGGATAGGACAAGATTTACCAAAACCGAGCCTCAGAGCACAATGACTACTTACTGCTTTCCTGGGGGGCCCGGATACTTTCTTCGGCTTTAAGACTCTCCGATCTGCGTGGTCTCTCACTCCGCTTTGGTTCCTGGAAGACAAAATCCATTGGAACCATCAAAATGGATCTTCAATCCTCCCTCCGCCTCCACTCCGGTCTTAGATCCTTCCTCCAGCCTCATATGCTCCCCCCCCCAGAGGCCTCCGGCCTCATATGCCCCCCCCCCCCCAGAGCCCTCCGGCCTCATATGCTCCCCCCCCAGAGCCCTCCGGCCTCATATGCTCCCCCCCCAGAGCCCTCCGGCCTCATATGCTCCCCCCCAGAGCCCTCCGGCCTCATATGCTCCCCCCCCAGAGCCCTCCGGCCTCATATGCTCCCCCCCCAGGGCCCTCCGGCCTCATATGCTCCCCCCCCAGAGCCCTCCGGCCTCATATGCTCCCCCCCCAGAGCCCTCCGGCCTCATATGCTCCCCCCCCAGAGCCCTCCGGCCTCATATGCTCCCCCCCCAGAGCCCTCCGGCCTCATATGCTCCCCCCCCAGAGCCCTCCGGCCTCATATGCTCCCCCCCCAGAGCCCTCCGGCCTCATATGCTCCCCCCCTAGAGCCCTCCGGCCTCATATGCTCCCCCCCTAGAGCCCTCCGGCCTCATATGCTCCCCCCCTAGAGCCCTCCGGCCTCATATGCTCCCCCCCTAGAGCCCTCCGGCCTCATATGCTCCCCCCCTAGAGCCCTCCGGCCTCATATGCTCCCCCCCCTAGAGCCCTCCGGCCTCATATGCTCCCCCCCTAGAGCCCTCCGGCCTCATATGCTCCCCCCCTAGAGCCCTCCGGCCTCATATGCTCCCCCCCTAGAGCCCTCCGGCCTCATATGCTCCCCCCCAGCCTTATATCCTCCCCTCCTGCCCCCCCACCCCCTCCAGTCTTATACAGGCATACCCCACTTTTAAGTACACAACAGGGTTTATTTACTAAAGCTGGAAAGTGAAAAATCAGGCTTAGTTCTGCATAGAAACCAATGAGCTTCCAGGTTTTATTACCAAAGCTTAATTGAACAAGCTGGGGTTAGAAGCTCATTGGTTTCTATGCAGAAGTGAGCCCGATTTTGTATAAAATAAAACATTTGTGTACTTAAAAATGGGGCAGGCCTGTATCTTCCCTCTAGCCACTCTAAAAAGGCTCTTAAAGTGGTTGTAAAAACCATTTTTACCTACAGGTAAGCCTAGCTGAAGGCTTACCTGTAGGTCCAAGAAATATCTCCCAAACCTATACGGTTTAGGAGATATTTACCCGAAGACAGCCACCTCTGTCTACGGCGGCGCGCAGGTGCACTGGGCAGGCCGCAGATCGGGGCGATATGCCGTGAGTGTCGGCTCCCGTGCGCATGCGTGGGAGTGACGTCATCACGGCTCTGGCAAATCACAGAGCCGAAGCCGCGAGACCCGGAAGTCGCTCCGGGATCCATGGCAGCAGCTAAGAGGAAGACGGAGGACCGATTCCGGGGGCTTCGTTCTCAGGTAAGTTATTCATAATGAGCTAGTATGCTATGCATACTAGCTCATTATGCCTTTGCCTTGCAGGGTGTGTTTTTTTTTCCCCCCTTTACTTCCTCTTTAAGTCCCACCCACATGTGATTACACTCAAGATGCTTGGCTGCTTGGGTGGTGAGCCATGAATGTTGGCCGGGGGTGATGTTCCAGGTGACCTACACCCAAAATAATAATTTAGGCATCCTGGCAGCTCAGATCTCTCCCCCATGGTGCAGGTCTCCTGGGTCACTTCACTAATCCTTCGGTGTGCCCCTTCTATCCCTGACTACACACACCCGAGAGAGGGGACCCGGAACCATCCCAGGAGATCACATCACCCCCATACTGGACCCGGGCCAGAGGAATGTGTCTGCTCTTCTGGTGGTCATTCTTGTTATCATCGAGGAGTGAGATTTCCACCATTTATACAGTGAGTTCCCAGCAGGTGGAAAATATCGCTCAGCTCTGCCAGCACAGAGCTCCGTAGGGTGAGGACAGGCAGCTGCATTTTTATGGATTTGTAGAAAAACAGACTTAATGTGATTGTAGCCGTATTAATGCAATTGTGACAGAGAAAATTGAGTACTGTCCATGATACTTTTTTCATTTGCACTAACATACAATTTTTCAGGACAAGTTTTCGGGGTATGTCCCCTTCTTCAAGGTCCAAGCAGTACTGATTAACCACTTGCTTACTGGGCACTTAAACACCCTTTCTGCCCAGACCAATTTTCAGCTTTCGGTGCTCTCACAATTTGAATGACAATTACTCAGTCATGCAACACTGTACCCAAATGAATTTTTTGTCTTTTTTTTCCCCACAAATAGAGCTTTCTTTTGGTGGTATTTGATCACCTCTGGGGTTTTTATTTTTTGCGCTATAAATGAAAAAAGACCGAAAATTTTGAAAAAAAAAAAACGCATATTTCTTAGTTTCTGTGACAGAATTATGCAAATTATTATTTTTCTTCATAAATTTTGCCCACAATTTATACTGCTACATATCTTTGCTAAAAATAACCCAAATTAGTGGATATTATTTGGTCTTTGTGAAAGTTAGAGAGTCTACAAGCTGTGGTGCGAATCGCACAAAATTGATCACATCTGATGTACTGGTGGCCTCTCTCGCTTCTTGTGACCCGAACAAGTCAGGAAAGTACAAATACCCCTCAAATTACCCCTTTTTGGAAAGTAGACATTCCAAGGTATTTAGTAAGAGGCATGGTGAGCTTTTTGAGGTTGTCATTTTTTTACCACAATTGTTTGCAAAATTAAGATTTTTCATTTTTTTTTTCTCCACAAAATTGTCATTGTAATAGGTTATTTCTCTCACATGGCATGTGTATACCACAAATGACACCCCCAAAAAAATTCTGCTGCTCCTCCTGAGTATTACAATACCACGTGTGGGACATTTTCACAGCCTGGCCACATAGAGACGCCCAACATGCAGGTAGCGCCATCATGTGTTCTAGGAACATAAATTACACATCTAACTTGTTGACTATTTATTACACTTTTGAAGCACCAGGACAATGACACGTGACACTGATGACAGATGGTACTGATACGTGGAAATGATGACACTTATACGTGGCACTGATGACACGTGGCACTAATACGTGGCACTGATGACACGTGGCACTAATACGTGGCACTGATGACACGTGGCACTGATGACACGTGGCACTGATGACACGTGGCACTAATACGTGCCACCGATGACAGATGGCACTAATACGTGCCACCGATGACAGATGGCACTAATACGTGGCACTAATACGTGCCACCGATGACAGATGGCACTAATACATGGCACCGATGACGCGTGACACTGATGACAGATGGCACTGATAAGTGGCATTGATGACACGTGACACTGACAACAGATGGCACGTGACACTGGCAGGTGGCACTGATGACAGATGGCACTAATACGCGGCACGGGGGACAAATGGCACTGGGGGCAGGTTGGCACTGGGGGACAAATGGCACTGGGGGCAGGTTGGCACTGGGGGACAAATGGCACTGGGGGCAGGTTGGCACTGGGGGACAAATGGCACTGGGGGACAAATGGCACTGGGGGACAAATGGCACTGGGGGGCAGGTTGGCACTTTTTTTTACCTTTTTTTTTTGTACTTTTTTTTTTTAAATCAAAGCAAAGCAGAACGGCTGCCTCTGCAGCCGTTCATCTCTCCCCTCTCACACTCTGTCTGTGTGAGGAGGGAGAGCGGCGCTGAGAGATGATCTCATATGTTTACATATGAGATCATCTCCCATTGGACACGCCGATCGCGCTGTAAACGGCCGCTGTGATTGGCCGTTTACAGCGATCTGTGTTTGCCTGTCCCCGGGGGACACGGCAAACACAGAACTTCCCCGATGCGCGCCCGCGCGCATTGCGGAAACATTAGGACGTCCAGGGACGGCCACCCGGACGAAAGCGCCTGCTCTACGGCCGTCATTCGGCTATAGGGCGGGCGCGAGGTGGTTAACAGTACTAGAAAAACAGAAATATTATACAAGGGGAGGGGCCTATACAGGGAGGGGTTACTGTCTACACAGAACCCCCCATCCTCGGATTGAAAAGCCCCCAGAATCGAGGTGTGGGTGCAACCAGAGGCTGAACCCCCCGACCCCGTCCAGAACCCCCACAATCCCCCAGAGAGATCCTTACCGAGGGAGTCTTGTCCCCTTCAGAGCTTTTATCTTCCTGGTTGTCACCTGCAGAGAGGAGCACATGGTGAGGAGGGAGGAGTCATATTGTATATAGAGAGACATGGATACATTGCGACGCGCCCCTTCGTCCCAGGAGACACCCCACCCCTTCGTCCCAGGAGACCCCCCCGCCCCTTCGTCCCAGGAGACCCCCCCAACACGCCCCTTCGTCCCAGGAGACACCCCCCGCCACGCCCCTTCGTCCCAGGAGACACCCCCCGCCACGCCCCTTCGTCCCAGGAGACACCCCAGACCACGCCCCTTCGTCCCAGGAGACCACAGGCCACGCCCCTTCGTCCCAGGAGACCACAGGCCACGCCCCTTCGTCCCAGGAGACCCCCCCGCCACGCCCCTTCGTCCCAGGAGACCCCCCCGCCACGCCCCTTCGTCCCAGGAGACCCCCCGCCACGCCCCTTCGTCCCAGGAGACCCCCCGCCACGCCCCTTCGTCCCAGGAGACCCCCGCCACGCCCCTTCGTCCCAGGAGACCCCCCCGCCACGCCCCTTCGTCCCAGGAGACCCCCCCCCGCCTCGCCCCTTCGTCCCAGGAGACCCCCCCCGCCTCGCCCCTTCGTCCCAGGAGACCCCCCCCGCCTCGCCCCTTCGTCCCAGGAGACCCCCCCCCCCCCGCCTCGCCCCTTCGTCCCAGGAGACCCCCCCCGCCTCGCCCCAGGAGACCCCCCCGCCTCGCCCCTTCGTCCCAGGAGACCCCCCGCCTCGCCCCTTCGTCCCAGGAGACCCCCCCGCCTCGCCCCTTCGTCCCAGGAGACTCCCCCCCGCCTCGCCCCTTCGTCCCAGGAGACCCCCCCCCGCCTCGCCCCTTCGTCCCAGGAGACCCCCCCGCCTCGCCCCTTCGTCCCAGGAGACCCCCCCCGCCTCGCCCCTTCGTCCCAGGAGACCCCCCCCGCCTCGCCCCTTCGTCCCAGGAGACCCCCCCCGCCTCGCCCCTTCGTCCCAGGAGACCCCCCCCGCCTCGCCCCTTCGTCCCAGGAGACCCCCCCGCCTCGCCCCTTCGTCCCAGGAGACGCCCCCCGCCATGCCCCTTTGTCCCAGGAGACCCCCCCGCCATGCCCCTTCGTCCCAGGAGACCCCCGCCATGCCCCTTCGTCCCAGGAGACCCCCCGCCATGCCCCTTCGTCCCAGGAGACCCCCCGCCATGCCCCTTCGTCCCAGGAGACCAACACCGCCATGCCCCTTCATACCAGGAGACCAACACCGCCACCCCAGACCTGTTGCATGGGGGAGGTACTCTGTCCTCTATTGCGGGCAGAGTCTGGCCTCTAATATTATCATACGCCTCCTATCTATCCCCCCCCGACTCCTCCAGATCTATATCCCCCCCGACCCCTCCAAATCTATATTCCCCCCCGACCCCTCCAAATCTATATTCCCCCCCCTTGACTCCTCCAAATCTATATTCCCCCCCCTTGACTCCTCCAAATCTATATTCCCCCCCCTTGACTCCTCCAAATCTATATTCCCCCCCTTGACTCCTCCAAATCTATATTCCCCCCCCCTTGACTCCTCCAAATCTATATTCCCCCCCCCCTTGACTCCTCCAAATCTATATTCCCCCCCCCCTTGACTCCTCCAAATCTATATTCCCCCCCCCCTTGACTCCTCCAAATCTATATTCCCCCCCCCCTTGACTCCTCCAAATCTATATTCCCCCCCCCCTTGACTCCTCCAAATCTATATTCCCCCCCCCTTGACTCCTCCAAATCTATATTCCCCCCCCCCTTGACTCCTCCAAATCTATATTCCCCCCCCCTTGACTCCTCCAAATCTATATTCCCCCCCCTTGACTCCTCCAAATCTATATTCCCCCCCCCTTGACTCCTCCAAATCTATATTCCCCCCCCCTTGACTCCTCCAAATCTATATTCCCCCCCCCTTGACTCCTCCAAATCTATATCCCCCCCCCCTTGACTCCTGCAAATCTATATCCCCCCCCCCCTTGACTCCTCCAAATCTATATTCCCCCCCCCCCCGACTCCTCCAAATTTATATTCCCCCCCCTTGACTCCTCCAAATTTATATTCCCCCCCCTTGACTCCTCCAAATTTATATTCCCCCCCCTTGACTCCTCCAAATTTATATTCCCCCCCTTGACTCCTCCAAATCTATATCCCCCCTCCAAATCTAGATGCCCCCCCCCCTCGACCCCTTCAGATCTATCACCCCCAACCCCTCCAGATCTATCCCTCCGAATCTATCCCCCTGACCCCTTTGGATATATCCCACCCGATCGCTCCAGAGCCTGGCCTCTAATATTATCATACACCTCCTATCTATCCCACCCGACCCCTCTGGCTACGGATCTATCCCCCACCCCGACCCTCCAGATCTATCCCCCACCCCGACCCCTCCAGAGTCTGGCCTCTAATATCATACACATCCTATCTATCCCACCTGACCCCTCCAGCTACGGATCTATTCCCCCCCCCCCCCCCCCCCCGACCCCTCCAGAGTCTGGCCTCTAATATCAGACACATCCTATCTATCCCACCGACCCCTCCGGCTACAGATCTATTGCCCCCCCCACCCCTCCAGATCTATCCCCCCAAAATCTATCCTTCCAGATCTATCCCCTCAGGCTATGGATCTATCCCCCCAAAATCTATCCTTCCAGATCTATCCCCTCAGGCTATGGATCTATCCCCCCTGAGCCCTTCGGATCTATCCCTCCGAAGCTATCCCCCTGAGCCCTTCGGATCTATCCCTCCGAAGCTATCCCCCTGAGCCCTTCGGATCTATCCCTCCGAAGCTATCCCCCTGAGCCCTTCGGATCTATCCCTCCGAAGCTATCCCCCTGAGCCCTTCGGATCTATCCCTCCGAAGCTATCCCCCTGAGCCCTTCGGATCTATCCCTCCGAAGCTATCCCCCTGAGCCCTTCGGATCTATCCCTCCGAAGCTATCCCCCTGAGCCCTTCGGATCTATCCCTCCGAAGCTATCCCCCTGAGCCCTTCGGATCTATCCCTCCGAAGCTATCCCCCTGAGCCCTTCGGATCTATCCCTCCGAAGCTATCCCCCTGAGCCCTTCGGATCTATCCCTCCGAAGCTATCCCCCTGAGCCCTTCGGATCTATCCCTCCGAAGCTATCCCCCTGAGCCCTTCGGATCTATCCCTCCGAAGCTATCCCCCTGAGCCCTTCGGATCTATCCCTCCGAATCTATCCCCCTGAGCCCTTCGGATCTATCCCTCCGAATCTATCCCCCTGAGCCCTTCGGATCTATCCCTCCGAATCTATCCCCCCTGAGCCCTTCGGATCTATCCCTCCGAATCTATCCCCCTGAGCCCTTCGGATGTATCCCTCCGAATCTATCCCCCTGAGCACTTCGGATGTATCCCTCCGAATCTATCCCCCTGAGCCCTTCGGATGTATCCCTCCGAATCTATCCCCCTGAGCCCTTCGGATGTATCCCTCCGAATCTATCCCCCTGAGCCCTTCGGATGTATCCCTCCGAATCTATCCCCCTGAGCCCTTCGGATGTATCCCTCCGAATCTATCCCCCTGAGCCCTTCGGATGTATCCCTCCGAATCTATCCCCCTGAGCCCTTCGGATGTATCCCTCCGAATCTATCCCCCTGAGCCCTTCGGATGTATCCCTCCGAATCTATCCCCCCCCGACCACTCCAGCTACAGATATATCCCCGCCCCCCCCCCGGATCTATCCCTCCAGGCTACGGATCTATCCCTCCACCCCTTCGGATCTATCCCTCCAAATCTATCCCCCTGACCCCTTTGGATCTATCCCCCCCGACCACAGATCTATTCCCCCCCCCCCCCCGACTCTATCCCCCAACCCCTTCGGATCTATCCCCCCCCCCCGACCCCTCCTGTTATGGATCTATCCCTCCACGACCACAGATCTATTCACCGACCCCTTTGGATCTATTACGCCCCCCCTCCTGTTCCGGATCTATCCCCCCACCCGTACCATCCCTCTGACCCCTCCAGCTACCGATCTATGCCCCCCGACCCCTCCGGCTATGGATCTAAGCCCCCAAACACATCCAGATCTATCCCCGACCCCTCAAGCTACGGATCTATCACCGACCCTTACGGAATCTATCCCTCCCCGACCCATCTGGCTATGCATCAGGGAGAGCAGAGTCTTTTGTGCACATCGCTGGATTCATACATAGAATGCTCCTTTAGGCTTTAGAACTGTGCTTGGACCCCCTGACCATGTTTGAGGAATGGGCTCTCGGGTGATGTAATTTTGGTGTTTTGCTGACATCAAAAGGCAGCTGCCACGGCAAGCATTGTACAAGCAGGGCGATGATGTCATATGGGGAAATAGAGTCAATTATCGCTACAAGAAGAACGTAAATCATAAACCGATGCAGAGACATCACCTGATGGGATATTCAGAGGTAAATGTGGCACAAATGCCGGGATATACCCGGCTGATCATTCCCCAACACTGGACTTGTATACAATTATACAAAATGTAACACACGGAAGTTCCTCCATGTTGCACTCACCAGAGGACACTTTGGCTCCAGACTCCCCGCCCGCATCCTTCAAGGTCTCCCCTGCGTTGGCGCCGGATTCGGAATCTGTGCTCATGCTGCGGTCAGCATTGGAGGCAGGGCGAGGTTTAAGCATAGGGCGGAGCCTCATCCTCCTGGGGACAGTCTGGCTCGGCTGTGGTGAGTCCGCCTGCTTTTCCGGAGCTTCTCCCCCAGCTTTGTCTTCTGGCAGACAATTGTTCCTCTCCCCAGACTCCGAGCCGATCCGATCTCCGTTCTCCTCGATGTGTTGGGATCGGCGGCTCTTCGGACGATCCATTTCTGGCTTCTTAATGATTTCCTCGCCTACGAAGACCACGTCGTCCTTCCCGTCATTGACCAGAGGGTCTTCCGAGTTCTCCTCCTCGGGGGCTGGATCTTTCTTCTTCACGTCACCTTTTGTCTTGATGTTTGTTTTATTGTCTTTCTCATTGGTCAGTTCCTCCAGCGGCTTTGGGCTCTCCGACACCTCCTGCATGTTCTGACTCTCTGACTCCTTACCTTCTTCACACTCCATGGTGGGGGGCGGGGAAGGCTGGGGGCGCCGGTGGGAAGAATCACCTCCTCTGTTATCAGATCGAAGGTTCCTACTGGAAGATCTTCTGGAGACAGGCGAGGAACTTCTGTCCATTAATAGAAGAGACCACAGAGAGATGACCAACCTACAGGAGGAGGAGAGATCAGAGTGAGAACATGTCACCATGATTGACAGTCTCCCCACCAACCCCCAACCGAAGAGACAATCTCTCCATAGACCCACAACGTAACAGAAAGTCTCCTCACCGGCCAGGCGGCCGCCAGTGGAAGGGGACATTCTGCCCACCGGCCGCCAGTGGAAGGGGACATTCTGCCCACCGGCCGCCAGTGGAAGGGGACATTCTGCCCACCGGCCGCCAGTGGAAGGGGACATTCTGCCCACCGGCCGCCAGTGGAAGGGGACATTCTGCCCACCGGCCGCCAGTGGAAGGGGACATTCTGCCCACCGGCCACCAGTGGAAGGGGACATTCTGCCCACCGGCCACCAGTGGAAGGGGACATTCTGCCCACCGGCCACCAGTGGAAGGGGACATTCTGCCCACCGGCCACCAGTGGAAGGGGACATTCTGCCCACCGGCCACCAGTGGAAGGGGACATTCTGCCCACCGGCCACCAGTGGAAGGGGACATTCTGCCCACCGGCCACCAGTGGAAGGGGACATTCTTCCCACCGGCCACCAGTGGAAGGGGACATTCTTCCCACCGGCCACCAGTGGAAGGGACATTCTGCCCACCGGCCACCAGTGGAAGGGACACTCTTCCCACCGGCCACCAGTGGAAGGGACATTCTTCCCACCGGCCACCAGTGGAAGGGACATTCTTGCCACCAATGGAAGGGACATTCTTGCCACCAATGGAAGGGACATTCTTCCCACCGATCACCAATGTAAGGCACAGTAATCCACAGAGTAATATGAAACTTTTCTTCTGTTCATTAATGGGTGTGTGGTGGTGGGAGGGGTATTGTCCACTTGGCCTCTTTGGTGTTAGACATGATCTTCAAGGGTAACTAAACCCTCCTATCGCTTTCAGCCAAGGAAGCCGCCATCGTGGCCTCTGATTTCTAACCGTCACAGCAATGCACTTGATCAGTTACGACTCTGGACATTTAATGGTGGAACAGTTTGGCTGACAATTCAACCAATGGGAAAGTTCCATCCATGAAACATGTCAGGATTAGGGAATGGAATGGATAAATTGATTGGTTTAGTTTGACTTTTGGAATAAACTGATCATCACTATTATAAAAACCAAACACTGCTAAGGAAGCACTGAGCTCTCCATCTCGTATGCCATCATAGTCTTATGAAGGGCCTTCTACACCCGATAAGTCCTGGTGTGATATATGCTCATTTCCCGGACAGACTTTGTACTTCAGATGGACATTGATTAGAGGAACCACAGAGGGGACCCAGGCCCCACACAGTTCTGGAAGTGTCAAATGCCACAGGTCCTTCATCCACCATAGTTCTGTCAAAGAGAGGAGACTGGTAGTGTGATAGGTGGTGGTACTTTCTAGTGGTGTGTCAGGTCACTCATCTTTTCTCTGAAGGCTTTGTTTTGAAATAGTAATTAGTTTTTCTGAAATGACTTCACTGACAGCATCCTCTTCTAGTAGGATGAGTAAGTGATGGTCAGACTGGAGGTGGTGTGCTTGCGGGCTTGGAGATGGTGTAAGTGGTAGTGGTGGGCCTGGAGGTGGTGGAAGTGGTAGGTCAGGTCACTTATCCTTCCTCTGAAGCCTTTTTGTTGGTTTGTGCTATAGGAAAAAGTCCTACTGAAGTGACTCCACTGCCTTCTGGCAGGAGGAGTCAGGGTGTCCTCTGAAGTCCATGGTGGTGTTCTTGTTGGTGAAGTAGTGGTATGCTCGGTGGGGGAACTGGGGGTGGTGTGCTCAGTGGTGGGGGGGGGGGGGGGGTAAGAAGTGGTGGTAGTGAATGATTGGGGAGTGGTAGTAGGGTGTCAGGTCACGCATCTTTTTTGGGGGTTTGTGCAATAGGAGGAAGTCATATATACCCCCTCCTCCTATACACACACACACATATATATATATATATATATATATATATATATATATATATACATACACACACCCTCCTCCTATACACTGTATATATAGTGTGTGTACCCCCTCCTCCTATACACTGTATATATAATATATACCCCCTCCTCCTATACCCTGTATATACAATATATACCCCCCTCCTCCTATACCAGTGTGTGTGTGTGTGTGTGTGTGTGTGTGTGTGTGTATATATATATATATATATATATATATCCCTCCTCCTATACACTGTATATATAATATATACCCCCTCCTATACACTATGTATATAATATATTCCCCCTCCTCCTATACACTGTACATATAATATATACCCCCTCCTCCTATACACACACACATATATATATATATATATATATATATATATATACACACACACACACACACACACACATCCTCCTCCGATATATATATATATATATAGTGTATTTTTTTTTTATATATATATATAATATATAGCCCCCTCCTCATATACACTAAATATTTCATATATAACCCCCTCCTATAACTGTATATTTCATATCTAACCCCCCCTCCTATACACTGTATATATATAACCCTCTTCTATACACTGTATGTAATATATCTCCCCCTCCTCCTATACACTGTGTGTGTATAATAAATATATATATATATATAATATATATATATATATATATATATATATATATATATATATATATATATATACATACATACATACACACACAACCCATGTGTATACAGTGTATAGGAGGAGGGGGTATATAATATATATACAGTGTATAGGAGGAGGGGTATATATACAGTGTATAGGAGGAGGGGTATAGCCCCCTCCTATACACTGTATATATATTATATATCCCATCCTCCTATACACTGTATATATACCCCCCTCCTCATATACACTGTATATATACCCCTCCTCCTATACACTGTATATATATTATATACCCCCTCCTCCTATACACTGTATATATATTATATACCCCCTCCTCCTATACACTGTATATATATTATATACCCCATCCTCCTATACACTGTATATATAATCCTCCTATACACTGTATATAATATATACCCCTCTCCTCCTATACAATCTATACATAATATATATCCCATCCTCCTATACACTGTATATATACCCCCCTCCTCATATACACTGTGTGTATATATAATATATATATATATATGACCCCTCCTCCTATACACTGTAGAATATATATACCCCCTCCTCCTACACACTGTATATATACCCCCTCCTCCTATACACTGTGTATATAATATGTACCCCCCTCCTCCTATACACTGTGTATATAATATGTACCCCCCTCCTCCTATACACTGTGTATATAATATATACCCTCCTCCTCCTATACACTGTGTATATAATATATACCCCCCCCCCCCATATACACTGTATTTATAATATATACCCCCTCCTCCTATACACGGTATATATAATATATACCCCCTCCTCCTATACACAGTATAATATACACCCCCCCCCCATGCCCTCCCCCCTCTCAGGTGTGATCGTGGCCCTTCTCTCCCCTCCCGGGACTCCTAATTTGTCAGGTGTGGCCCTGATATTACGGGTGTTCGACCCTCACCCTCTGCCATGCTGGGCCCCGCTGTGTGGATAATCCCGCCCCCCTCCGGGTGTCTCTCCAGCCCCTCCCCCTCACCGCCTCTCTCCCAAGTGGGGTCCTGGTCTGCCTCCCCGGTGGGGTCCCGGTCTGTCTCCCGCTCTCTCTCTCTCGGGAAGACTCTCTCCGTCTCTCTCGCGGTCTCGGGCACTCTCTCTCACGCGCGCGCACGCTGCGGTCCCTTTAAGCGCGGGACCCAATCCTGACCACCGCCAGCGCGTCTCCGCGGGCCGAGCGGCGGGGCTGACGAGCACTGGGCGGGGCTATAATCTCACTCTATTGGTCCAAATGTCGGCGCCGTTGGAAAAGGGGCGGGGCATGTAGAGCGCGGCCTGGAATTCCTGGGAAGAAGCGCATGCGCGCAGAAGGCGGTACGATCTCCTCTTCCCTTTTCAAATGCGGGGAGCGCGGCCACGTGCGGAGAGTGCGCGCCCACGTGCAGGCCCGACATCGAGCGGGAGGTGACCCAAGGACCGCAACCAACGATAAATACCGCAAGAGGGGGCAGGGCGATCATAGCGATCATTATCACCAAACCCTGCCCACGTTATAAACATTAATATACATAAGAATACGCCCCTAATACAGAGCTCCCCCCACCTACATAGAAGTCACTATACAAGAGGTCCCACCCCCAACACAGAGCTCCACCCACATACATAGAGATCACGATACATGAGGCCCCACCACCAACACAGAGCTCCACCCACATAAATAGATATCACTATACATGAGGCTCCACCCCCAAAACAGAGCTCCACCCACATACATAGAGGTCACTATACATGAGGTCCCACCCCCAACACAGAGCTCCACCCACATACATAGAGGTCACCATACATGAGGTCCCACCCCCAACACAGAGCTCCACCCACATACATAGAGATCACTATACATGAGCTCAACCCACAAACATAGAGATCACTATACATAAGGCTGCACCCCAACACAAAGCTCCACCCACACACATAGAGATCACAATACATGAGGCCCCACCACCAATGCAGAGCTCCACCCACATACATAGAGATCCCTATACATAGGGCCCCACCCCAACACAGAGCTCCACCCACATACATAGAGTTCACTATACATGAGGCTCCACCCCAACACAGAGCTCCACCCACATACATAGAGGTCAGTATATATGAGGCTCCACCCCAACACAGAGCTCCACCCACATGCATAGAGGTCACTTTACATGAGTCCCCACCCCAACACAGAGCTCCACCCACATACATAGAGGTCACTATACATGAGGCCCCACCCCAACACAGAGCTCCACCCACATACATAGAGATCACAATACATAAGGCTCCACCCTAACACAGAGCTCCACATACATAGAGTTCATTATACATGAGGCTCCACCCCAACACAGAGCTTCAACCACATACATAGAGGTCACTATACATGGGGCCCCACCCCAAACACAGAGCTCCACCCACATACATAGAGATCACTATACATGAGGCTCCACCCCAACACAAAGCTCCACCCACACACATAGAGTTCACTATACATGAGGCTCCACCCCAACACAGAGCTCCACCCACATACATAGAGGTCACTATACATGAGGCCCCACCCCCAACACAGAGCTCCACCCACATACATAGAGATCACTATACATGAGGCCCCACCACCAACACAGAGCTCCACCCATATAAATAGAGATCACTATACATGAGGCGCCACACCCAACACAGAGCTCCATCCACATACATAGAGGTCAGAATACATAGGGCTCCACCCCCAACACAGAGCTCCACCCAGATACATAGAGATCACAATGCATAGGGCCCCACTTCCAACACAAAGCTCCGCCCACATACATAGAGATCACTATACATAGGGCTCCGCCCCAACACAGAGCTCCACCCACATACATAGAGATCACTATACATGAGGCTCCACCCCAACACAGAGCTCCACCCACATATATAGAGGTCACTATACATGAGGCCCCACCCCCAACACAGAGCTCAACCCACAAACATAGAGATCACTATACATAAGGCTCCACCCCAACACAAAGCTCCACCCACATACATAGAGATCACTATACATGAGGCCCCACCCCCAATGCAGAGCTCCACCCACATACATAGAGATCACTATACATAGGGCCCCAACCCAACACAGAGCTCCACCCACATACATAGAGATCACAATGCATAGGGCCCCACCTCCAACACAAAGCTCCGCCCACATATTTAGAGATCACTATACATAGAGCTCCGCCCCAACACAGAGCTCCACCCACATACATAGAGGTCACTATATATGAGGCCCCACCCCCAACACAGAGCTCAACCCACAAACATAGAGATCACTATAAATAAGGCTGCACCCCAACACAAAGCTCCACCCACACACATAGAGATCACAATACATGAGGCCCCACCCCCAACACAGAGCTCCACCCACATACATAGAGATCACTATACATAGGGCCCCACCCCCAACACAGAGCTCCAGCCACAAACATAGAGGTCACTATACATGAGGCCCCACCCCAAACACAGAGCTCCACCCACATACATAGAGATCACTATACATAAGGCTCCACCCCAACACAAAGCTCCACCCACACACATAGAGTTCACTATACATGAGGCTCCACCCCAACACAGAGCTCCACCCACATACATAGAGGTCACTATACATGAGGCCCCACCCCCAACACAGAGCTCCACCCACATACATAGAGATCACTATACATGAGGCCCCACCACCAACACAGAGCTCCACCCATATAAATAGAGATCACTATACATGAGGCGCCACACCCAACACAGAGCTCCATCCACATCCATAGAGGTCAGAATACATAGGGCTCCACCCCCAACACAGAGCTCCACCCACATACATAGAGGTCACTATACATGAGGCCCCACCCCCAACACAGAGCTCCACCCACATACATAGAGATCACAATACATAAGGCTCCACCCTAACACAAAGCTCCACATACATAGAGTTCATTATACATGAGGCTCCACCCCAACACAGAGCTCCAACCACATACATAGAGGTCACTATACATGGGGCCCCACCCCAACACAGAGCTCCACCCACATACATAGAGATCACTATACATAAGGCTCCACCCCAACACAAAGCTCCACCCACATACATAGAGATCACTATACATGAGGCCCCGCCCCCAATGCAGAGCTCCACCCACATACATAGAGGTCACTATACATGAGGCCCCACCCCCAACACAGAGCTCCACCCACATACATAGAAATCACAATACATAAGGCTCCACCCTAACACAGAGCTCCACATACATAGAGTTCATTATACATGAGGCTCCACCCCCAACACAGAGCTCCAACCACATACATAGAGTTCACTATACATGGGGCCCCACCCCCAACACAGAGCTCCACCCACATACATAGAGATCACTATACATAAGGCTCCACCCCAACACAAAGCTCCACCCACATACATAGAGATCACTATACATGAAGCCCCACCCCCAATGCAGAGCTCCACCCACATACATAGAGATCACTATACATAGGGCCCCAAACCAACACGGAGCTCCACCCACATACATAGAGTTCACTATACATGAGGCTCCACCCTAACACAGAGCTCCACCCACATACATAGAGGTCAGTATACATGAGGCCGCCGCCCCAACACAGAGCTCCACACACATACATAGAGATCACTATACATGAGGCTCCACCCCAACACAGAGCTCCACCCACATACATAGAGGTCACTATACATGAGGCCCCACCCCCAACAAAGAGCTCCACCCACATACATAGAGATCACTATACATGAGGCCCCACCACCAACACAGAGCTCCACCCACATAAATAGAGATCACTATACATGAGGCTTCACCCCCAACACAGAGCTCCACCTACATACATAGAGATCACAATGCATAGGGCCCCACCTCCAACACAAAGCTCCGCCCACATACATAGAGAACACTATACATAGGGCTCCGCCCCAACACAGAGCTCCAGCCACATACATAGAGATCACTATAAATGAGGCTCCACCCCAACACAGAGCTTCACCCACATACATAGAGATCACTATACATGAGGCTCCACCCCCAAAACAGTGCTCAACCCACATACATAGAGATCACTATACATAGGGATCCAACCGAACACAGAGCTCCACCCACATACATACAGATCACTATACATGTGGCTCCACCGCCAACATAGGCCTCCACCCACATACATACAGATAGCTATAAATAGGGCTCCACCCCCAACACAGAGCTCCACCCACACTATAGAGATAAAGATCACTGTACATGGAGCTCCGCCCCCACTTTATAGAGATCATCGTACATAGAGCTCCTCCCCCCGTGTATAGAGATCATTGTACATAGAGCTCCTCCCCCGTGTATAGAGATCATTGTACATAGAGCTCTTCCCCCAGTGTATATAGATCATTGTACATAGAGCTCCGCCTCCAGTTTATAGAGATCATTGTAGGTGGACCTCTCTGTTGGGTGGCACAGTGGTGTAGTGGTTAGCCTTCTCACCTAGCAGTAAAAAGGGTCACTGGTTTGAATCCCAACCACAACATTACCTGCTTGGTGTTTGCATGTACTCCTTGTGACTGCGTGGGTTTCCTCCAGCTACTCCGCTTTTCTCCCACACCCTGAAGACATGCATGTAGGTTAATTGGCTTCTATCCCCAATTGGCACTAGTATATGAATGGGGACCTTGGATTGTGGGCTCCTTGAGGCTAGGGACCGATGTGAGTGTGCAATGTACAGGGAATTGTAGACACTCACTCAAGTTGAACTGGATGAACTGGTGTCTTTATTCAACCTTACTATGTAACTATGTATAGAGATCATTGTACATAGAGCTCCTCCCCAGTGTATGAAGATAATTGTACATAGAGCTCCTCCCCCAGTGAATAGAGATCATTGTATATAAAGCTCCTCCCCCAGTGTATAGAGATCATTCTACATAGAGCTCCGCCCCCAGTTTATACAGATCATTGTACATAGAGTTCCGCCCCCAGTGTATAGAGATCATTGTACATAGAGCTCCTTCCCCAGTGTATAGAGATCATTGTACATAGAACTCCTCCCCCGGTGTATAGAGATCATTGTACATAGAGCTCCTCCCCCAGTGTATGAAGATAATTGTACATAAAGCTCCTCCCCCAGTGTATAGAGATCATTGTACATAGAGCTCCACCCCAAGTGCATAGAGATCATTGTACATAGAGCTCCACCCCCAGTGTATAGAGATCACTGTACATAGAGCTCCGCCACCAGTGTTTAGGGATCATTGTATATAGAGCTCCTCCCCCAGTGTATAGAGATCATTCTACATAGAGCTCCGCCCCCAGTGTATAGAGATCTTTGTACATAGAGCTCCGCCTCCAGTTTATAGAGAACATTGAATTCCGCCTCCAGTTTATAGAGATCATTGTACATAGAGTTCCGCCCCCAGTGTATAGAGAAAACTGAACATAGAGCTCCGCCCCAAGTGTATTGAGATCACTGTACATAGAACTCCTCCCCCAGTGTATAGAGATCATTGTACATAGAGCTCCTCCCCCAGTGTATGAAGATAATTGTACATAGAGCTTCTCCCCCAGTGTATAGAGATCATTGTACATAGAGCTCCACCCCCAGTGTATAGAGATCATTGTACATAGATCTCCTCCCCCAGTGTATAGAGATCACTGTACATAGAGCTCCGCCCCTAGTGTATTGAGATTATTGTATATAGAGCTCCTCCTCCAGTGTATAGAGATTACTGTACATAAGGCTCTGCCCCAAGTGTATTGAGATCATTGTACATAGCGCTCCTCCCCCAGTGTATAGAGATCACTGTACATAGAGCTCCGCCACCAGTGTATAGAGATCATTGAACATAGAGCTCCTCCCCCAGTAAATAGAGATCATTGTACATAGAGCTCCACCCCCAGTGTATAGAGATCATTGTACATAGACCTCCTCCCCCAGTGTATAGAGATCACTGTACATAGAGCTCCGCCCCTAGTGTATTGAGATTATTGTATATAGAGCTCCTCCTCCAGTGTATAGAGATTACTGTACATAAGGCTCTGCCCCAAGTGTATTGAGATCATTGTACATAGCGCTCCTCCCTCAGTGTATAGAGATCACTGTACATAGAGCTCCGCCACCAGTGTATAGAGATCATTGAACATAGAGCTCCTCCCCCAGTAAATAGAGATCATTGTACATAGAGCTCCTCCCCCAGTGTTTAGAGATCATTGTATATAGAGCTCCGCCCCCAGTGTATAGAGATCATTGTACATAGAGCTCCGTCTCCAGTTTATAGAGATCATTGAACATAGAGCTCTGCCCCAGTGTATAGAGATCATTGCAAATAGAGCTCCTCCCCCAGTGAATAGAGATCATTTTATACAGAGCTCCGCCCCCAGTGTATAGAGATCATTGTATATAGAGCCCCTCCCCCAGTGTATAGAGATCATTGTATATAGAGCCCCTCCCCCAGTGTATAGAGATCACTGTAGATAGTGCTCCACCTCCAGTGTATAGAGATTATTGTACATAGAGCTCCGTTCCCAATGTATAGAGATCATTGTACATAGAGCTCTTCCCCAGTGTATAAAGATCATTGTATATAGAGCTCCGCCCCCAGTGTATAGAGATCATTGTACATAGAGCTCCGCCTCCAGTTTATAGAGATCATTGAACATAGAGCTCCGCCTCCAGTTTATAGAGATCATTGTACATAGCGTTCCGCCCCCAGTGTATAGAGATCATTGTACATAGAGCTCCTTCCCCAGTGTATAGAGATCATTGTACATAGAGCTCCTCCCCAATGTATAGAGATCATTGTACATAGAGCTCCTCCCCCAGTGAATAGAGAACATTATACATAGAGCTCCTCCCCCACTGTATAGAGATCATTGAACATAAAGCTCCTCGATCTGTGTATAGAGATCATTGTACATAGAGCTCCTCCCCCAGTGTATGGAGATCATTGTACATAGAGCTCCTCCCCCACTGTATAGAGATCATAGTACATAAAGCTCCACCTCCAGTGTATAGAGATCATTGTACATAGAGCTCCTCCCCCAGTGTAGAAAGATCACAGTACATAGAGCTCCTCCCCCAGTGTTTAGAGTTCATTGTATATAGAGCTCTGCCCCCAGTGTATAGAGATCATTGCAAATAGAGCTCCTCCCCCAGTGAATAGAGATCATTGTATACAGAGCTCCGCCCCCAGTGTATAGAGATCATTGTATATAGAGCCCCTCCCCCAGTGTATAGAGATCATTGTATATAGAGCCCCTCCCCCAGTGTATAGAGATCATTGTATATAGAGCTCCGCCCCCAGTGTATAGAGATCACTGTAGATAGTGCTCCACCTCCAGTGTATAGAGATTATTGTACATAGAGCTCTGTTCCCAAAGTATAGAGATCATTGTACATAGAGCTCTTCCCCAGTGTATAAAGATCATTGTATATAGAGCTCCGCCCCCAGTGTATAGAGATCATTGTACATAGAGCTCCTCCCCCAGTGTATAGAGATCATTGTACATGGAGCTCCACCTCCAGTGTATAGAGATCATTGTACAAAGAGCTCCTCCCCCAGTGCATAGAGAACACTGAACATAGAGCTCCGCCCCCAGCGTATAGACATTATTGTACATAGAGCTCTGCCTTAGTGTATAGAGATCATTGTACAAAGAGCTCCTCCCGCAGTGTATTGAGATAATTGTACATAGAGCTCCTCGCCTAGTGTATAGAAATCATTGTACATAGAGCTCCGCCCCCAGTGTATAGAGATCATTGTACATAGAGCTCCGCCCCAAGTGTATAGACATCATTGTACATAGCGCTCCACCCCCAGTGTCTAGAGATCATTGTATATAGTGCTCCACCTCCAGTGTATAAAGATCATTGTATATAGAGCTCCTCCCCCCTGTATAGAGATCATTGTATATAGAGCTCCACCTCCAGTGTATAGAGATCAATGTACATAGAGCTCCTCCCCCAGTGCATAGAGAACACTGAACATAGAGCTCCGCCCCAGTGTATAGAGATCATTGTAGATAGAGCTCCTCCCCTAGTGTATAGAGATCATTGTATATAGAGTTCAGCCCCCAAAGTATAGAGATCATTGTACATAGAGCTCCTCCCCCAGTGTATAGAGATCATTGTACATAGAGCTCCGCCCCCAGTGTATAGAGACCATTGTACAAAGAGCTCCGCCCCCAGCATATAGACATCATTGTACATAGAGCTCCGCCCCCAGTGTATAGAGATCATTGTACATAGTGCTCCACCTCCAGTGTATAGAGATCATTGTACATAGAGCTCCTCCCCCATGTATAGAGTTCATTGTACATAGAGCTCCACCCCAGTGTATAGAGATCATTGTATGTAGAGCCCAGCCCCCAGTGTATAGAAATCATTGTACATAGAGCTCCTTCCCCAGTGTATAGAAACCATTATACATAGAGATCCTCCCCTAGTGCATAGAGATCATTGTACAAAGAGCTCCTCCCCCAGTGTATCGAGATCACTGTACATAGAGCTCCTCCCCCAGTGTTTAGATATCATTGTAAATAGAGCTCCGCCCCCAGTGTATAGAGATCATTGTATATAGATCTCCTCCCCCCGTGTAGAGAGATCATTGCATAGAGATCCACTCCCAGTGTATAAAGAAGAGCTCATTGTACATAGAGCTCCTCCCTAGTGAATAGAGATCATTGTATATAGAGCTCCGCCCCCAGTGTAAAGAGATCATTGTATATAGCTCTCCGCCCCCAGTGTATAGAGATCAATTTATATAGAGCACCTCCCCCAGTGTATACAGATAATTGTATATAGAGATCCACCTCCAGTGTATGGAGATCATTGTACATAGAGCTCCGCCCCCAGCGAATCGAGATCGTTGTACATAGAGCTCCTCCCACAGTGTATGGTGATCATTGTATATAGAGCTCCGCCCCAAGTGTATGGAGATCATTATACATAGAGCTCTGCCCCCTGTGTATTGAGATCATTGTACGTAGATCTCCTCCCCCAGTGTATAGAGACCATTGTACATAGAGCTCCACCACCAGTGTATAAAGTTCACTGAACATAGAGCTCCTCCCCTCGTGTATAGAGATCATTGTACAAAGAGCTCCTCCCCCAGTATATAGACACCATTGTACATAGAGCTCGTCCCCCATGTATAGAGATCATTGTACATACAATTCCTCGCCCATGTAATGAGATCATTATACATAGAGCTCCACTCCAGTGTATAGAGATCATTGTATGTAGAGCCCAGCCCCCAGTGTATAGAGATCATTCTACATAGAGCTCCTTCCCCAGTGTATAGAAATCATTATACATAGAGATCCTCCCCTAGTGCATAGAGATCATTGTACAAAGAGCTCCTCCCCCAGTGTATAGAGATCACTGTACATAGAGCTCCTCCCCTAGTGTATAGAGATCATTGTACATAGAGCTCCTCCCGCAGTGTAATGAGATAATTGTACATAGAGCTCCTCCCCTAGTGTATAGAGATCATTGTACATAGAGTTCCTCCTCCAATGTAGTGAGATCATCGTACATAGAGCTCCTCCCCCAGTTTATTGAGATCATTATACATAGAGGACCTCCCCCAGTGTATAGAGATCATTGTACATAGAGCTCCTCCCCCAGTGTATAGAGATCATTGTACAAAGAGCTCCTCCCGCAGTGTATTGAGATAATTGTACATAGAGCTCCTCCCCTAGTGTATAGAGATCATTGTACATAGAGCTCCTCCCCCAGTGTATAGAGATCATTGTACATAGAGTTCCTCCCCCAGTGTATAGAGACCATTGTACATAAAGCTCCTCCCCAATGTATAGAGATTATTGTACATAGAGCTCCTCCCCCAGTGAATAGAGAACATTATACATAGAGCTCCTCCCCCTCTGTATAGAGATCATTGTGCATAAAGCTCCTCGATCTGTGTATAGAGATCATTGTACATATATCTCCTCCCCCAGTGTATAGAGATCATTGTAATTAGAGCTCCTCCCCCAGTGTAGAGAGATCACTGTACATAGAGCTCCTCCCCCAGTGTATAGAGATCATTGCAAATAGAGCTCCTCCCCCAGTGAATAGAGATCATTGTATGCAGAGCTCTGCCCCCAGTGTATAGAGATCATTGTATGCAGAGCTCCGCCCCCAGTGTATAGAGATCATTGTATATAGAGCTCCGCCCCCAGTGTATAGAGATCATAGCAAATAGAGCTCCGCCCCAGTGTATAGAGGTCATTGTATATAGTGCTCCGCCTCCAGTGTATATAGATTATTGTACATAGAGCTCCGTTCCCAATGTATAGAGATCATTGTACATAGAGCTCCTCCCCAGTGTATAGAGATCATTGTACACAGAGCTCCACCTCCAGTGTATAGAGATCATTGTACATACAGCTCCTCCCCCAGTGCATAGAGAACACTGAACATAGAGCTCCGCTCCCAGTGTATAGAGGTCATTGTACATAGAGCTCCTCCCCTAGTGCATAGAGATCATTGTACATAGAGTTCTGCCCCAAAGTATAGAGATCATTGTACATAGAGCTCCTCCCCCAGTGTATAGAGATCATTGTACATAGAGCTCCTCCCCCAGTGCATAGAGATCATTGTACATAGAGCTCCGCCCCCAGCGTATAGACATAATTGTACATAGAGCTCCGCCCCCAGTGTATAGAGATCATTGTACTTAGTTCTCCACCTCCAGTGCATAGAGATCATTATACATAGAGCTCCTCCCCCAGTGTATAGAGATCATTGTACATAGAGCTCCGCCCCCAGTGTATAGAGCTCAAGATCATTGTACATAGAGCTCCGCCCCCAGCGTATAGACATCATTGTACATAGAGCTCCATCTCCAGTGTATAGAGATCATTGTACATAGAGCTCCTCCCCCAGTGTATAGAGATCATTGTACATAGAGCTCCACCTCCAGTGTATAGAGATCAATTTACATAGAGCTCCTCACCCAGTGCATAGAGAACACTGAACATAGAGCCCCTCCCCCAGTGTATAGATATCATTGTACATAGAGCTCCTCCCCTAGTGTATAGAGCTCATAGTATATAGAGTTCAGCGCCAAAAGTATAGAGATCATTGTACATAGAGCTCCTCCCCCAGTGTATAGAGATCATTGTACATAGAACTCCGCCCCCAGTGTATTTAAACCATTGTACAAAGAGCTCCGCCCCAAGCATATAGACATCATTGTGCATAGAGCTCCGCCCCCAGTGTATAGAGATCATTGTACATAGTGCTCCACCTCCTGTGTATAGAGATCATTGTTCATAAAGCTCCTCCCCCATGTATAGAGATCATTGTACATAGAGCTCCACCCCAGTGTATAGAGATCATTGTACATAGAGTTCCTCCTCCAATGTAGTGAGATCATCGTACATAGAGCTCCTCCCCCAGTTTATTGAGATCATTATACATAGAGGTCCTCCCCCAATGTATAGAGATCATTGTACATAGAGCTCCTCCCCAATGTATAGAGATCATTGTACATAGAGCTCCTCCCCCAGTGAAAAGAGGTCATTATACATAGAGCTCCTCCCCCACTGTATAGAGATCATTGTACATTAAGCTCCTCGATCTGTGTATAGAGATCATTGTACTTAGAGCTCCTCCCCCAGTGTATAGAGATCATTGTACATAGAGCTCCTCCCCCAGTGTATAGAGATCATAGTACATAGAACTCCACCTCCAGTGTATAGAGATCATTGTACATAGAGCTCCTCCCCCAGTGTAGAGAGATCACTGTACATAGAGCTCCTCCCCCAGTGTATAGAGATCATTGTATATAGAGCTGTGCCCCCAGTGTATAGAGATCATTGTAAATAGAGCTCCTCCCCCAGTGAATAGAGAGCAGTGTATACAGAGCTCCGCCCCCAGTGTATAGAGATCATTGTATATAGAGCCCCTCCCCCAGTGTATAGAGATCATTGTTTATAGAGCTCCGCCCCCAGTGTATAGAGATCACAGCAAATAGATCTCAGCCCCCAGTGTATAGAGATCATTGCATATAGTGCTCTACCTCCAGTGTATAGAGATTATTGTACATAGAGCTCCGTTCCCAATGTATAGAGATCATTGTACATAGAGCTCCTCCCCAGTGTATAGAGATCATTATAGATAGAGCTCCACCTCCAGTGTATAGAGATCAATGTACATAGAGCTCCTCCCCCAGTGTATAGAGAACACTGAACATAGAGCTCCACCCCCAGTGTATAGAGATCATTGTATATAGAGCTCCGCCCCCAGTGTATAGAGATCATTCTACATAGAGCTCCACCCCCAGTGTATCGAGATCATTTTATATAGCGCTCCGCCTCCAGTTTATAGAGATCATTAAACATAGAGCTCTGCCTCCAGTTTATAGAGATCCTTGTAAATAGAGCTCCTTCCCCAGTGTATAGAGATCATTGTAAATAGAGCTCCTCCCCCATTGTATAGAGATAATTGTACATAGAGCTCCACCTCCAGTGTATAGAGATCATTGTACATAGAGCTCCTCCCCCAGTGTATAAAGATCATTGTACATTGTGCTCCTCCCCTAGTGTATAGAGAAAATTATACATAGAGCTCCTCCCCCACTGTATCCCAGTGTATAGAGATCATTGTACATAGAGCTCCACCACCAGTGTATAGAGATCACTGAACATAGAGCTCCGCACCCAGTTTATTCGATATCATTGTACATAGAGCTCCTCCACCAGTGTATAGAGATCATTGTACATAGAGCTCCGCCCCCAGTGTATAGAGATCATTGTATATAGAGCTCCTCCACCAGTGTAGAGAGATCATTGTATATAGAGCTCTGCCCCCAGTGTATAGAGATCATTGCATAGAAATCCGCCCCCAATGTATAAAGAAGAGCTCATTGTGCATAGAGCTCCTCCCCTGTGAATAGAGATCATCGTATATAGAGCTCCGCCCCCGGTGTAAAGAGATCATTGTATATAGCTCTCCGCCCCCAGTGTATATAGATCATTTTATATAGAGCACCTCCCCCAGTGTATACAGATAATTGTATATAGAGATCCACCTCCAGTGTATGGAGATCATTGTACATAGAGTTCCGCCCCCAGTGAATAGAGATCTTTGTACATAGAGCTCCACCACCAGTGTATAGAGATCACTGAACATAGAGCTCCGCACCCAGTTTATTCGATATCATTGTACATAGAGCTCCTCCCCCAGTGTATAGAGATCATTGTACATAGAGCTCCGCCCCCAGTGTATAGAGATCATTGTATATAGAGCTCCTCCACCAGTGTAGAGAGATCATTGTATATAGAGCTCTGCCCCCAGTGTATAGAGATCATTGCATAGAGATCCGCCCCAATGTATAAAGAAGAGCTCATTGTACATAGAGCTCCTCCTTTATGAATAGAGATCATCGTATATAGAACTCCGCCCCCGGTGTAAAGAGATCATTGTATATAGCTCTCCGCCCCCTGTGTATAGAGATCATTTTATATAGAGCACCTCCCCCAGTGTATACAGATAATTGTATATAGAGATCCACCTCCAGTGTATGGAGATCATTGTACATAGAGCTCCACCCCCAGTGAATAGAGATCTTTGTAGATAGAGCTCCTCCCAAAGTGTATGGTGATCATTGTATATAGAGCTCCGCCCCAAGTGTATGGACATCATTATACATAGAGCTCTGCCCCCAGTGTATTGAGATCATTGTACATAGATCTCCTCCCCCAGTGTATAGAGACCATTGTACATAGAGCTCCACCACCAGTGTACAAAGTTCACTGAACATAGAGCTCCTACCCCAGTGTAGAGAGATCATTGTACATAGAGCTCCTCCCCCAGTGTATAGACACCATTGTACATAGAGCTCCGCCTCCAGTGTATAGAGATCATTATACATAGAGCTCCTCCCCCATGTATAGAGATCATTGTACATAGAGCTCCTCCCCATGTATAGAGATCGTTGTACATAGAGCTCCACCCCAGTGTATAGAGATCATTGTATGTAGAGCCCAGCCTCCAGTGTATAGAGATCATTGTACATAGAGCTCCTTCCTCAGTGTATAGAAATCATTATATATAGAGATCCTCCTCTAGTGCATAGCAATCATTGTACATAGAGCTCCGCCCCCAGCGTATAGACATCATTGTACATAGAGCTCCATCTCCAGTGTATAGAGATCATTGTACATAGAGCTCCTCCCCCAGTGTATAGAGATCATTGTACATAGAGCTCCACCTCCAGTGTATAGAGATCAATTTACATAGAGCTCCTCCCCCAGTGCATAGAGAACACTGAACATAGACCCCCCCGCCCCCAGTGTATAGATATCATTGTACATAGAGCTCCTCCCCTAGTGTATAGAGCTCATAGTATATAGAGTTCAGCGCCAAAAGTATAGAGATCATTGTACATAGAGCTCCTCCCCCAGTGTATAGAGATCATTGTAAATAGAGTTCCGCCCCCAGTGTATTTAGACCATTGTACAAAGAGCTCCGCCCCAAGCATATAGACATCATTGTGCATAGAGCTCCGCCCCCAGTGTATAGAGATCATTGTACATAGTGCTCCACCTCCAGTGTATAGAGATCATTGTTCATAAAGCTCCTCCCCCATGTTTAGAGATCATTGTACATAGAGCTCCACCCCAGTGTATAGAGATCATTGTATGTAGAGCCCGGCCCCCAGTGTATAGAAATCATTATACATAGAGATCCTCCCCTAGTGCATAGAGATCATTGTACAATGAGCTCCTCCCCCAGTGTATAGAGATCACTGTACATAGAGCTCCTCCCCCAGTGTACAGAGATCATTGTACATAGATCTCCTCCCGCAGTGTATTGAGATAATTGTACATAGAGCTCCTCCCCTAGTGTATAGAGATCATTGTACATAGAGTTCCTCCTCCAATATAGTGAGACCATCGTACATAGAGCTCCTCCCCCAGTTTATTGAGATCATTGTACATAGAGCTCCTCCCCAATGTATAGAGATCATTGTACATAGAGCTCCTCCCCCAGTGAAAAGAGATCATTATACATAGAGCTCCTCCCCCACTGTATAGAGATCATTGTACATTAAGCTCCTTGATCTGTGTATAGAGATCATTGTACTTAGAGCTCCTCCCCCAGTGTATAGAGATCATTGTACATAGAGCTCCTCCCCCAGTGTATAGAGATCATAGTACATAGAGCTCCACCTCCAGTGTATAGAGATCATTGTACATAGAGCTCCTCCCCCAGTGTAGAGAGATCACTGTACATAGAGCTCCTCCCCCAGTGTATGGAGATCATGGTATATAGAGCTGTGCCCCCAGTGTATAGAGATCATTGTAAATAGAGCTCCTCCCCCAGTGAATAGAGAGCAGTGTATACAGAGCTCCGCCGCCAGTGTATAGAGATCATTGTATATAGAGCCCCTCCCCCAGTGTATAGAGATCATTGTATATAGAGCTCCGCCCCCAGTGTATAGAGATCACAGCAAATAGATCTCAGCCCCCAGTGTATAGAGATCATTGTACATAGAGCTCCTCCCCAGTGCATAAAGATCATTGTAGATAGAGCTCCACCTCCAGTGTATAGAGATCTATGTACATAGAGCTCCTCCCCCAGTACATAGAGAACACTGAACATAGAGCTCCGCCCCCAGTGTATAGAGATCATTGTATATAGAGCTCCGCCCCCAGTGTATAGAGATCATTCTACATAGAGCTCCACCCCCAGTGTATCGAGATCATTTTATATAGAGCTCTGCCTCCAGTTTATAGAGATCATTGAACATAGAGCTCCGCCTCCAGTTTATAGAGATCCTTGTACATAGAGATCCTTCCCCAGTGTATAGAGATCATTGTAAATAGAGCTCCTCCCCCATTGTATAGAGATAATTGTACATAGAGCTCCACCTCCAGTGTATAGAGATGATTGCATATAGAGCTCCTCCCCCAGTGTATAAAGATCATTGTACATTGTGCTCCTCCCCTAGTGTATAGAGAACATTATACATAGAGCTCCTCCCCCACTGTATCCCAGTGTATAGAGATCATTGTACATAGAGCTCCACCACCAGTGTATAGAGATCACTGAACATAGAGCTCCGCACCCAGTTTATTCGAGATCATTGTACATAGAGCTCCTCCACCAGTGTAGAGAGATCATTGTATATAGAGCTCTGCCCCCAGTGTATAGAGATCATTGCATAGAGATCCGCCCCCAGTGTATAAAGATGAGCTCATTGTACATAGAGCTCCTCCCCTGTGAATAGAGATCATCGTATATAGAGCTCCGCACCCAGTGTAAAGAGATCATTGTATATAGCTCTCCGCCCCCAGTGTATAGAGATCATTTTATATAGAGCAACTCCCCCAGTGTATACAGATAATTGTATATAGAGATACACCTCCAGTGTATGGAGATCATTGTACATAGAGCTCTGCCCCCAGTGAATAGAGATCTTTGTACATAGAGCTCCTCCCCCAGTGTATGGTGTTCATTTTATATAGAGCTCCGCCCCAAGTGTATGGACATCATTATACATAGAGCTCTGCCCCCAGTGTATTGAGATCATTGTACATAGATCTCCTCCCGCAGTGTATAGAGATCATTGTACATAGAGCTCCGCCCCCAGTGTATAGAGACCATTGTACAACGAGCTCCGCCCCCAGCATATTGAGATCATTGTACATAGATCTCCTCCCGCAGTGTATAGAGATCATTGTACATAGAGCTCCGCCCCCAGTGTATAGAGACCATTGTACAACGAGCTCCGCCCCCAGCATATAGACATCATTGTACATAGAGCTCCGCCCCCAGTGTATAGAGATCATTGTACATAGTGCTCCACCTCCAGTGTATAGAGATCATAGTACATAGAGCTCCTCCCCCAGTGTATAGAGATCATTGTAGATAGAGCTCCACCTCCAGTGTATAGAGATCAATGTACATAGAGCTCCTCCCCCAGTGCATAGAGAACACTGAACATAGAGCTCCGAACCCAGTGTATAGAGATCATTGTACCTAGAGCTCCTCCCCTAGTGTATAGAGATCATTGTATATAGAGTTCAGCCCCCAAAGTATAGAGATCATTGTACATAGAGCTCCTCCCCCAGTGAAAAGAGATCATTATACATAGAGCTCCTCCCCCACTGTATAGAGACCATTGTACAAAGAGCTCCGCCCCCAGCATATAGACATCATTGTACATAGAGCTCCGCCTCCAGTGTATAGAGATCATTGTACATAGTGCTCCACCTCCAGTGTATAGAGATCATTGTACATAGAGTTCCTCCCCCATGTATAGAGATCATTGTACATAGAGCTCCACCCCAGTGTATAGAGATCATTGTATGTAGAGCCCAGCCCCCAGTGTATAGAGATCATTGTACATAGTTCTCCACCTCCAGTGTATAGAGATCATTGTACATAGAGTTCCTCCCCCATGTATAGAGATCATTGTACATAGAGCTCCACCCCAGTGTATAGAGATCATTGTATGTAGAGCCCAGCCCCCAGTGTATAGAGATCATTGTACATAGAGCTCCTTCCCCAGTGTATAGAAATCATTATACATAGAGATCCTCCTCTAGTGCATAGAGATCATTGTACAATGAGCTCCTCCCCCAGTGTATAGGGATCACTGTACATAGAGCTCCTCCCCCAATGTATAGAGATCATTGTACATAGAGCTCCTTCCCAATGTATAGAGATCATTGTACATAGAGCTCCTTCCCCAGGGAATAGAGATCATTATACATAGAGCTCCTCCCCCACTATATAGAGATCATTGTACATTAAGCTCCTCGATCTGTGTATAGAGAACATTGTACATAGAGCTCCTCCCCCAGTATATAGAGATCATTGTACATAGAGCACCTCCCCCAGTGTAAAGAGATCATTGTATAAGGCTCTCCGCTCCCAGTGTATAGAGATCAATTTATATAGAGCACCTCCCCCAGTGTATACAGATAATTGTATATAGAGATCCACCTCCAGTGTATGGAGATCATTGTACATAGAGCTCCGCCCCCAGTGAAAAGAAATCTTTGTAGCTAGAGCTCCTCCCCCAGTGTATGGTGATCATTGTATATAGAGCTCCACCACCAGTGTACAAAATTCACTGAACATAGAGCTCCTACCCTAGTGTATAGAGATCATTGTACATAGAGTTCCTCCCCCAGTGTAAAGACACCATTGTACATAGAGCTCCGCCTCCAGTGTATAGAGATCATTATACATAGCGCTCCTCCCCCATGTATAGAGATCATTGTACATAGAGCTCCTCCCCATGTATAGAGATCGTTGTACATAGAGCTCCACCCCAGTGTATAGAGATCATTGTATGTAGAGCCCAGCCTCCAGTGTATAGAGATCATTGTACATAGAGCTCCTTCCCCAGTGTATAGAAATCATTATACATAGAGATCCTCCTCTAGTGCATAGCAATCATTGTACATAGAGCTCCGCCCCCAGCGTATAGACATCATTGTACATAGAGCTCCATCTCCAGTGTATAGAGATCATTGTACATAGAGCTCCTCCCCCAGTGTATAGAGATCATTGTACATAGAGCTCCACCTCCAGTGTATAGAGATCAATTTACATAGAGCTCCTCCCCCAGTGCATAGAGAACACTGAACATAGAGCCCCGCCCCAAGTGTATAGAAATCATTGTACATAGAGCTCCACCCCTTTTGTATAGAGCTCATTGTATATAGAGTTCAGCCCCCAAAGTATAGAGATCATTGTACATAGAGCTCCTCCCCCAGTGTATAGAGATCATTGTACATAGAGCTCCGCCCCCAGTGTTTATAGACCATTGTACAAAGAGCTCCGCCCCAAGCATATAGACATCATTGTGCATAGAGCTCCGCCCCCAGTGTATAGAGATCATTGTACATAGTGCTCCACCTCCAGTGTATAGAGATCATTGTTCATAAATCTCCTCCCCCATGTATAGAGATCATTGTACATAGAGCTCCACCCCAGTGTATAGAGATCATTGTATGTAGAGCCCAGCCCCCAGTGTATAGAAATCATTATACATAGAGATCCTCCCCTAGTGCATAGAGATCATTGTACAAAGAGCTCCTCCCCCAGTGTATAGAGATCACTGTACATAGAGCTCCTCCCCCAGTGTACAGAGATCATTGTACATAGAGTTCCTCCCCCAGTGTAAAGACACCATTGTACATAGAGCTCCGCCTCCAGTGTATAGAGATCATTATACATAGCGCTCCTCCCCCATGTATAGAGATCATTGTACATAGAGCTCCTCCCCATGTATAGAGATCGTTGTACATAGAGCTCCACCCCAGTGTATAGAGATCATTGTATGTAGAGCCCAGCCTCCAGTGTATAGAGATCATTGTACATAGAGCTCCTTCCCCAGTGTATAGAAATCATTATACATAGAGATCCTCCTCTAGTGCATAGCAATCATTGTACATAGAGCTCCGCCCCCAGCGTATAGACATCATTGTACATAGAGCTCCATCTCCAGTGTATAGAGATCATTGTACATAGAGCTCCTCCCCCAGTGTATAGAGATCATTGTACATAGAGCTCCACCTCCAGTGTATAGAGATCAATTTACATAGAGCTCCTCCCCCAGTGCATAGAGAACACTGAACATAGAGCCCCGCCCCCAGTGTATAGAAATCATTGTACATAGAGCTCCACCCCTT
Source organism: Lithobates pipiens (assembly GCF_037356315.1). Lineage (NCBI taxonomy): Eukaryota > Metazoa > Chordata > Amphibia > Anura > Ranidae > Lithobates > Lithobates pipiens. Next base: position 114,880,846 of record NW_027507685.1, on the reverse strand, counting down.
TTGTATAGAGCTCATTGTATATAGAGTTCAGCCCCCAAAGTATAGAGATCATTGTACATAGAGCTCCTCCCCCAGTGTATAGAGATCATTGTACATAGAGCTCCGCCCCCAGTGTTTATAGACCATTGTACAAAGAGCTCCGCCCCAAGCATATAGACATCATTGTGCATAGAGCTCCGCCCCCAGTGTATAGAGATCATTGTACATAGTGCTCCACCTCCAGTGTATAGAGATCATTGTTCATAAATCTCCTCCCCCATGTATAGAGATCATTGTACATAGAGCTCCACCCCAGTGTATAGAGATCATTGTATGTAGAGCCCAGCCCCCAGTGTATAGAAATCATTATACATAGAGATCCTCCCCTAGTGCATAGAGATCATTGTACAAAGAGCTCCTCCCCCAGTGTATAGAGATCACTGTACATAGAGCTCCTCCCGCAGTGTATTGAGATAATTGTACATAGAGCTCCTCCCCTAGTGTATAGAGATCATTGTACATAGAGTTCCTCCTCCAATATAGTGAGATCATCGTACATAGAGGTCCTCCCCCAGTTTATTGAGATCATTGTACATAGAGCTCCTCCCCAATGTATAGAGATCATTGTACATAGAGCTCCTCCCCCAGTGAAAAGAGATCATTATACATAGAGCTCCTCCCCCACTGTATAGAGATCATTGTACATTAGGCTCCTCGATCTGTGTATAGAGATCATTGTACTTAGAGCTCCTCCCCCAGTGTATAGAGATCATTGTACATAGAGCTCCTCCCCCAGTGTATAGAGATCATAGTACATAGAGCTCCACCTTCAGTGCATAGAGATCATTGTACATAGAGCTCCTCCCCCAGTGTAGAGAGATCACTGTACATAGAGCTCCTCCCCCAGTGTATAGAGATCATGGTATATAGAGCTCTGCCCCCAGTGTATAGAGATCATTGTAAATAGAGCTCCTCCCCCAGTGAATAGAGAGCAGTGTATACAGAGCTCCGCCCCCAGTGTATAGAGATCATTGTATATAGAGCCCCTCCCCCAGTGTATAGAGATCATTGTATATAGAGCTCCGCCCCCAGTGTATAGAGATCACAGCAAATAGATCTCAGCCCCCAGTGTATAGAGATCATTGTATATAGTGCTCTACCTCCAGTGTATAGAGATTATTGTACATAGAGCTCCGTTCCCAATGTATAGAGATCATTGTACATAGAGCTCCTTCCCCAGTGTATAGAAATCATTATACATAGAGATCCTCCTCTAGTGCATAGCAATCATTGTACATAGAGCTCCGCCCCCAGCGTATAGACATCATTGTACATAGAGCTCCATCTCCAGTGTATAGAGATCATTGTACATAGAGCTCCTCCCCCAGTGTATAGAGATCATTGTACATAGAGCTCCACCTCCAGTGTATAGAGATCAATTTACATAGAGCTCCTCCCCCAGTGCATAGAGAACACTGAACATAGAGCCCCGCCCCCAGTGTATAGAAATCATTGTACATAGAGCTCCACCCCTTTTGTATAGAGCTCATTGTATATAGAGTTCAGCCCCCAAAGTATAGAGATCATTGTACATAGAGCTCCTCCCCCAGTGTATAGAGATCATTGTACATAGAGCTCCGCCCCCAGTGTTTATAGACCATTGTACAAAGAGCTCCGCCCCAAGCATATAGACATCATTGTGCATAGAGCTCCGCCCCCAGTGTATAGAGATCATTGTACATAGTGCTCCACCTCCAGTGTATAGAGATCATTGTTCATAAATCTCCTCCCCCATGTATAGAGATCATTGTACATAGAGCTCCACCCCAGTGTATAGAGATCATTGTATGTAGAGCCCAGCCCCCAGTGTATAGAAATCATTATACATAGAGATCCTCCCCTAGTGCATAGAGATCATTGTACAAAGAGCTCCTCCCCCAGTGTATAGAGATCACTGTACATAGAGCTCCTCCCGCAGTGTATTGAGATAATTGTACATAGAGCTCCTCCCCTAGTGTATAGAGATCATTGTACATAGAGTTCCTCCTCCAATATAGTGAGATCATCGTACATAGAGGTCCTCCCCCAGTTTATTGAGATCATTGTACATAGAGCTCCTCCCCAATGTATAGAGATCATTGTACATAGAGCTCCTCCCCCAGTGAAAAGAGATCATTATACATAGAGCTCCTCCCCCACTGTATAGAGATCATTGTACATTAGGCTCCTCGATCTGTGTATAGAGATCATTGTACTTAGAGCTCCTCCCCCAGTGTATAGAGATCATTGTACATAGAGCTCCTCCCCCAGTGTATAGAGATCATAGTACATAGAGCTCCACCTTCAGTGCATAGAGATCATTGTACATAGAGCTCCTCCCCCAGTGTAGAGAGATCACTGTACATAGAGCTCCTCCCCCAGTGTATAGAGATCATGGTATATAGAGCTCTGCCCCCAGTGTATAGAGATCATTGTAAATAGAGCTCCTCCCCCAGTGAATAGAGAGCAGTGTATACAGAGCTCCGCCCCCAGTGTATAGAGATCATTGTATATAGAGCCCCTCCCCCAGTGTATAGAGATCATTGTATATAGAGCTCCGCCCCCAGTGTATAGAGATCACAGCAAATAGATCTCAGCCCCCAGTGTATAGAGATCATTGTATATAGTGCTCTACCTCCAGTGTATAGAGATTATTGTACATAGAGCTCCGTTCCCAATGTATGGAGATCATTGTACATAGAGCTACTCCCCAGTGCATAAAGATCATTGTACATAGAGCTCCGCCCCCAGTGTATAGAGGTCATTGTACATAGAGCTCCTCCCCCAGTGTATAGAGATCATTGTAGATAGAGCTCCACCTCCAGTGTATAGAGATCAATGTACATAGAGCTCCTCCCCCAGTGCATAGAGAACACTGAACATAGAGCTCCTCCCCCAGTGTATAGAGATCATTGTATATAGAGCTCCGCCCCCAGTGTATAGAGATCATTCTACATAGAGCTCCACACCCAGTGTATCGAGATCATTTTATATAGAGCTCCGCCTCCAGTTTATAGAGATCATTGAACATAGAGCTCCGCCTCCAGTTTATAGAGACCCTTGTACATAGAGCTCCTTCCCCAGTGTATAGAGATCATTGTAAATAGAGCTCCTCCCCCATTGTATAGAGATAATTGTACATAGAGCTCCACCTCCAGTGTATAGAGATCATTGTATATAGAGCTCCTCCCCCAGTGTATAAAGATCATTGTACATTGTGCTCCTCCCCTAGTGTATAGAGAACATTATACATAGAGCTCCTCCCCCACTGTATCCCAGTGTATAGAGATCATTGTACGTAGAGCTCCACCACCAGTGTATAGAGATCACTGAACATAGAGCTCCGCACCCAGTTTATTCGAGATCATTGTACATAGAGCTCCTCCCCCAGTGTATAGAGATCATTGTACATAGAGCTCCGCCCCCAGTGTATAGAGATCATTGTATATAGAGCTCCTCCACCAGTGTAGAGAGATCATTGTATATAGAGCTCTGCCCCCAGTGTATAGAGATCATTGCATAGAGATCCGCCCCCAGTGTATAAAGATGAGCTCATTGTACATAGAGCTCCTCCCCTGTGAATAGAGATCATCGTATATAGAGCTCCGCCCCCAGTGTAAAGAGATCATTGTATATAGCTCTCCGCCCCCCAGTGTATAGAGATCATTTTATATAGAGCACCTCCCCCAGTGTATACAGATAATTGTATATAGAGATCCACCTCCAGTGTATGGAGATCATTGTACATAGAGCTCCGCCCCCAGTGAATAGAGATCTTTGTACATAGAGCTCCTCCCCCAGTGTATGGTGTTCATTGTATATAGAGCTCCGCCCCAAGTGTATGGACATCATTATACATAGAGCTCTGCCCCCAGTGTATTGAGATCATTGTACATAGATCTCCTCCCGCAGTGTATAGAGATCATCGTATATAGAGCTCCGCCCCCAGTGTAAAGAGATCATTGTATATAGCTCTCTGCCCCCAGTGTATAGAGATCAATTTATATAGAGCACCTCCCCCAGTGTATATAGATAATTGTATATAGAGATCCACCTCCAGTGTATGGAGATCATTGTACATAGAGCTCCGCCCCCAGTGAATCGAGATCGTTGTACATAGAGCTCCTCCCACAGTGTATGGTGATCATTGTATATAGAGCTCCGCCCCAAGTGTATGGAGATCATTATACATAGAGTTCTGCCCCCAGTGTATTGAGATCATTGTACGTAGAGCTCCGCCCCAAGTGTATAGAGATCATAGCAAATAGAGCTCCGCCCGCAGTGTATAGAGATCATTGTATATAGTGCTCCACCTCCAGTGTATAGAGATTATTGTACATAGAGCTCCGTTCCCAATGTATAGAGATTATTGTACATAGAGCTCCTCCCCAGTGTATAGAGATCATTGTACATAGAGCTCCACCTCCAGTGTATAGAGATCATTGTACATAAAGCTCCTCCCCCAGTGCATAGAGAACACTGAACATAGAGCTACACCCCCAGTGTATAGAGATCATTGTACATAGAGCTCCTCCCCCAGTGTATAGAGATCATTGTACATATAGTTCCGCCCCAAAGTATAGAGATCAATGTACATAGAGCTCCTCCCCCAGTGTATAGAGATCATTGTACATAGAGCTCCGCCCCCAGTGTATAGAGATCACTGTACATAGAACTCCACCCCCAGCGTATAGACATCATTGTACATAGAGCTCTGCCCCAGTGTATAGAGATCATTGTACATAGTGCTCCACCTCCAGTGCATAGAGATCATTATACATAGAGCTCCTCCCCCAGTGTATAGAGATCATTGTACATAGAGCTCCGCCCCCAGTGTATAGAGATCATTGTACATAGTGCTCCACCTCCAGTGTATAGCAGATCATTGTTCATAGATCTCCTCCCCCATGTATAGAGATGATTGTACATAGAGCTCCACCCCAGTGTATAGAGATCATTGTATGTAGAGCCCAGCCCCCAGTGTATAGAAATCATTGTACATAGAGCTCCTTCCCCAGTGTATAGAAATCATTATACATAGAGATCCTCCCCTAGTGCATAGAGATCATTGTAGAAAGAGCTCCTCCCCCAGTGTATAGAGATCATTGTACATAGAGCTCCTCCCGCAGTGTATTGAGATAATTGTACATAGAACTCCTCCCCTAGTGTATAGAGATCATTGTACATAGAGTTCCTCCTCCAATGTAGTGAGATCATCGTACACAGAGCTCCTCCCCCAGTTTATTGAGATCATTATACATAGATGTCCTCCCCCAATGTATAGAGATCATTGTACATAGAGCTCCTCCCCAATGTATAGAGATCATTGTACATAGAGCTCCTTCCCCAGGGAATAGAGATCATTATACATAGAGCTCCTCCCCCACTGTATAGAGATCATTGTACATTAAGCTCCTCGATCTGTGTATAGAGATCATTGTACATAGAGCTCCTCCCCCAGTGTATAGAGAACATTGTACATAGAGCTCCTCCCCCAGTGTATAGAGATCATAGTACATAGAGCTCCACCTCCAGTGTATAGAGATCATTGTACATAGAGCTCCTCCCCCAGGGAATAGAGATCATTATACATAGAGCTCCTCCCCCACTATATAGAGATCATTGTACATTACGCTCCTCGATCTGTGTATAGAGATCATTGTACACAGAGCTCCTCCCCCAGTGTATAGAGATCATTGTACATAGAGCTCCTCCCCCAGTGTATAGAGATCACAGTACATAGAGCTCCACCTCCAGTGTATAGAGATCATTGTACATAGAGCTCCTCCCCAGTGTATAGAGATCATTGTACATAGAGCTCCGCCCCCAGTGTATAAAGATCATTGTACATAGAGCTCCGCCCCCAGTGTATAGAGATCATTGTACATAGAGCTCCTCCCCCAGTGTATAGAGATCATTGTAGCTAGAGCTCCCCCTCCAGTGTATAGAGATCAATGTACATAGAGCTCTTCCCCCAGTGCACAGAGAACACTGAACATAGAGCTCCTCCCCCAGTGTATAGAGATCATTGTACATAGAGCTCCTCCCGCAGTGTATTGAGATAATTGTACATAGAGCTCCTCCCCTAGTGTATAGAGATCATTGTACATAGAGTTCCTCCTCCAATGTAGTGAGATCATCGTACACAGAGCTCCTCCCCCAGTTTATTGAGATCATTTTACATAGATGTCCTCCCCCAATGTATAGAGATCATTGTACATAGAGCTCCTCCCCAATGTATAGAGATCATTGTACATAGAGCTCCTTCCCCAGGGAATAGAGATCATTATACATAGAGCTCCTCCCCCACTGTATAGAGATCATTGTACATTAAGCTCCTCGATCTGTGTATAGAGATCATTGTACATAGAGCTCCTCCCCCAGTGTATAGAGAACATTGTACATAGAGCTCCTCCCCCAGTGTATAGAGATCATAGTACATAGAGCTCCTCCCCCAGGGAATAGAGATCATTATACATAGAGCTCCTCCCCCACTATATAGAGATCATTGTACATTACGCTCCTCGATCTGTGTATAGAGATCATTGTACACAGAGCTCCACCTCCAGTGTATAGAGATCATTGTACATAGAGCTCCTCCCCCAGGGAATAGAGATCATTATACATAGAGCTCCTCCCCCACTATATAGAGATCATTGTACATTACGCTCCTCGATCTGTGTATAGAGATCATTGTACACAGAGCTCCTCCCCCAGTGTATAGAGATCATTGTACATAGAGCTCCTCCCCCAGTGTATAGAGATCACAGTACATAGAGCTCCACCTCCAGTGTATAGAGATCATTGTACATAGAGCTCCTCCCCAGTGTATAGAGATCATTGTACATAGAGCTCCTCCCCAATGTATAAAGATCATTGTACATAGAGCTCCGCCCCCAGTGTATAGAGATCATTGTACATAGAGCTCCTCCCCCAGTGTATAGAGATCATTGTAGCTAGAGCTCCCCCTCCAGTGTATAGAGATCAATGTACATAGAGCTCTTCCCCCAGTGCACAGAGAACACTGAACATAGAGCTCCGCCCCCAGTGTATAGAGATCATTGTATATAGAGCTCCGCCCCAGTGTATAGAGATCATTCTACCTAGAGCTCCGCCCCCAGTGTATAGAGATCATTGTATATAGAGCTCCGCCTCCAGTTTATAGAGATCATTGAACATAGAGCTCCGCCTCCAGTTTATAGAGATCCTTGTACATAGAGCTCCGTCCCCAGTGTATAGAGATCATTGTAAATAGAGATCCTCCCCCATTGTATAGAGATCATTGTACATAGAGCTCCACCTCCAGTGTATAGAGATCCTTGGACATTGAGCTCCGACCTCCAATGCATAGAGATCATTGTATATAGAGCTCCTCCCCCAGTGTATAAAGATCATTGTACATTGTGCTCCTCCCCTAGTGTATAGAGATCATTGTATATAGAGCTCCTCCCCCAGTGTAGAGAGATCATTGTATGTAGAGCCCAGCCCCCAGTGTATAGAAATCATTGTACATAGAGCTCCTTCCCCAGTGTATAGAAATCATTATACATAGAGATCCTCCCCTAGTGCATAGAGATCATTGTAGAAAGAGCTCCTCCCCCAGTGTATAGAGATCACTGTACATAGAGCTCCTCCCCCAGTGTATAGAGATCATTGTACATAGAGCTCCTCCCTCAGTGTATTGAGATAATTGTACATAGAGCGCCTCCCCTAGTGTAAAGAGATCATTGTACATAGAGTTCCTCCTACAATGTAGTGAGATCATCGTACACAGAGCTCCTCCCCCAGTTTATTGAGATCATTATACATAGAGGTCCTCCCCCAATGTATAGAGATCATTGTACATAGAGCTCCTCCCCAATGTATAGAGATCATTGTACATTACGCTCCTCGATCTGTGTATAGAGATCATTGTACACAGAGCTCCACCTCCAGTGTATAGAGATCATTGTACATAGAGCTCCTCCCCCAGGGAATAGAGATCATTATACATAGAGCTCCTCCCCCACTATATAGAGATCATTGTACATTACGCTCCTCGATCTGTGTATAGAGATCATTGTACACAGAGCTCCTCCCCCAGTGTATAGAGATCATTGTACATAGAGCTCCTCCCCCAGTGTATAGAGATCACAGTACATAGAGCTCCACCTCCAGTGTATAGAGATCATTGTACATAGAGCTCCTCCCCAGTGTATAGAGATCATTGTACATAGAGCTCCTCCCCAATGTATAAAGATCATTGTACATAGAGCTCCGCCCCCAGTGTATAGAGATCATTGTACATAGAGCTCCTCCCCCAGTGTATAGAGATCATTGTAGCTAGAGCTCCCCCTCCAGTGTATAGAGATCAATGTACATAGAGCTCTTCCCCCAGTGCACAGAGAACACTGAACATAGAGCTCCGCCCCCAGTGTATAGAGATCATTGTATATAGAGCTCCGCCCCAGTGTATAGAGATCATTCTACCTAGAGCTCCGCCCCCAGTGTATAGAGATCATTGTATATAGAGCTCCGCCTCCAGTTTATAGAGATCATTGAACATAGAGCTCCGCCTCCAGTTTATAGAGATCCTTGTACATAGAGCTCCGTCCCCAGTGTATAGAGATCATTGTAAATAGAGATCCTCCCCCATTGTATAGAGATCATTGTACATAGAGCTCCACCTCCAGTGTATAGAGATCCTTGGACATTGAGCTCCGACCTCCAATGCATAGAGATCATTGTATATAGAGCTCCTCCCCCAGTGTATAAAGATCATTGTACATTGTGCTCCTCCCCTAGTGTATAGAGATCATTGTATATAGAGCTCCTCCCCCAGTGTAGAGAGATCATTGTATGTAGAGCCCAGCCCCCAGTGTATAGAAATCATTGTACATAGAGCTCCTTCCCCAGTGTATAGAAATCATTATACATAGAGATCCTCCCCTAGTGCATAGAGATCATTGTAGAAAGAGCTCCTCCCCCAGTGTATAGAGATCACTGTACATAGAGCTCCTCCCCCAGTGTATAGAGATCATTGTACATAGAGCTCCTCCCTCAGTGTATTGAGATAATTGTACATAGAGCGCCTCCCCTAGTGTAAAGAGATCATTGTACATAGAGTTCCTCCTACAATGTAGTGAGATCATCGTACACAGAGCTCCTCCCCCAGTTTATTGAGATCATTATACATAGAGGTCCTCCCCCAATGTATAGAGATCATTGTACATAGAGCTCCTCCCCAATGTATAGAGATCATTGTACATAGAGCTCCTTCCCCAGGGAATAGAGATCATTATACATAGAGCTCCTCCCCCACTGTATAGAGATCATTGTACATTAAGCTCCTCAATCTGTGTATAGAGATCATTGTACATAGAGCTCCTTCCCCAGTGTATAGAGAACATTGTACATAGAGCTCCTCCCCCAGTGTATAGAGATCATAGTACATAGAGCTCCACCTCCAGTGTATAGAGATCATTGTACATAGAGCTCCTCCCCTAGGGAATAGAGATCATTATACATAGAGCTCCTCCCCCACTATATAGAGATCATTCTACATTACGTTCCTCGATCTGTGTATAGAAATCATTGTACATAGAGCTCCTCCCCCAGTGTATAGAGATCATTGTACATAGAGCTCCTCCCCCAGTGTATAGAGATCACAGTACATAGAGCTCCACCTCCAGTGTATAGAGATCATTGTACATAGAGCTCCTCCCCAGTGTATAGAGATCATTGTACATAGAGCTCCCCCCCAGTGTATAAAGATCATTGTACATAGAGCTCCGCCCCCAGTGTATAGAGATCATTGTACATAGAGCTCCTCCCCCAGTGTATAGAGATCATTGTACATAGAGCTCCCCCTCCAGTGTATAGAGATCAATGTACATAGAGCTCTTCCCCCAGTGCACAGAGAACACTGAACATAGAGCTCCGCCCCCAGTGTATAGAGATCATTGTATATAGAGTTCCGCCCCCAGTGTATAGAGATCATTCTACATAGAGCTCCGTCCCCAGTGTATAGAGATCATTGTATATAGAGCTCCGCCTCCAGTTTATAGAGATCATTGAACATAGAGCTCCGCCTCCAGTTTATAGAGATCCTTGTACATAGAGCTCCGTCCCCAGTGTATAGAGATCATTGTAAATAGAGATTCTCCCCCATTGTAGAGATCATTGTACATAGAGCTCCACCTCCAGTGTATAGAGATCCTTGTACATTGAGCTCCGACCTCCAATGCATAGAGATCATTGTATATAGAGCTCCTCCCCCAGTGTATAAAGATCATTGTACATTGTGCTCCTCCCCTAGTGTATAGAGAGCATTATACATAGAGCTCCTCCCCCACTGTATCCCAGTGTATAGAGATCATTGTACATAGAGCTCCACCACCAGTGTATAGAGATCGCTGAACATAGAGCTCCGCCCCCAGTTTATTCGAGATCATTGTACATAGAGCTCCTCCCCCAGTGTATAGAGATCATTGTATATAGAGCTCCTCCCCCAGTGTAGAGAGATCATTGTATATAGAGCTCTGCCCCCAGTGTATAGAGATCATTCCATAGAGATCCGCCCCCAGTGTATAAAGAAGAGCTCATTGTACATAGAGCCCCTCCCCAGTGAATGGGGATCATTGTATATAGCGCTCCGCCCCCAGTGTAAAGAGATCATTGTATATAGCTCTCCGCCCCCAGTGTATAGAGATCATTTTATATAGAGCACCTCCCCCAGTGTATACAGATAATTGTATATAGAGATCCACCTACAGTGTATGGAGATCATTGTACATAGAGCTCCGCCCCCAGTGAATAGAGATCTTTGTACATAGAGCTCCTCCCCCAGTGTATGGTGATCATTGTATATAGAGCCCCGCCCCAAGTGTATGGACATCATTATACATAGAGCTCTGCCCCCAGTGTATAGAGACCATTGTACATAGAGCTCCAACACCAGTGTATAAAGTTCACTGAACATAGAGCTCCTCCCCTAGTGTATAGAGATCATTGTACACAGAGCTCCTCCCCCAGTGTATGAAGATAATTGTTTATAGAGCTCCTCCCCCAGTGTGTAGAGATCATTGTATATAGAGCTCCTCCTCCAGTGTACAGAGATTACTGTACATAAGGCTCTGCCCCAAGTGTATTGAGATCATTGTACATAGAGCTCCTCCCCCAGTGTATAGAGATCACTGTACATAGAGCTCCACCTCCAGTGTATAGAGATCATTGAACATAGAGCTCCTCCCCCAGTGAATAGAGATCATTGTATATAGAGCTCCTCCCCAAGTGTATAGAGATGATTGTATATACAGCTCCGCCCCCAGTGTATAGATATCATTGTACATAGAGCTCCTCCCCCAATGTATAGAGATCATTGTATATAGAGCTCCTCCCCCAGTGAATAGAGATAATTGTTTATAGAGCTCCGCCCCCAGTGTATAGATATCATTGTACATAGAGCTCCTCCCCCAGTGTAGAGATATAACTGCACATAGAGCTCCTCCCCCAATGTATAGAGATCATTGTATATAGAGCTCCTCCCCCAATGAATAGAGATCATTGTATACAGAGCTCCGCCCCCAGTGTATAGAGATCATTGTATATAGAGCCTTTCCCCTAGTGTATAGAGATCATGGTATATAGAGCTCCACCTCCAGTGTATAGAGATCATTGTACATAGAGCTCCGTCCCCAATGTACTGAGAGCTTTTCCCGTGTACAAAGATCTTTTTACATAGAGCTCCACCTCCAGTGTATAGAGTTCATTGTACATAGAGCCCCTCCCCCAGTGCATAGAGATCATTGTACACAGAGCTCCTCCTCCAGTGTGTAGAGATCATTGTACATAAAGCTCCACCCCCAGTGTATAGAGTTTTGTGTACATAGAGCTCCGCCCACAGCGTATAGACATCATTGTACATAGAGCTTCACCCCCAGTGTATAGAGATCATTGTACATAGTGCTCCACCTCCAGTGTATAGAGATCAGTGTACATAGAGCTCCTCCCCCAGTGTATAGAGATCTTTGTAGATAGAGCTCCACCTCCAGTGTATAGAGATCAATGTACACAGAGCTCCTCCCCCAGTGCATAGAAAACACTGAACATAGAGCACCAACTCCAGTGTATAGAGATCATTGTACATAGAGCTCCTCCCCTAGTGTATAGAGATCATTGTACATAGAGTTCAGCCCCCAAAGTATAGAGATCATTGTACATAGAGCTCCTCCCCCAGTGTATGGAGATCATTGTATATAGAGCTCCGCCCCCTGTGTATAGAGACCATTGTACAAAGAGCTCCGCCCCCAGTGTATAGAGATCATTGTACATAGTGCTCCACCTCCAGTGTATAGAGATCATTGTACATAGAGCTCCTCCCCCCGCGTATAGAGATCATTGTACATAGAGCTCCGCCCCCTGTGTATAGAGACCATTGTACAAAGAGCTCCGCCCCCAGTGTATAGAGATCATTGTACATAGTGCTCCACCTCCAGTGTATAGAGATCATTGTACATAGAGCTCCTCCCCCGTGTATAGAGATCATTGTACATAGAGCTCCGCCCCCAGTGTATAGAGATCATTGTACATAGAGCTCCGCCCCCAGCGTATAGACATCATTGTACATAGAGCTCCACCCTCAGTGTATAGAGATCATTGTACATAGTGCTCCACCTCCAGTGTATAGAGATCATTGTATATAGAGCTCCGGCCCCAATGTAGAGAGATCGTTGTACATAGAGGTCCTCCCCTAGTGTATAAAGATCACTGTACATAGAGCTCCGCCCCCAGTGTATAGAGATCATTGTACATAGAGCTCCTCCCCCAGTGTATAGAGATCATTGTACATAGAGCTCCGCCCCCCAGTGTATAGAGATCATTGTACATATAGCTCCACCTCCAGTATATAGAGATCATTGTACATAGAGCTCCGCCCCCAATGCATAGAGATCATTGTACATAGAGCTCCTCCCCCAGTGTATAGAGATCATTGTACATAGAGCTCCTCCCCCAATGAATAGAGATCACTGTACATAAAGCTCCTCCCCAAGTGTATAGATATGATTTTATGTACAGCTCCACCCCCAGTGTATAGAGATCACTGACAAAGAGCTCCGCTCCTCGTGTATTGAGATTATTGTATATAGAGCTCCGCCTCCAGTGTACAGAGATTACTGTACATAAGGCTCTGCCCGAAGTGTATTGAGATCTTTGTACATAGACCTCCTCCCACAGTGTATAGAGATCAATGTACATAAAGCTCCTTCCCAAGTGTATAGAGATCATTGTACATAGAGCTCCTCCCCCAGTGCATAGAGAACACTGAACATAGAGCTCCGCCCCCAGTGTATAGAGATCATTGTACATAGTGCTCCTTCCCCAGTTTATAGACATCATTGTACATAGAGCTCCTCCCCCAGTGTATGAAGATGATTGTACATAGAGCTCCTCCCCCAGTGTATAGAGATCATTGTACATAGAGCTCCGCCCCCAGTGTATAGAGATCATTGTACATGGAGCTCTGCCCCCAGTGTATAGAGATCATTGAACATAGAGCTCCTCCCCCAGTGTATAGAGATCACTGCACATAGAGCTCCGCCCCTAGTGTATTGAGATTATTGTATATAGAGCTCCGCCTCCAGTGAACAGAGATTACTGTACATAAAGCTCTGCCCCAAGTGTATTGAGATCATTGTACATAGAGCTCCTCCCACAGTGTATAGAGATCATTGAAGATAGAGCTCCTCCCCCAGTGAATAGAGATCATTGTACATAGAGCTCCTCCCCTAGTGTATAGAGATCATTGTACATAGTGCTCCACCTCCAGTGTATAGAGATCATTGTACATAGAGCTCCTCCCCCATGTATAGAGATCATTGTACATAGAGGTCCGCCTCTAGTGTATAGAGATTGTACATGGAGCTCCTACCTCAGTGTATAGCTCTCATTGTACATAGAGCTCCTCCCCCAATGTATAGAGATCATTGTTCATCGATTTGGGGGCCCCTCGGTGACATGAATATGTAGTTGGGGGGGTCCAGCAATTCTTGGGTCAAATTTGGGGGCCCCTCGGTGACATGAAGATGTAGTTGGTGGGTTCAGCAATGCTTGGGTCACATTTGGGGGCCCCTCAGTGACATGAAGATGTAGTTGGAGGGTCCTGAAATTCTTGGGTCACATTTAGGGGCCCCTCAGTGACATGAAGATGTAGTTGGGGGGTCCAGAAATTCTTGGGTCACATTTGGGGGCCCCTCGGTGACATGAAGATGTAGTTGGGGGGTTCAGAAATTCTTGGGTCACATTTGGGGGCCCCTCGGTGACATGAAGATGTAGTTGGGGGGTTCAGAAATTCTTGGGTCACATTTGGGGGCCCCTCGGTGACATGAAGATGTAGTTGGGGGGTCCAGCAATTCTTGGGTCGCATTTGGGGGTCCCTCTGGGACATGAAGATGTAGTTGGGGGTTCAGCAATTCCTGGGTCACATTTGGGGGCCCCTCGTGACATGAAGATGTAGTTGGGGCTCCAGCAATTCTTGGGTCACATTTGGGGGTCCCTCTGTGACATGAAGATGTAGTTGGGGGTTCAGCAATTCCTGGGTCACATTTGGGGGCCCCTCGGTGACATGAAGATGTAGTTTGGGGCTCCAGCAATTCTTGGGTCACTTTTTGGTGCCCCTCTGTGACATGAATATGTAGTTGGGGGGTCCAGAAATTCTTGGGTCACTTTTGGGGGCCCCTCAGTGACATGAAGATGTAGTTGGGGGGGTTCAGCAATTCTTGGGTCACTTTTGGGGGCCCCTCTGTGACATGAATCTAGGCCGTAGCACAGTACTGATGGCTCTAGACTGTCCTGGAAGACGATTGGCTGTTGATCAGAAGACGGCTTTGTATGTAAAGAAGAACTCCGGATGAAGCTAGAAAAGACGGCAGAGTAATGTGTTTCCCACCTATGCCCCCCCCCCCGCCCCCACTACAACAATCAGAACCCTCTTTGTATGATACGATCCATGGCGTGTCTGGGGGGGTAGATGAGGGAGGTGGGTTTTAATATTAGGATTTCCTATTGCAGTTCCCACTGCAACCCTTTAGTGCACCATCTAGTGGCTGCATGAGGGAAGTGCAGGCCCAGTTACTTTACATATCCAGGGAAGAGGGGATTGTCGGGGGGGGGGGGATTATCGGGGAGGGGGGCATGAGGGGATTGTTGGGGAGGGTGAGGCGGATTGTCAGGGAGGGGGATGAGGGGATTGCCAGGGAGGGGGGATGAGGGGATTGCCAGGGAGGGGGGATGAGGGGATTGTTGGGGGGATGAGGGGATTGTCAGGGAGGGGGGGGTGAGGGGATTGTCGGGGGGGAGGGGATTGTCAGGGAGGAGGGAATGAGGGGATTGTTGGGGGGGGTGAGGGGATTGTCGGGGAGGGGGCAGAGGGGATTGTCAGGGGGGTGAGGGGATTGTCGGGGAGGGGAGATGAGGGGATTGTCCGGGAGGGGGGTGAGGGGATTGTCGGGGGGGAAGTGGATTGTCGGGAGGGGTGAGGCGGATTGTCGGGGAGGGGTGAGGCGGATTGTCGGGGAGGGGTGAGGCGGATTGTCGGGGAGGGGGGATGAGGGAATTGTCGAGGAGGGGATTGTCGGGGGGTGAAGCAGATTGTCAGGGATGGGGGGCGAGGGGTATGTCAGGGAGGGGTGAGGTGGATTGTCGGGGGTGGGATGAGGGGATTGTCGGGGGTGGGATGAGGGGGATTGTCGGGGAGAGGGGGATTATCGGGAGTGAGGCGGATTGTCGGGGGGGGGTGAGGCGGATTGTCGGGGGTGGGATGAGGGGGATTGTCAGGGGGGGTGAGGCGGGTGGGATGAGGGGATTGTCCGGAAGGGGGGGTGAGGGGATTGTCGGGGAGGGGGTGAGGCGGATTGTTGGTGAGGGGATTGTCGGGGGGGGGCTCTCCCACACAGGACAGGAAGAGAGTCTCCGCCAATCCTTAAAGCAGAACTCCACTTTCTCAATGCTCAGGCACTCTGGGTAATCATTCTCCTCCCATCATTCATAGGAAGGGAGATCACAGTCATTGCTTTTATTCTTATTGATGACATTTCTTCAGTCACTTCCTCGTTTCTGGCCTAGGCCAAAATTATGTCATACATCACAGGAGTCTTCAGGAGGGGAGGGGGGGGGGCCTTCACACCCTGTCTGCATGCCTGAGCTAAGGACAGATGGATTGTAGGAAGTAAATGCCACATGATTCATGTGCCCTTACTCATAGATTTATGAATGGAGATATGGATGGATGATTGGGTGGAAACAGAAGCCCCCTCTGTGGGAGGGGATTTAAAGGACTCCTCCCATTCCATTCTATGGGGACGCCTCAGTCCGGACTCCTACCGATCACTTCTATGAGGTCGCCTCGTTCCGGACTCCTCCCGATCACTTCTATGGGGACGTCTCGGTCCGGACTCCTCCCGATTACTTCTATGGGGACGTCTCGGTCCGGACTCCTCCCGATCACTTCTATGGGGACGTCTCGGTCCGGACTCCTCCCGATCACTTCTATGATGTCGCCTCGGTCCGGACTCCTCCCGATCACTTCTATGGGGTCGCCTCGGTCCGGACTCCTCCCGATCACTTCTATGGGGTCGCCTCGGTCCGGACTCCTCCCGATCACTTCTATGGGGACGTCTCGGTCCGGACTCATCCCGATCACTTCTATGGGGACGTCTCGGTCCAGACTCCTCCCGATCACTTCTATAGGGACGTCTCGGTCCGGACTCCTCCCGATCACTTTTATGGGGACGCCTCGGTCCGGACTCCTCCCGATCACTTTTATGGGGACGCCTCGGTCCGGACTCCTCCCGATCACTTTTATGGGGACGCCTCGGTCCGGACTCCTCCCGATCACTTTTATGGGGACACCTCGGTCCGGACTCCTCCCATTCCATTCTATGGGGTCGCCTCGTTCCGGACTCCTCCCGATCACTTCTCTGGGGTCGTCTCGGTCCGGACTCCTCCCGATCACTTCTATGGGGACGCCTCGGTCCGGACTCCTCCCGATCACTTCTATGGGGACGCCTCGGTCCGGACTCCTCCTGATCACTTCTATGGGGACTCCTCCCGATCACTTCTCTGGGGTCGCCTCGGTCCGGACTCCTCCCGATCACTTCTATGGGGATGCCTCGGTCCGGACTCCTCCCGATCACTTCTATGGGGACTCCTCCCGATCACTTCTATGGGGATGCCTCAGTCCGGACTCCTCCCGATCACTTCTATGGGGACGCCTCGGTCCAGACTCCTCTCATTCCATTCTATGGGGTCGCCTCAGTCCGGACTCCTCCCGATCACTTTTATATAGGAGCCCAGTTGGGAGTCATGTGACCACATCGGTGGGGGTAATAATTTAAGTAGAGTTGTCCTTTAAATCCCCTGCCCCAGAGGGGGCTTCTGGAGACTTCTGTCTCCGCCTCCTCACGCCTGACTCCACCCCCATCTCCCATGGCCAGAGCACAACGTCGTACGCCCCTACCCTCTCGGCCCGCACACAATGCCTGTCGCCCCTCCCCCTTCCCTTGCAGGCCGCCCCGCCCTTGGCCCCCACGTGCAGCCAATCCTTTGTCACCTTTCCTTTCCTTCTGCGCAGGCGCACTACCCGCCCTTTTCTCTTCCCTCCACTCTCACACGAACTTGTTCCCTCCAACAATAACCCTCACAGAGCCCCGCCCTCCCCCGTCATTGAACATTCCGCGCTGGGATTGGTCCGCGGTAGAGGGTTCTGGGTCGTCATTTGATCGGCAGTCTTTCCCACCAATAGCGGTGAGGGAGGGGCGGGTTTCCGAAGGACGTAGACCAATAGCGGCGGGCGGAAAGGCTTTTGGTATCCTCGCAGTTCGGTTGTCGGCCATTTCCGTCTGGCAGAAGCTTCCATCAACGCGCGGGAGGACAGAGAGAGAGGTGAGAGGCACGAGACAACCGGGGGAAGGGAGAGACCGGAGACGGGAGATGGGGGGAGAACCGGAAGGAGGGGGTGGATGGGAGAGACCAGAGAGGTGAGAGGCCCGGGAGGAGGGGGAAGGGAGAGACCGGATAGGAGAACCGAGAGGCCCGAGACAACAGGGAGGAGGGGGAAGGGAGAGACCGGAGCGGAGAATCGAGAGGGGGAGAGGTGAGAGAACCGGGAGGAGGGGTGTGGGGGAGAGGTGAGAGGCCCGGGAGGAGGGGGAAGGTAGAGACCGGAGAGGTGAGAGGCCTGGGAGGAAGGGGGTGGGGGAGACCGGAGAGGAGAACCGGCAAGAAGGGGGTGGGGGAGACCGGAGAGGAGAACCGGCAGGAAGGGGGTGGGGGAGACCGGAGAGGAGAACCGGGAGGAAGGGGGAGGCCGGGCTGAGGATGGCGGGGGTCACTGACCTGAGAGCACTATTTGCTGTCTCATATTTCTCGTCTGTATCCCCCATACAGACTATCCGTTTGCTGTCCCGTATTTCCTGTCTGGTCTCCTCAGTCCATCCTTCTGAGGAGATAATGGAGGTCATAGGTGGAGTGTATTAGGCCCCCGTTATCTAGGACAGGCAGGGGGTACCCCCCAGTTATCATCTGGGGCAGGCCGGGGGGTTACCCCCCAGTTATCATCTGGGGCAGGCCGGGGGGGCTACCCCCCAGTTATCATCTGGGGCAGGCCGGGGGGGCTACCCCCAGTTATCATCTGGGGCAGGCCGGGGGGGTACCCCCCAGTTATCATCTGGGGCAGGCCGGGGGGGGGGTACCCCCCAGTTATCATCTGGGGCAGGCCGAGGGGGGGTACCCCCCAGTTATCATCTGGGGCAGGCCGGGGGGGGCTACCCCCCAGTTATCATCTGGGGCAGGCCGGGGGGGGGCTACCCCCCCAGTTATCATCTGGGGCAGGCCGAGGGGGGTACCCCCCAGTTATCATCTGGGGCAGGCCGAGGGGGGTACCCCCCAGTTATCATCTGGGGCAGGCCGAGGGGGGTACCCCCCAGTTATCATCTGGGGCAGGCCGAGGGGGGTACCCCCCAGTTATCATCTGGGGCAGGCCGAGGGGGGTACCCCCCAGTTATCATCTGGGGCAGGCCGAGGGGGGTACCCCCCAGTTATCATCTGGGGCAGGCCGAGGGGGGTACCCCCCAGTTATCATCTGGGGCAGGCCGAGGGGGGTACCCCCCAGTTATCATCTGGGGCAGGCCGAGGGGGGTACCCCCCAGTTATCATCTGGGGCAGGCCGAGGGGGGTACCCCCCAGTTATCATCTGGGGCAGGCCGAGGGGGTCCCCCCCAGTTATCATCTTGGGCAGGGCAGGGGTGTCCCCCCCCCCGGTTATCATCTTGGGCAGGGCAGGGGTGTCCCCCCCCCCAGTTATCATCTTGGGCGGGACAGGGGTGTCCCCCCCCCAGTTATCATCTTGGGCAGGGCAGGGGTGTCCCCCCCCCAGTTATCATCTTGGGCAGGGCAGGGGTGTCCCCCCCCAGTTATCATCTTGGGCAGGGCAGGGGTGTCCCCCCCCCCCCCCCCAGTTATCATCTTGGGCAGGGCAGGGGTGTCCCCCCCCCAGTTGTCATCTTGGGCAGGGCAGGGGTGTCCCCCCCCAGTTATCATCTTGGGCAGGGCAGGGGTGTCCCCCCCCCAGTTATCATCTTGGGCAGGGCAGGGGTGTCCCCCCCAGTTATCATCTTGGGCAGGGCAGGGGTGTCCCCCCCCCAGTTGTCATCTTGGGCAGGGCAGGGGTGTCCCCCCCCAGTTATCATCTTGGGCAGGGCAGGGGTGTCCCCCCCCCAGTTATCATCTTGGGCAGGGCAGGGGTGTCCCCCCCAGTTATCATCTTGGGCAGGGCAGGGGTGTCCCCCCCCCAGTTATCATCTTGGGCAGGGCAGGGGTGTCCCCCCCCCAGTTATCATCTTGGGCAGGGCAGGGGTGTCCCCCCCAGTTATCATCTTGGGCATGGCAGGGGTGTCCCCCCCAGTTATCATCTTGGGCATGGCAGGGGTGTCCCCCCCAGTTATCATCTTGGGCATGGCAGGGGTGTCCCCCCCAGTTATCATCTTGGGCATGGCAGGGGTGTCCCCCCCAGTTATCATCTTGGGCATGGCAGGGGTGTCCCCCCCAGTTATCATCTTGGGCAGGGCAGGGGTGTCCCCCCCAGTTATCATCTTGGGCAGGGCAGGGGTGTCCCCCCCCAGTTATCATCTTGGGCAGGGCAGGGGTGTCCCCCCCCAGTTATCATCTGGGGCAGGCTGGGGTGTCCCCCCCCCCAGTTATCATCTGGGGCAGGCTGGGGTGTCCCCCCCCCCCCAGTTATCATCTGGGGCAGGCTGGGGTGTCCCCCCCCCAGTTATCATCTGGGGCAGGCTGGGGTGTCCCCCCCCCCAGTTATCATCTGGGGCAGGCTGGGGTGTCCCCCCCCCCAGTTATCATCTGGGGCGGGCTGGGGTGTCCCCCCCCCAGTTATCATCTGGGGCGGGCTGGGGTGTCCCCCCCCCCAGTTATCATCTGGGGCAGGCTGGGGTGTCCCCCCCCCCCCAGTTATCATCTGGGGCAGGCTGGGGTGTCGTCCCCCCCAGTTATCATCTGGGGCAGGCTGGGGTGTCCCCCCCCCCAGTTATCATCTGGGGCAGGCTGGGGTGTCCCCCCCCCCAGTTATCATCTGGGGCAGGCTGGGGTGTCCCCCCCCCCCCAGTTATCATCTGGGGCAGGCTGGGGTGTCCCCCCCCCCCCCCAGTTATCATCTGGGGCAGGCTGGGGTGTCCCCCCCCCCCAGTTATCATCTGGGGCAGGCTGGGGTGTCCCCCCCCAGTTATCATCTGGGGCAGGCTGGGGTGTCCCCCCCCAGTTATCATCTGGGGCAGGCTGGGGTGTCCCCCCCAGTTATCATCTGGGGTGTCCCCCCCCAGTTATCATCTGGGGCAGGCAGGGCTGTCCCCCCCCAGTTATCATCTGGGGCAGGCAGGGCTGTCCCCCCCAGTTATCATCTGGGGCAGGCAGGGCTGTCCCCCCAGTTATCATCTGGGGCAGGCAGGGCTGTCCCCCCCAGTTATCATCTGGGGCAGGCCGGGGGGTACCCCCCAGTTATCATCTGGGGCAGGCCGGGGGGTACCCCCCAGTTATCATCTGGGGCAGGCCGGGGGGTACCCCCCAGTTATCATCTGGGGCAGGCCGGGGGGTACCCCCCAGTTATCATCTGGGGCAGGCCGGGGGGTACCCCCCAGTTATCATCTTGGGCAGGGGTGTCCCCCCCCCCCGTTATCTTGGGCAGGGCCGGGGTGTCCCCCCCCTTAGGTAGGGCTGGGCTGTCCCCCCCCCCCGTTATCTTGGGCAGGGCCGGGGTGTCCCCCCCTTAGGTAGGGCTGGGCTGTCCCCCCCCCCAGTTATCATCTGGGGTAGGGCAGGGGTGTCTCCCCCCCCCCGTTATCTGGGGCAGGCTGGGGTGTCCCCCCCCAGTTATCATCTGGGGCAGGCTGGGCTGTCCCCCCCAGTTATCATCTGCGGCAGGCTGGGGTGTCCCCCCCCAGTTATCATCTGGGGCAGGCTGGGGTGTCCCCCCCAGTTATCATCTGGGGCAGGCTGGGGTGTCCCCCCCAGTTATCATCTGGGGCAGGCTGGGGTGTCCCCCCCAGTTATCATCTGGGGCAGGCTGGGGTGTCCCCCCCAGTTATCATCTGGGGCAGGCTGGGGTGTCCCCCCCAGTTATCATCTGGGGCAGGCCGGGGTGTCCCCCCCAGTTATCATCTGGGGCAGGCCGGGGTGTCCCCCCCAGTTATCATCTGGGGCAGGGCAGGGGTGTCTCCCCCCCCCCGTTATCTGGGGCAGGCTGGGCTGTCCCCCCCAGTTATCATCTGCGGCAGGCTGGGGTGTCCCCCCCCCAGTTATCATCTGGAGCAGGCTGGAGTGTCCCCCCCAGTTATCATCTGGGGCAGGCTGGGGTGTCCCCCCCAGTTATCTGGGGCAGGCTGGGGTGTCCCCCCCAGTTATCATCTGGGGCAGGCTGGGGTGTCCCCCCCAGTTATCATCTGGGGCAGGCTGGGGTGTCCCCCCAGTTATCATCTGGGGCAGGCCGGGGTGTCCCCCCCCCAGTTATCATCTGGAGCAGGCCGGGGTGTCCCCCCCCAGTTATCATCTGGAGCAGGCCGGGGTGACCCCCCCCCCCCCCCGTTATCATCTGGAGCAGGCCGGGGTGACCCCCCCCCCCCCGTTATCATCTGGAGCAGGCCGGGGTGACCCCCCCGGTTATCATTTGGGACAGGCCGGGGTGTCCCCCCCGTTATCATCTGGGACAGGCTGGGGTCGACGGGCTCCCATCAGTCTGGGGGGCTCATTACTGTCAGACGGGTTCCCATCACAGTCTGGGGGGGGCTTCATTACTGTCAGAAGGGTTCCCATCACAGTCTGGGGGGGGCTTCATTACTGTCGGGAGACTGGCTCTCATCAATCTGGGGATCTCATTTCCATCAGGAGACAGGCTCCCATCAGTCTAAGTGGGGGGCTCATTACTGTCAGGAGAGCTGTACCCCAGCTGGGGGGGGGGGTCAAATCACCATCTGGGGGACCCTTGTCACTGTATAAGGCATTCTGGAGATCCCCCTCATCACCATCTAGGCAGAGTCCTCCTTGTCACCAGCCAGGGCAGTGTGGAGGGTCCCCCTGCAGCCATCTGCGACAGTAGGCGGGGGAGGGGGACGGGTGCTCATCGCAGGATGGGGCCTCATTACAGCGGGGTGGGGGCTATCGTTGGACTTCCCAGAAAGGGCGGGACCTCTCAATCTGTGGATCTCCAGAACCAGCTGTAGTCTATGTGCGACAACCCCCCCGCAGAGATGACTTACCTTTCATTTCTTTTCAGCTGAAGATGCAGGGGAACCGTGGATTTCGGTCAGAACAGCAGAATCATGCCCACCGCAAACAGCAACAACACCAGCAACATCATCAGCCGGAGCATGAGTCCCCGTCGCCTACCAACGGGCAGCAGAACGCAAGTAAGTGTCCATCACCTCTAAAGGAGAACTCCGCATTTATTTTTAAAGCGTCGCCTGTGGAGATTTTTTCTCTGCGTAACATCCTTCACCTGTTGCAAAAAATCGGTGTATCTTCCCCCACCCAAAAAAAAATTAGCATTTGTAAAACCGTTGCACAAATACCATGTGAGGTAAAACGATCACTATTGTATTCCTTGGGGTCTCTGCTAAATAAAAGATGTTTGAGGGCTTTAAGTAATTTTCTAGCAAAAAAATACTGATTTATATCTGTAAACAAAGTGCCATAAAAGGCCTGAGGGGGTCAAGTGATTTAAGAACTCCCCCCCCCCCCCCCTCTTGCGGTGGGCCTTCCATTCCAGAGTACGTGGTTAATGTCCCAGAGCCTCAGGAGGAGGAGATAGCTAGAGCCCCAGCTGGTGCAAGGATGAGTGATGGAGCCTCTTGTGACTCCCCCATTGACAGGACATGTGACCCTTCCAACGTGGAGCCCCATCACAAGGGTGGATTTGTTTTTCATGTTCCTGGAGTTGGTCGTTGCTCGGGAAATTGGGGGAGGTGGCCTCACATCTTCTGAAATAAAATGGTGAGAATCTGAGTTTTCTGTATGTAGGAGGAGATAAAAATGTGTTAACTTCCTCATCTCCCCAGGTGAAGGGGTTGTCATCGATCTGAAGAGCTTCAAGAAGCCGGGGGAGAAGACCTACACCCAGCGCAGCCGCCTCTTCGTGGGCAACTTGCCTCCCGATGTCACAGATGAGGAGCTGAGGAAACTATTTGAGAAATACGGCAAAGCCGGGGAGATCTTCATCCACAAGGACAAAGGATTTGGCTTCATCAGACTGGTGAGTGGAGCTGTGATTTGTGGATGTGCAGAGTTGCTTGTGTACATTGTAGCACCTAGAGCCCTCATGACATTGTACACATCCAGTGCCTAGAACCCTCACCATGACATTGTACGCAACTAGCGTCTAGGGCAGTGATGGCGAACCTTGGAACCCCAGATGTTTTGGAACTACATTTCCCGTGATGCTCATGCACTCTGGAGTGTAGATGAGTATCATGGGAACTGTAGTTCCAAAACATCTGGAGTGCCAAGGTTTGCCATCACTGGTCTAGGGGCCTCAACGTAACTAGGGCTGCAACTAACGATTATTTTCATAATCGATTAGTTGGCCGATTATTTTGATTGGTTAATAGCCTTTTAAAAAAAAAAGTAGGTCAAATTGACCATTTTCAACCACAGTGATGGGAAAATTTAGAAATGGAAAACTTCTCAACTTTCAGACAGTGTATGTGGTTTTCGTTCAGAAATGACATTCATTTTAAAAACAGGATGTTAAAAACAAGTGAAAATTTCAAACAAAATTCTTTCATTCAGCGAATGTGCAAAGATTTTACGTCGGAATATTCTCATCTAAAAATTGATCCATATGGCCAGCATAAGGCCCGGTACACACTTATGCAGTTTGCTTTTAATCTGTTTCTGCAGTGCTTTTTGCCGTACGTTTTTGATTTTTGCACACATGATTTTATGGCAATTTGCATTTTTGCTTTTTTTTTTTTTTTTGGCCAGATTAAAAAAGCACATTGCTGCAAAAACACATTACATGCTTTTCTGCAGCTTCTCCATTGACGTATATTGATCCAATAAAGCACCATTTTGTGTTAAAAGTCCCTGACCCTTTCAGTTGTGAACGTGTCCCCTAGGAAACCATGTAAATGAACTGTAGCGCATTTCTGCAAAAAGCACCAATAAACATAGATGTGAACCAGGTCTAAGACGTTTAGTAACCTAATGTGGTTAACTAAAATAATCACTACTGTAAGGGGTTCAATTTTTTATTGTAGAACTGTGAAAGTAATATTTACAGTAGCGATTATTTGCCTTTTTGTACTATAAAGGGCTCATTTTAGTTTTTAACCACATTATGTTACTGGCCGATTAATCGATTATGAAAATAGTAATCGATTAATTTCATAATCGATTAGCTGTTGATTAATCGATTAGTTTCAGCCCTAAACGTAATATTGTACGCAACTAGCATCTAGGGGCCGCAACGTGACATACGCAACCAGAACCTAGAGCCCTCACCGTGACGTATGCAACCAGCATCTACGGGCCTCACCATGATATTGTACGCAACCAGCATCTAGGGGCTTCACCATAACATTGTACACAACCAGCATCTAGGGGCCTCACCATAACGTACGCAACCAGCGTCTACAACCCTCACAATGACAATGTATCCAGCTATAGTCTAAGGGCCTCCCCACGACATTGTACGCAACCATCATCTAGGGGCCTCACCATGACAATTGTATGCGACCAGCACCTAGAACCCTCACTACGACCATGTATGCGACCACTGTCTAGGGGCCTCACCATGACCATGTATCCAACCATCTAGGGTCCTCATGACTTACACAACCAATGTCATGGGGAGGGTTCTAGGTATTGGCGGTGTACACCGATTTTATGACCTTTGATTCCTCTCCCACAGGAAACACGCACTCTTGCAGAGATTGCGAAGGCAGAGCTGGACAATCTTCCATTGCGAGGGAAGCAGTTGCGCGTTCGGTTTGCCTGCCACAGCGCGGCGCTCTCTGTGCGGAACCTTCCTCAGTTTGTCTCCAATGAGCTGTTAGAAGAGGCTTTCTGCATTTTCGGTCAGGTGGAGAGAGCCATAGTAATTGTGGACGATCGCGGAAGACCTACTGGCAAAGGAATTGTGGAATTCGCATCGAAGCCGTCGGCCCGGAAAGCACTGGATCGTTGTGCTGACGGCTCTTATCTTCTCACCGCGTGAGTACAACAAACTGCAATTTACCCCCCCAGCTCCCGGTGTCCCCTCCATGTATTTACTCCAGCCCTCCCCAACAACCCCTCCATGTATTTACTCCAGCCCTCCCTAACAACCCCTCCATGTATTTCCACAGCTGTTCCTCTGTAGCACCTACCCTTTGTAAGCTCCATTGTACTACAGAACTGACTGTGCATCTATCTTGTCCAGGTTTCCACGTCCGATTACCGTAGAACCGATGGATCAGTTGGATGATGAGGAAGGATTACCGGAGAAACTTGTCGCTAAAAACCAATCCTACCACAAGTACGTATCGTTGCACTGCCCCGCCCCCCCAGGTTCATGCCCCATCCTAGACTTCTCTACTGTTTCCATTTTTTTCTGGGAGCATAGCTACCTTTTTATGCTTCTGAAGCTGGACCTTGTCCCAGTTCTTTAGGGGAGTCACATGCAGCTGCTGCATCGGCCCCCCTCCTAACTAATCACAGAGCACTTTGTATTAAGTGAACACAAATGTGAATGGACGGGGGAGCTGCTGTATGAGAACAGTCTTGTCTGTTTTGGGAGTGTAGCGATAGCTGTACCCCCGGAGCTCCACAAAACTGTCTGATATAAATCTGAGAAGAAATCTACAGTAAGTCAGAGGCGATGGGGATATCACTGGAGGATTCCATTCAAAAAAATCTAGAGGACAACTTCAAGTTTAAATGGACAGCTACAGCGTTGAACTATCTAGGGATACAGATTCCATCTAATCTAATAGATGCATATGCATTGAATTTCCCACCCTTAAGGGAAATCAGTATAAAGTTGAATGAGTGGAATAAATCTTCACACAATATAGTCCCTAAGTTTCTTTATCTGTTTCAGGCGCTACCAAATCCGGATTCCACTGGCCTTCTTTAGTAAAATTCTGTTCATTTTTACAAAGTTTATATGGGCAAGTAAGCGCCCTAGGATTAATAGGAAGTTACTAACTATGCCTAAAGAGGTGGGTGGAATCGCAGCACTTATACAAATACCAGGCTACCCAGCTTGGTAGAATTGTGGATTGGTGCCGTCAGACAGTAAAAGATGGGTTGCTATGAAACAAGTAAGCCCCATTCCTTTAGATAGAGCCATGTGGTGCGGCACGGCTGTACCTCCCATATTAAGAGCTCACCCTTTAATAGGACCCACGCTCCAGATGGGAGCTAAAGCCGTGTGGATTCCCAGAATCTCAACAGTAAAATCTCCTTTATTTCCCATTCTAGGGAATCCACAATTCCTGCCTGGCTTGGAACCAGGAATATTTAGAAATTTAAGAGAGAAGGGATGTTTTCAGGCATTACATTTTTTGAGATCTAAAAAATGGCCATCAATAGAAATGTTAATGCAATCAGGACAATATGAACTACCCCTTTGGCAGGCGTTACAGGTTAAACATTTCTTGGACACTTTAGGACCGACTAAGGATTTTGATCGGCCACTTACTAAGTTTGAAAAGTACTACGAGAAGGAGTCCCTCTCCCATATTATCTCCAAAATATATGCATTAATTTCTCCTTTGGAGGATAATGACATAGTGAGTTTGGATAAATGGGAAAGAGATCTCGGACAAACCTTTACCCCGACCCAACGTCAGAAAATAATACATCTGACTTTGAAATCATCTAGATGTGTTAAGATACAGGAACTAAATTATAAAGTATTAATGCGTTGGTATTATACTCCATCACGAATGCATACCTTTTTACCAGAAACATCAGCTAGATGTTGGAGGTGCGGTAAGGAGAGAGGCACTATTGTCCATATTTTTTGGCATTGCCCAGTGATTAGACAGTTTTGGGAAGAGGTTCGGCTAATCTCTCAATTGTTTACTGAATATCATCTTGAGGAAGATCCGGCCTTTTTCCTATTACAATGTACACATATCCCATTAGAGAGATATAAGAATTCAATGTTATGCCATCTAGTGAATGCAGCTAAAAGCTGCATAACCATTTGTTGGAAGGAAACAGGGGCACCGCGAATTTCGCAATGGTTAAACAAAGTAAGGAAAATTGGGATCATGGAGAATTTGATCCCCATGCCTCCTGAGGAAAGGGAAGCTATAGCGCAAATCTGGGCCCCATGGGAAATTTTTTTACAGTCCGAGGAGGGGAAGAGGTTGATTGGAGAAGAAATGGAGGATTAGATGAACTGGTTGAGTGATGTAATCCACACCCTCTGTTGCGTGGGACCGTCTTTCCTCCCCCCCCCCCCCCCCCCCCATTTTTTTTTTTTTTTTTTTGAGTAGGAGGACCACCGCTATGGGGAATGGATATCGTATTGATATTGTTTTGTTTATAAAAATGGCAGGAATATAATATGTTGTACTTTATTGATGATGTTTAATGGAATATTTGGTTACTAGAAAGTATTTCTTATATGTAATTAACAACTTATGTTTTATATTCTTGCAAAGAAATAAAGAATTAAAAAAAAAATCTGAGAAGTTCACCAGGCAGCTTGCACCTCATTGGATTTTAACTCATACTTTTGCTGCAGATTGTACAGAGTGTCTGAATTCCTGGCGTTCACCTTTAACCTCGGAGTGTGGTCTGACGTGCGACCATGATGGAGCCGTCTATAGACCGCTAGCCCAACTTCACCCCTTTTAAAGAAGATGTGTGGGAAATATGAGAATTGCATTGTGGGCTATTGGGGAAGGGGCACAGCGAGATGAGGGCCAGTTTTGCATGTGGTCTCGTTTGCTTGGAAATGCTTTAAAATGCCTTTTAGTGCAGGGTTTCTCAAGGCACCCCCAACAGATCATGTTTTCAGGCTTTCTGTTATTGTGCACATGTGATTTGATCAGTTTCACTGCCTTAGTAATTATCACAGCCGTTTATGATCTGCATTAATCGTTCACATGGGCGTACAGCTGTGCCATGGCTTGCATGGGGTGCACAACTGTGCATGCAGGCACTCCCATCGATGCCCATTGGGACGCGGTGGCTGATTGGACACGGCTCTCACTTTGACATCCATGCAGGTGTATGGCCCTTAAATGCAGACAGTGCATTTTGGGGCCCCTGCACCCACACAGATGTCAGTTTGGGAGGAGCATCTGTGTCGGCACAGCCGCCGCCTCCCTGGGCATGAATGTGACGGCTTTCCCAGAGAACCCCCCCATCCCCGTGTGGATAAATGCGGTCCTGCACGGGCATATGCTGTTATACGCCCGGTGTGAATAAGGGCCTAATTGTTCATTGATGGACACCATTTAATGATCAGCAATCTAGGGTTATACTCCCCCCCCCCCCCCCCCCCCCCCGGGGGAAGCGGAGTAACCCTTAGTTGCCCATTGATGGACTTTGAGATAAATTTGTGTTTTGTTGCTCTTCCCTTTCCAGGGAGCGGGAGCAGATGCCTCGTTTCGCTCAGCCAGGCAGCTTTGAGTATGAGTACGCAATGCGTTGGAAGGCCCTGATAGAGATGGAGAAGCAGCAGCAGGACCAAGTGGACCGAAACATCAAGGATGCCCAAGAGAAGATGGAGGTGGAGATGGAGGCTGCAAGACACGAGCACCAGGTCATGCTCATGCGGCAAGGTGAGGCCTTGGTTTCATGGAAAGCCTGCTTTACGGGCAGCCCATCCCCCATGGATACCGTGAAATGTAAAAAAAAATGCCTTTCCAAAAAAAAAAAAAGAATCCAAGAGCATTACTCTGGGATTTCCATTGCCCAGCTTTCCCTTCAACTTCCACTCCAGGGTTATTGTATTGTAAGACCTGTATTAGTATAACTGTGTTTGGGGGGGTGAGTACATAAAAATATAACATGATTTTGACGTTTTCTGTCCTTAAAATGTTTTAAACAAATTTTCATATTAATCTAACCTTGCAAAAGTGGCATTATTGACTGCACAAAACAAGCCCATCCTCTGTATGATCAGGGATGGTGAGGGACAGCCGGCATGTGCTCCTGTGGGGGTGAGGGGCAGCTGGCATGTGCTCCTGTGGGATGTGAGCTGACTATTTTTTGACCAGATGAGATTGCATTAATTGAACAATTTGTTATATTTGTAGATTTAATGAGACGGCAAGAAGAACTGCGTAGACTGGAGGAGCTACACAACCAAGATGTGCAGAAACGCAAGCAGCTGGAGCTCAGGTATGACTGCTGATAGAGGTCTGAATTGATGGTGGGGTGAGCCACCTCCCTGCGCCCCCCCCCCGGTAGTGGTGCCGTCCTTGCGTTGAGGCCCCCGAGGGTGGTGCAATCGTTGCGGTGAGCCCCTCTGGGGTTGGTGTAGGCCCCCCAGCATGGCGGAGAAGAAATACATTCCCACATTGGGATTCCTTTTTACATGTAACAAGGGCGATCCTTTCCCTTTTTATTTTGGGCCGCAGATGTGTCCCCACCTGCCTTTCTCGGGCGTCTCTCTTCGGGTACCGCGCACCCCTGCCCCCCTAATGATTCACTTTTCCTTTTACAGGCATGAGGAGGAGCGCAGGAGGCGTGAGGAGGAGACCCGTCGGCAGCAGGAGGAGATGCTGAGACGCCAGCAGGAAGGGTTCAAGAGCAGCTATCCCGATTCTGTAAGAAATCACAATCTGTGTGTAGGCGTGCTCAGTGTATTGGAGGGGGTCTCCAAATTTATTACTGGTGAAAATCCCATTTGGTGTCTGGAGGTATATAGAGAAAATCTCACTGTTATCCAGACAAGATTTGGAGCCCCCCCCCCCCCCCCCCCCCGAAGGGACCGTTGTGATGTGGACTGTTTAGGTAGGAGTATAGATGGGGGGGGGGGGGGGGGGGTTGTATAATGGATGACATGGGATCTGCAGACTAGGCCGCAGTTGTGATGTTGGAGGAGGAAAGAGATGGATTGGCCAGTTATTATATGGGGGTGATTTGTAGTTTCCTCCTCCTGGAGATGAGCTTTACTTGTGGCACTACATAAGAGCATGCAGGACAGAATGCAGTGACGTGTAAAACTAACTTTTTTTTTTTTTTTTTTAAGAGAGATGCTGACATGAGGATGGCGCAGATGGCAATGCCAGGTAAACTTATTGGCAGGACAGCTGACAATATTCCGAATTATTCATTGATCACCTTGTGTGGGGAGGGGCGAGCATAGATGTAGCTGGTTAGGAGAGAAGCAGAGGGGCGAGCATAGACGGAGCTGGTTGGGGGAGAAGCAGAGGGGAGAGCATACATGGAGCTAAGTGGGGGAGGAGACGGAGGGGCGAGCATTCATGGACCTGGTTGGGGGAGAAGCGGGGGGGGGGCATGGTGCTGGGTGGGGGAGATGCAGAGGGGCGAGCATTCATGGAGCTAGGTGGGGGAGACGCTGAGGGGCGAGCATAGACGTAGCTGGGTGGTGGGGAGATGCAGAGGGGCGAGCATTCATAGAGCTAGGTGGGGGAGACGCAGAGGGGCAAGCATACATGGAGCTGGGTGGGGGAGACGCAGAGGGGCAAGCATACATGGAGCTGGGTGGGGGGGGGGGCAGAGGGGCAAAGCATACATGGATCTGGGTGGGGGGAGACGCAGAGGGGCGAACATAGACGGAGCTGGGTGGGGGGAGACGCAGAGGGGCGAACATAGACGGAGCTGGGTGGGGGGAGACGCAGAGGGGCGAACATAGACGGAGCTGGGTGGGGGGGGGGGGGGCGCAGAGGGGCGAGCATTCATAGAGCTAGGTGGGGGAGATGCAGAGGGGCAAGCATACATGGAGCTGGGTGGGGGAGACGCAGAGGGGCAAAGCATACATGGATCTGGGTGGGGGGAGACGCAGAGGGGCGAACGTAGACGGAGCTGGGTGGGGGGAGACGCAGAGGGGCGAACATAGACGGAGCTGGGTGGGGGGAGACGCAGAGGGGCGAACATAGACGGAGCTGGGTGGGGGGGAGGCGCAGAGGGGCGAGCATTCATAGAGCTAGGTGGGGGAGATGCAGAGGGGCAAGCATACAAGGAGCTGTGTGGGGGACGCAGAGGGGCGCGAGCATAGGCGGAGCTGTGTGGGGCAGAGGGGCGCGAGCATAGGCGGAGCTGTGTGGGGCAGAGGGGCGAGCATAGGCGGAGCTGTGTGGGGCAGAGGGGCGAGCATAGGCGGAGCTGTGTGGGGCAGAGGGGCGAGCATAGGCGGAGCTGGGTGGGGGAGACGCAGAGGGGCGAGCATAGACGGAGCTGGGTGGGGGAGACGCAGAGGGGCGAGCATAGACGGAGCTGGGTGGGGGAGACGCAGAGGGGCGAGCATAGACGGAGCTGGGTGGGGGAGACGCAGAGGGGCAAGCATAGACGGAGCTGTGTGGGGCAGACGCAGAGGGGCGAGCATAGACTGAGCTGGGTGGGGGAGACGCAGAGGGGCGAGCATAGACTGAGCTGGGTGGGGGAGACGCAGAGGGGCGAGCATAGACGGAGCTGGGTGGGGCAGACGCAGAGGGGCGAGCATAGACTGAGCTGTGTGGGGCAGACGCAGAGGGGCGAGCATAGACTGAGCTGGGTGGGGGAGACGCAGAGGGGCGAGCATAGACGGAGCTGGGTGGGGGGAGACGCAGAGGGGCGAGCATAGACGGAGCTGGGTGCCAGGAGACGCAGAGGGGCAAAGCATACATGGAGCTGGGTGGGGGGAGACGCAGAGGGGCGAGCATAGACGGAGCTGGGTGCCAGGAGACGCAGAGGGGCAAAGCATACATGGAGCTGGGTGGGGGGAGACGCAGAGGGGCGAACATAGACGGAGCTGGGTGGGGGGAGACGCAGAGGGGCCAACTTAGACGGAGCTGGGTGGGGGGGAGATACAGAGGGGCGAGCATAGACGGGGCTGGGTGGGGGGGAGGCGCAGAGGGGCGAGCATTCATAGAGCTAGGTGGGGGAGATGCAGAGGGGCAAGCATACAAGGAGCTGGGTGGGGGAGACGCAGAGGGGCGAGCATAGATGGAGCTGGGTGGGGGAGACGCAGAGGGGCAAGCATAGACGGAGCTGTGTGGGGCAGACGCAGAGGGGCGAGCATAGACTGAGCTGGGTGGGGGAGACGCAGAGGGGCGAGCATAGACGGAGCTGGGTGGGGGGAGACGCAGAGGGGCGAGCATAGACGGAGCTGGGTGGCAGGAGACGCAGAGGGGCAAAGCATACATGGAGCTGGGTGGGGGGAGACGCAGAGGGGCGAACATAGACGGAGCTGGGTGGGGGGAGACGCAGAGGGGCCAACATAGACGGAGCTGGGTGGGGGGGAGATACAGAGGGGCGAGCATAGACGGGGCTGGGTGGGGGGGAGGCGCAGAGGGGCGAGCATTCATAGAGCTAGGTGGGGGAGATGCAGAGGGGCAAGCATACAAGGAGCTGGGTGGGGGAGACGCAGAGGGGCGAGCATAGGCGGAGCTGTGTGGGGCAGAGGGGCGAGCATAGACGGAGCTGGGTGGGGGAGACGCAGAGGGGCGAGCATAGACGGAGCTGGGTGGGGGAGACGCAGAGGGGCGAGCATAGACGGAGCTGGGTGGGGGAGACGCAGAGGGGCGAGCATAGACAGAGCTGGGTGGGGGAGACGCAGAGGGGCAAGCATAGACGGAGCTGTGTGGGGCAGACGCAGAGGGGCGAGCATAGACGGAGCTGGGTGGGGGAGAGGCAGAGGGGCGAGCATAGACGGAGCTGGGTGGGGGAGACAGAGGGGCGAGCATTCATGGAGCTGGGTGGGGGAGACGCAGAGGGGCGAGCATAGGCGGAGCTGTGTGGGGCAGAGGGGCGAGCATAGACGAATGTAGGTGGGGGAGACGCAGAGGGGCGAGCATAGACGGAGCTGGGTGGGGGAGACGCAGAGGGGAGAGCATAAACGGATGTAGGTGGGGGAGACGCAGAGGGGCGAGCATGCATGGAGCTGGGTGGGGAGAGACGCGGAGGGGCGGGCATTGGCCAGCGTTCTGTAGTCCTGGGGGGGGGGGGGGGGGTAGCACAAGCCTCACATTACTGCTTGGGATTGGAGTGCAGCAGAGGCCGCGTTGTCACCTCAGTACAGCAAGTTGGGATCGAGTAATTTTGCTGTTCAGTGTGGGGAGATGAGCGTGTATTGCAGAGATGTAAACACTTAATAAAGGTATTCCCACTCCAGGTGGTCATTCCTAATCCGTGTACCTACCTGGGATCCGTACCTCCCCTCGCTATCTATACACTTTTTATATTACAAGCTTTATTGCACGTAGTGTAAGCTCACAAAGCCAGAATGAGGCACATGGCTCACCACCAGACCCCTCTCCTCCTCGCCTGTCCTTCCTCAATAGGGGCAGAGTCATGATGGTGGTGTGCTGCAGTCTGGTTTTGTAAGCTTCCATTACTTGCAATAAAGCTTGTTGACTATAAAGTGTAAATGCCTCCTGATTGTATTATGTGATGATTATTTTGCTTGGATGTTTTATAATAGTAGCCGTGTGCTTTGTGTGCAGGTGCAATGGGAATGAGTAATCGCACCTCTCTGGGGAACAGCAGTGTGCCTGCCGGAAGCGCTACGCCTACCGGGCCCAGCGCCATGATGCCCGATGCGGCTGCTATGGGCATGGTGAGTTAATTTTAATTCTGAAGGCTTATTTTATTTTTTAATCTGCTCTGTGTTTCCCTTTACCACCTCTTGTGGAAGTTCACCCCCTTTCCCGGTGCCGTCACCTTCACCCTTCTCTGGGTGCTGAGGAAGATGCAACCGCGCATACACAATTCTGAGGGGGGGGGGGGGGGGCTGTGTGCTTCCATAGACACACTTGGCTAAATTAAGCCACGCCCCCTCACTGAAGTTTGACTGACAGCAGCAGGAGCACCTATGACTGCCCTCAGTGGAAGCAAGAAGTGAGGCGGGTGATGATGTTTGGGGGGGGGGGGGGGGGGGGGTTAAAAAACCTTTTGACTTTAGAGACACTTAAAAAAAAATTTTTTTTTTTTTATTCTCCAGCAGAGATTTGACTTTTTTTTTTTTTTATTCTCTACAGACTCCACCTGCAGCGGATCGCTTTGGCCAGGCCGCCAACCTGGAATCCCTCGCCGCTGCGACCAACCAACAAGCCTTCCAGCGTGGCACCGCAGCGGCCGATTACGCTGCCAAGCGCCGTCGATATTGATTTTTTTTTAAAATTTTTTTTTATATCCCTGTGATCTTCAGCTGTATGAGTTGCTAGTGTGACTGGATTTGTGTTGGTAGCGTTCATCTTGTAAAGGCCGTCTCTGGCGCATTTAAAGAGACTTGTCTGAATTTTTATTTTTTTTGTCACATTTTGGGGGGGTGGGGAAGAGGGGGCAGGGCACCTGCTGAAGAACACAATCTTTTTTTCAATGTGAACTTTTCCAAGATGATTGCTGATCTCCTCTGTGTTCAGCGGGAAAGGCTCAGCAGTTTTTCTTTTTTTTTCTTTTGGTGGCAATGTGACAATGCCATTGTGCCTCCCATTCCATTCTCCTCCACGCGGTTCCTCATCGATCGGCAATCCCCCAGCTGTCCTGAGCTCCATTGGAGAGGCTCCCTTATTTTTAATATGTATATGGTTTCTCCTGTAATGGACCACACTTCATGTAGTCTTATGTCATTTTTTTTTTTTTTTCCATTTGTGCTCTTCTTGCCTGTTTTGGGATCATTTTATTCGTTGTCATGTCAGTCCTGCGGCTTCGGTTACATCTCCCGGTTTCCTTCCTCATCCTTTCCGTACAGCAGGGTCTTCCTGCCTACCAAGAGCGAGGATGAGAGGGAGGGGGGAGGGGATTAGATTGGTCCCTCAGCAATGTGACGCAGTTCATTAATAAATGGGATTTTAAACCTTTGTTTTCCAGAAGTCTGTCTGTTATTTTGTATTGAAGTGTCGTAAAATCAATGTGTGCATGGGGTTGGGGGGGGGAGATATTCATGTAAGACAAGGGTAGGCAACCCCGGCCCTCCAGCTGTTTTGAAACTACAAGTCCCATGAGACATTGCAAGACCCTGACCATCACAGGCATGACTCTTAGATTAAATCATTGGGGGGGGGGGGGGGGGTGGAGAGAGAATATTCATGTAGCACAAGGGTAGGCAACCCCGGCCCTCCAGCTATTTTGAAACAGATGTTGCAACACCCTGACCATCACAGGACTGACTCCTAGAGGCAGAGGCATGATGGGATTTGTAGTTTCACCCCAGCTGGAGGGGTCGAGGTTGGCAACCCCTGATGTAGCGGCTTCCAAAAAATCCCTAGTCCCCATTCCCCCCAAGCTTGACCTTTTAGAAATTGGATGGTTAACCACTTCAGCCCCGAGAGGATTTTCACACACCCCCCCCCTAATGACCCACTAACAGGCCAGATTTTATGTATTACCTTGGAGAGATGCAGACTAGAATATGGCAATCACTGAGCAGAAAATGATCTTGCCTGTGATGTTTATCTAGCAAACCTAGCCTGTTAGTGTCTTTTGAAGATGGGAGTTTGAGAACACACTGGTGTAGAGCATCGCTTGACCGCACAACTGTCAGGTAAAGTGATGCAAAATGGCACTGCCTCACTTTAGCTGACAGTTACGCGGTCGTGCGATGCTCTACACCAGTGGTTCTCAAACTCCTATATCTTCAGTACCCACTAACAGGCCAGGTTTGCAAAATAACTGAAATACATCACAGGTGAGATCATTTGCTGCTCAGTGATTGCTGTTTTCCAGTCTGCATCTCCCCCAAGGTAATACTTAAAATCTGGCCTGTTAGTGGGTCCCGAGGACAGGCATTGAGAACCACTGTTATACACAAAATTGATAATCCCCAACCCCCACCCCCCAGCTTTCTTTTGATGGTATTTGGTCACCTCTGTTTGTTTTGTTGCTATAATAAATCCCCCAAAAAGTCTAAATCGCTTTATAAGGCTATACCGTGTTAGTGTATAACACACACCCTTTTCCCTTTAAAATCATGGGAAAATTGTGGGTGCATGTTATACGCCAATCCCCCACCCATTGTGAGCCGAGAAAGGCCAAAAGCTACCGAGATACACAAGACATTTGCTCTGTATCTCCGTGGCTGCAATGCAAATGACACTGACAAGGCTGCATTGATGGGCATTTAAATGTAAGTTTATTTTTCCCCTTAAACTTCCCTCCTAAACTTGGCATGCGTGTTATACGCCGCTAAATACGGTATATTATACATATTTGATAAAGAAATCGCAATAAGTGTATATTGATTGGTTTGCATAAGTTATAGCGTCTACAAAATCGGGGCTATATTTATGGCATTTTTTTTTTTTTTTTTTTTACAAGTAATGGTGTTTTTCTCATTAAGATAAGTGGTCTCCGCGGCGGCTTTGCTGCGAGATCACTTTTATCAGCGGCAGGAGAGGCGCACAGTCCCCTCCTGTGTGCTCCGGTTGTCTCCGCCGATTAGAGACAATCGCGTCCTCTCCCATGGCTGCCGACTGAGTGGAAGATGGGGGGGCCCCCCTGCTCGCCTCCATAGCATGGGAGGGCAGAAGCGACGTTTTGCCCATAGCGCTTATTTATTTATTGCATTTGAATGTAAACACTGAGAAGATAAGACCCCCCCCCCCCCCAAAATCTCACATTTAAAGAGGTCCTGTCATGCTTTTTTTTATTTTTTATTCCCCCCTCCTATTACAAAAGATGTTTTACATTCCTTGCAATAGGAATAAAAGTGACCCAAAACTTTTAACTCCTTCCCGCCGAGCGTACGCAGATGTGCGTACTCGGCTTCCGGGGATTATACCGGGATGATGCCCGCACCTGCAGGCATCATCCCGGTACAGTTTTTCACAGCGGGCGATCAGCTATCCAGCCATAACAACCGATGCGGCTAAAAGCCACTCGGCTGTTATGCCGGAGGAGCGGGAGGGGACGTCCCCGTCTCCCGCCGCTTTTACTGGTGCTCCCGCTCAATCTGGAGCACCGATGCACGATCGGATGCCTCCGGCTGCTGGGCAGGGACTGGAATGAAGCCATAAGCAGCTTTATTCCAGTCTCCTAATAGTAAACACAATTTTTTTTTTTTATTAATTTTAAAATTTTTTAAAGTGCCTGCCGTCCCTGTGAAGCAAAGAAAACGCATACAGAAGTCGCGCCCGCATATGTAAACTGTGTTCAAATCACATGTGAGGTATCGCCGCTATCGTCAGAGCGAGAGCAATAAGTCTAGCACTAGACCTCCTCTGTAACTCTAACCTGGTAACCGTAAACATTTTTTTAAAGCGTCGCCTGTTAATATACCTATAGGTATTTTTGTCGTCATTCCATGAGTGCGTGCAATTATAAAGTGACATGTTTGGTATCTATTTACTTGGCGTAACATTATCTTTCACATTATGCAAAAAAAAGGGGCTAATTTTACTGTTTTTTTTTAATTCATGAAAGTGTCCCTTTTCCCAAAAAGTTGCATTTAAAACACCGCTGTGCAAATACCGCGTGACATAAAATATTGCAACAAACGCAGTTTTATTCTCTAGAGTCTGCTAAAAATATATGTTTGGGGGATCCAAGTAATTTTCTAGCAAAAAAAATATGTATTTTAACTTGTAAACCCCAAATGCCAAAAATAGGCTTAGTCATGAAAGGGTTAGGGAAATTTTTTTTAAATGAATGAGAAAATATATTTATATTTTTAAGCACCCTGTCCCCCTGAGTGTGCGCTTTTGTGAGTAGTTGGGGGGGGGGGGGGGAATGAAGTGTTGGGGTTTCTATGTAATTTTTTGAGCAAAAAAAAAATAAATAAAAACTATTTAACTTGTGAACAAGTGTTAAAAAAAGGCTTGCTTCTTAAAGCGGTTGTATAGTCAATTTTATTACTTTTTACCTACAAGTAAGGTATCTGTAGGTAAAAAGAATATTGCCTAAACCTGTACGGTGAGTCCTGCAAGCAGCATCTTTGCGGAAGTGCAGCACTGGTGTATGTATATAGCACTCCCAAAACGTGCTCTGCCCATTGAAATGAATGCACAGCTCTGCCGAAGCACCACAATG
Organism: Lithobates pipiens; assembly: GCF_037356315.1. Taxonomy (NCBI): domain Eukaryota; kingdom Metazoa; phylum Chordata; class Amphibia; order Anura; family Ranidae; genus Lithobates; species Lithobates pipiens. The sequence goes on along the minus strand of NW_027507685.1, from coordinate 114,842,155 downwards.
ACTTGTAGCTCTTAGTAGTTTGCAAATGCACTTAATAGCTAAAAAAAAAACTGAAATCGCTGCGCTGAAAATACTAATGGATACAAATTACGACAATATTTAAAAATGAATGGTAAGTAATCAAACCTATGACTCTTAATTACATAGTGAATGTGAAAAAAGGGAAATAAAAGTGAAAAAGTCCAAGCCTGAGAATAAATCAAATGAATTGAATTGATCAAATAAATTTGGACACAGTCCGTGATTATTGAATTAGTGCTCAAATAGGTGAATCAATAAGACTTGATCTTCCACCACCAATAAGTGCCAAACACTCAATGAAATGCACGCTTATCAAAAGGCCAGCTAATTTAGCTTGCGGCTGGATACCTAGCCAGGGTCTTTATCTAGGGCAGAGGTTTCAAACTGGCGGCCCTCCAGCTGTTACAAAACTACAAGTCCCATCATGCCTCTGCCTGTGGGATTCATGCTTGTAATTGTCAGCCTTGCAATGCCTCATGGGGCTTGTAGTTTGGCAGCAGCTGGAGGGCCACCAGTTTGAGACCCCTGATCTAGGGGATCAGGACAACCACTCCAACGGCGTCAACACAGTAGAGGAGAAATGGGCAGCCAGTGGACGGGTAGCTTGAGCGAGCAAAATGCACGGGTTTGATACCAAATGTCACCCAAAAAAATGAGAAAGGGAAGCTCTCCATAGTGTAAATCTGCTAATATAGCTTAATGGTCAAAAACACACTTGCAAGAAGCACCATTAAAATCAGCAAGGATTTTAACGCACGTTCGCTCAGAAGCACCAAACGCAATGACGTCGGCACGTCTAGTTCTCCCAACACGTGTGTCAGCCTCTGTCTGAGTTGAGGATGGGAGCGCCTAATTGATTACAGGGAGGACCGGTGCAAACCTAGTCCGCCATGTTGTAAATGGGCAAACAATTTAAAAATAAATATAATAGGATGGTTAATAATTTAGAGGATGAGAACAGCAAACAATGAATATATTGTAACGAGTAGATAGACCAACGTATTGGGTTGGTAATTGTATAGGTGTATACCCAGAAGCTAAAATGCACAAGGGTAGGTGTCGGTAATCCATACTGGGTGTCCACAAAAGAAACACTAATTGATACACATTGGAAAACGTGCCGAAAAAGGGGAAATAGGGCATTGACTGACGAACTCCGAAGTTGTGAATAATATAAAAAATTACCAGTTACACTTACTGGTAACAGGTTTTCTGGGAAATCTTCCAGGACGGCACACCTGAGAGATGACTGGTCTCACCTGACAGGAAACCCAATCAACAACAGAGTTTAAAGGTCCCCACTCCTCCCTCCGACCCTCAGTTATGACAAAGTATAGGCCCACACCAGTGTCAGAGGTAACATTTTGTGAAGAATGAAGACATCACCAACATATAAGGGTAGGGAAGTAGGCTTGCCATCCTGGAAGAGTTCCCAGAAAACCCATTACCAGTAAGTGTAACTGGTAATTTTCTCTAGTCATCTTCCAGGACGGCACACCTGAGATGAGCAAGAAGTTTAGGCTTACCTTAGGGTGGGACCACCGCCTGTAGGACCTTCCTGCCAAATGCCAAGTCCTGAGGGGACAACAGCTCCACTCTGTAGTGCCTCAGAAACGTTTTATGGCTCGTCTATGTTGCTGCTTTGCAGATTTGATCAATCAAAGCACCTGCCCGCTCCGCCCAGGAGGTCGCCAGAGATCTAGTTGAGTGTGCCTTAAGGTGGACTGGTACCAGCTTACCCGAGAGCCTATAAGCTATCGCTATGGTCTGTTTGATCCACCTAGCTATTGTTGGTTTGGAGGCATGCAAACCCTTTATTTCGCCAGAAAAGGTGATCAGCAGATGGTTTGATCTCCTAAATTCTCTCACCCTTTCTAGATAGACAGCGCCTAACGTCTAAGCCCTTGTACACAAAATCGGACATTCTGACGGAAAATGTCTGATCGGACCGTGTTGTCGGATAATTTGACCGTGTGTGGGCTTCATCAGACTTTTTCAGTCGGAATGTCCGACCAACAAAGTTTGAGAGCTGGATATAAAAGTTTTCCCACAACATGATCCGATCGAACTTTGTCCGATCGTTTGTAGAGAATTCCGATCGGACAAAGTGCCACGCATGCTCAGATCAAATTCCTACACCAAAGCTATTGGCCACTAGCGTGAACGTAGGCCAGTCGTAACTAAATAACGTTACGAACGATCGGATTTTCTGACAACTTTGTCCGACTGTGTGTATGCGACACCAATTTCCGACAAAATCCGACGGATTTTGTTGTCGGAATGTCCGACTGTGTGTACAAGGGCTTAGAGGTGGAATCTTTCTTCCTTCTCATTCTTAGGACTCTGGCAGAAGGATGGAAGGATAATCTCCTGTGACCTGTGAAACCCAGAAGTCACTTTTGGCAAGTATAGAGCAGGGATATGCAATTAACAGACCTCCAGCTGTTGCAAAACTACAAGTCCCATCATGCTTTTGCCTCTGGGTGTCATGCTTGTGGCTGTCAGATTCTTGTTATGCCTCATGGGACTTGTAGTTCTGCAACAGCTGGAGGTCCACTAATTGCATATCCCTGATATAGAGGATCCTGTCTGAGGATTACCCTATCCTCCAGGACTCGCAAAAACGGCTCTTTAATCGTCAGCTTGTAGGTCGCCAATCCTTCTAGCTGTGGTAATAGCCAGAAGGAAGGGCGACTTAAATTAAAGAAATTTAAAGGAAACTTGAGCCACCTGTGGGAAACACAATCGATAACTCAGGGTCAAAGACCTTTAAACTCTTAGCAATTGCCGATGTGTATGTCTTATTGACAAGGCACTATATTCCTGGACGGGTCTTTTACTATCCCTCTTTTCACCTATAAGAAACTAACGGGATTACTTGCCTACCCTTACAGCTATTTTTATTGTGAAACCCTTCTGAAGTTTAACTCTGTTTTTTGAGGCTATATTATTATATACTTTCATGCTGAAAACCCTGTGCAACTGCCCAGGCTGTGTGGCACTTATTGTGCGTTAGCCTCCTGCTATTATGAAAACTGCTGCTCCTGAGGAAGCGTGATCCACACGCAACATGTCGAGCCTCTGATATACCCAGATGTAGACTTGGACACACAACTCATTTTATACTTACATCAGGCAGTGTTCTAAGGGCCGCTTCTGGCCTATGATAATGAGTGTGGCTATTATGTGATGTCATTTTCTATATGTACAGGGTATACTACTAATCAATTGTACTTTATATGTTATTGTAATAACTGTACTCCAATTTTCCTTTTTATATCTATTTTTAATAAAATAAGAAAAATATTTCCTTAGGTCTTGTTATTCGGATGCCTATAAAGTCCAATTCTTGTAGTAATTCAATTTCTAATCAAGCTATATTCGGGACGATAGCACCCCAAAACTAGTACTTTCATAGTGTCACCCTATGTTAAAGTACTGCTCTGAGAATTAAACTTTACTTTTAAACTCTGTTGTTGATTGTGTTTCCTGTCAGGTGAGACCAGTCATCTCTCAGGTGTGCCGTCCTGGAAGATGACTGGAGAAAATAATAATTTATGGACAAAAAATAGTTAAAGTTTCATGTGAATGTGGCAAATACAAATTAAGATGCCACTACTAAAAATGTATGAAAATACATTCCAAGTTACTTAAGTAGATGTGATATCTACAATGACAGGTACTAGCATCTTATTGGGAAAGGTTAACCCATCACCAGAATGTCAATAATTGACCCTATAGAATTTTTTTTTAAGTTTTTAATTTCTTAGGGGAAAAAAAACAAACTCAACCAGAGGTTTTTTTTTTCAGTAACGTGCTTAATATCTGCTGTATACATTAGTGAAAGGGGTCAACACCTTCATAAAGGGGAAGCCACATCCCTCGTCACCCTGAAAACCAGACTTCACACCGAGGAAATAATCACCGTTCAAGGTTTCTAGAGAATGGACACAAAGACCCCTTTGTAAGGCCACAGCACAGACTAAAAAAAAAGGAAGGAAAGGTTGAGGGGAAGAGTAGGGAATGACCTTGGCCTCTGAATCCCATCATCCTGAAGCTGCTCTAATCTGGGTCTGGATCGAGGATCTCCAGTCACATACTTGACCTATGGGTCCTAGACTCTCGAACATCCACATTTTATCATTCAAGATCGCTGTCATAACCCTAATCCTGGAAAGTTTGTGCTTGAGCTGTTTGAATGGCAAGTCAGCTGATCTCCAATCCAGTCATTAAATTGTCATCATACACTATATGGCCAAAAGTCTTAAGGCTGTCTGACATCACACCTGTGTGAGCTTGTAGGACCTCCCATACCACAACCTTCACCATTAATATAGAGAGTCCCCCATTTATGGCTCCTCCACTCCTCAGGGGGAGACTTTCCACAAGATTTTGGAGGGTGTCTGTGGGAATTTGTGCCCCTTTGTCCTCCCAGAATTCCACTCCCGCATGCTCCCTGGGGCGTGCAGTCGAGAGCATCCGTGACCGCCGGCTCATCGCGGCCATTTACCACGTGATCGCTCCGTCAAATGATGGAGTGATCACTTGTAAACAAACCGGTGATCGGTACAGTGGAGGGGGAAGAGATCGGTGTCAGCAGCGCTGTGGGCTGCATCTGCAGTGCCCACATCGCTGCTCACCGAAATTTAACCCCTCAATTCCCCGCCAATACTCTGCAATACCCGCCAATACTCTGCAATACTCTGCAGTACCCACCAGTACTCTGCAGTACAATTCCAGCCAATACTCTGCAATACCCTGTCAATACTCTGCAATACCTTGCCATAAATTGCCATACTCGGAGATACCCTGCAATACCCAGCCATAGACATCCCCTCCCACCGCCCTCCGGTGCTTCTACCAACTCGCCAATACGATCAAAGCCAGAATCTTTTTTTAAATTTTTTTTTATTTCAGGCTTCCCAGCTTAGAGGTGAGATGTGGGGTCTTATTGACCCCACATTTCACTGTGAAGAGGACCTGTCATGCCTATTCCTATTACAAGGGATGTGTACATTCCTTGTAATAGGAATAAAAGTGATCAAAAAAATTATTTTTGGGGAAAAAAAATGTCAAACTAAAATAAATAAAGTAAAATGAACAATAGAAAAAAATGTTTTTTAAAGCACCCCTGTCCCCATGTGCTCGCATGCAGAAGCGAACGCATACGTAAGTCCTGCCCACATATGAAAACAGTGTTCAAACTACACATGTGAGGTATCGCTGCGAACGTTAGAGCGAGAGCAATAATTCTAGCCCTAGACCTCCTCTGTAACTCAAAACATGTAGCCAGTAAAAAAAATTTAAAGCGTCGCCTATGGGGATTTTTAAGTAGCGACGTTTGGCGCCATTCCACGAGCGTGTGCAATTTTGAAGAGTGACATGTTAGGTATCTATTTACTCGGCGTAAGTTCATCTTTCACATTATGCAAAAATTGGGCTAACTTTACTGTGTTTTTTTTTTTTTAAGCACAAAACTTTTTTTTCCAAAAAAAAAGCATTCGAAAAATTGCTGCACAAATACCAACGACCACCATTGTATTCTCCAGGGTGTTTGCTAAAAAAACATATATAATGTTTTGGGGTTCTATGTAATTTTCTAGCAAATAAATTATGATTTTTACATGTAGGAGAGAAATGTCAGAATTGTCCTGGGTGCTCCAGAACGCCTGATGGCGCTCCCTGCATGTTGGGCCTCTGTATGTGGCCACGCTGTGTAAAAGTCTCACACATGTGGTATCGCCGTACTCGGGAGTAATAGCAGAATGTGTTTTGGGGTGTAATTTGTGGTATGCATATGCTGTGTGTGAGAAATAAACTGATAATATGACAATTTTGTGAAAAAAAAAGTAAAAAAAATCTTGATTTTGCAAAGAATTGTGGGAAAAAATGACAACTTCAAAAAACTCATCATGCCTCTTAGTAAATACCTTGGAATGTCTTCTTTCCAAAAAGGGGTCATTTGGGGGGTATTTGTACTTTTCTGGCATGTTAGGGTCTCAATTGAAATAGGCCGTCAGTACTTCAGGTGTGATCAATTTTCAGATATTGGCACCATAGCTTGTGGACTCTATAACTTTCACAAAGACCAAATAATATCCACCAATTTGTACTTATTTTTACCAAAGATATGTAGTAGTATAAATTTTGGCCAAAATTTATGAAGAAAAATTAATAATCTGCTAAATTTTATAACAGAAACGAAGAAAGGTACCAGTTACTTACCGGTAACTGTCTTTCTGGGAAATCTTCCAGGACGGCACACCTGAGAGATGAGAGGCTCCTCCCTACAGGAAACACAAATCAATCGACAGCTGTTTTAAGTCCCCACCCTTCCCCTTGATCCTCAGTTTGTAGAGAAGTAACTCCTGAACCAGGTTCACAAGGGAAATCATTCCTCATAGGTACTCACCTTCTAGTGTTCTAGAATTTTCCCTCCTCCAACGGGCGGGAAGTAGGCCTGCCGTCCTGGAAGATTTCCCAGTAAGACAGTTACCGGTAAGTAACTGGTACCTTTCTCAAGTCATCTTCCAGGACGGCACACCTGAGAGGATAAACAAGTACCTCAGGCCTACCTTAGGGTGGGGCCACTGCAAGACCCTCTTGGCGAACCTTGGTTCTGCAGTGAGCTTTACCTCCACTCCATACGCTCATATGCTTGATGAAGGCATCTTAGCTGGATCATGCGGCTGATCTGCAGGTCTGCTCCACAGATGTTCCTGCCTTTTCCGCTTCGGATGCAGTATCTAGGTGAAATGGGCTCTTAAAAATGGAATCAGAAAACATGTTAAACTTGTAGGTTAGCAATGTTGCCTATCTCACACATCTAACAACCATGGCCTATTGTGCCTGTAGGTGCTACTTAGAACCACTAAAAAGGTAAAGGTAAATAAGAGACCTGTGTAAGACAAGGACACTACATTAATCAATAAGAGGGCCTGTCTTAACACTACCCTGTTGAGGGAAATAAAACTGCAAAAAAGGGGGGGGGGGGGACAGACCCCCGACAGACAATTTTTTATTTTTTTTGTTCCTTTTTATCTTTTTGTCAGCAAAAGACTAAAGGGAAGCCTACTTAAGGGAAATAGATTAACAGAAGCTTGAACCCTGGGTTTAAGGCATGCCCAATCTATGTCCTTACTTACGCCTGAGAGCCTACTTCAGGAGATTAAAGTCCGTAGCAGGAGTAGACTACCCATATTGCTACGTCTAGTTTTGCTAAAAGGGCGAAATGAAGGCCATGCACCGAGCCGAAACCTATTCGATCGGGTATACATCTTTATACTTCATCCTCAGGCCCTAATACTCCTCTGAACAGAACTCTCCAAGTTCTTACTAAACAGGGCGATTCATTATCCCCTTTCTCCAGTGTCCCATAACCCTACAGGGCTTCAACCCTAGGAAATGGTTCTGGCATCCCTGAATGTAAGTGGTCAAGGTTTTCTGACATGTGGCACCTGCAGCCCGAACTCCTGGCCCCTCCATGGAAAAGAAGGCTGAAATACAAAAAGGTGATACATGTATTATTAATATCACAAATAAAAAGATCATAGATTGTGGGCACAGCACAATAGATTTAGACAGAAAGGACACAAGCATAGACAACAATGTTGTGTGCCTGAGTGTGACTAGCTAAACCAATATATCAAATATGGGAAGAGACCCAAATCTGAACCTCAATGTAGACAAACAGTCCTCACAGTCTGGTTTTCTGAAGTGCTGCCAAGACGTAAAGAAGATATATAAAGATAGAAAGACCCAAACTTCTATGTTGTGTATTTCTGACAAACCACCAAATACAGTTATAAGATTAATATGAACACCAACTCCCGTGTTGTGCATTTCTGCTATGCCACAGGGAAAAATATGGAACACAAGACAATCCTTTCTGTCATGCACTTCTGTAGTGTAGTTCAGATAGAACCAACACTGAGAAAGGACACAAGCAACCTGCAGCATTGTGTTTTTCTGAAACAGAAAGCACCAACAAGCTTCAATCTTGAGTATTTCTGCTGTGCAACAACATAAAAGCAGACACTGAGGAAAAAGACAGACAGCCTTTACAGCTGCAATCTTTCTGGTCTGCTGCAAAATAAAACAATAACGCCATGATGAGTATTCCTGCTGTGTAGCAAAACCTCAATCAGAAGTGACAGATAAGTTTAGGGTTCCCACACCCGTGCGACCCAACCTGTGACTTGGGACTGCAAGACGCATGAGAAGTCATATACTATGGCTTCCAATGGGTACCATTTGTGTCTGTGCGACACCAGCTGTCCCTGATTCCTGGATCCACAGACCTCAAGATTACACAGGTCGCAGGAAAAAAAATTGCAATTTTCAGGTCGAACAAGTAAGGGGTCCCCAATGCTGTGACTCCCTGGAGGATTGCAGCCAACAAACCCCTGCTGTGTATCCCTAAGATGCAGAAAGGTAGATCCATGAGAAACACTGCTCACTGCTGTGCCTGTTATACAAAATGATAAGGCAGTAAATATAGGACATACAGGACACAAACATTCAATCTTTGTGTATGTCTGATGTGTAGCAATATACCAATACTGAGCAGAGATGCCACCATCCTCAATGTGTCTCTCAGCTGAGCAGCAAAACCAAAATCAGAAAAAGACAAGCAATCTTCACTGCTGTGTCCTTTCTGATATGCAGCCAATAAGGCAGTATATGCAAGACATAAAGGACAGACAACCTTCAATCTTGTATATGTCTGATGTGCAACAATATAACAATTCTGAATAGAGATAGCACATCCATATTGAAGCGATTTGGCTTTGCGACTCAACATGTCAAATCGCATGGCTAAAATCAGCACAACACCACTTTGTGGTGCTACACGGATTACCAAAGGCAGTATATGTACTACACCTGGCAGGGGTTCAATTTGTATTTCTGCTATGTAGCCCAACAAATTCAAACCATCAATTTTCACTGCTGCCTTTCTGATAAGGCAGTAATACAGGACACAAAACCTCACAGACCTTAATGCTGTATATATCTGATGTGCAACAATAAAACACTATGAATACAGATAGCACATCCATATTGAAATGATTTGTCATGCGACTCAACATGTCAAATCGCATGTTTAAACTCGGCAGCCATTGCCGTTAATCGCACTGTCTGAATCAGCACAACGCCACGCAAATCAGGACCATCAGACTTCACTGCTGCCTTTCTGATAAGTAACCAAGGCAGTAAAACAGGACACAAAGTCCCACAGACAGACCTCAATCTTGTGTATGTCTTATGTGCAGCAATATAACCATTATGAGCAGAGATGTCACCAGACTCAATGATGTGCATTTCTGCTGTGCAGCACAAAACCAGAAAGTACAGACCGCCTTCACTGTTGTATTTTTCTGATCTGTAGCCAAACAAAGCAGTACCTTTAGTATATAAAGGACAGCAAACAAGCTTCAGTGTAGTACATTTCTGATGTACACCAATATAGCCCTTATAAGCAGAGATGTCACAAATCTCAATGTGTATTTCTGCTGTGCCACAAAAACATCCCAGCAAGGACAAACTTTCACTACTGATCTACTGGTGTGCAGCCAATAAGGAGTCATGGTCTATCCCTTTATGAAATAACCAACAGGCAATTTATTTCATAGGCATAGCCTGGGCTATAGATACTAAATCTCACCACCAGTGAAGGAACAAATCCTAAAATGGTTGGACACTCTACTATTAGTAGTTGTTGTCCTACCTTACCTGCATAGACTGAGCAAACGCTAGCCAGCTCATAACCAGGTGGTGCTGATTAGCAACTAAAGTCTCAATGAGCCCAGCCCTAGAGACCAATTTACGACAGCCTCTAGAAGAGGTGGTTACCAATTTAGCCTGGGGGGGGGGGGTAAATAGCTATTTGCAGGCTTCAAACAAGCAATTATGTAGCTCTTGCATAGAAAATCCTCAATTAAAAGGATTGTAGCCCAAACCAATAAAAAGTTTCTTCTTACCTCCTACACTATAATATAACCACAGTGTAAAGGTGGAGTGGGAGGTTGGAGCTTATGAAAGTTAACTATAGCAAGCAACCCCCAAATGGAGGATCTGTCACAAGGGAACCCCTACTGTGCCACACAGTAACTTGGTCCCTGCCCATCCTTGAATGTTAGGTCAGCTTTTAAACATCGTGAAGCAACTTCAGATTCCTAGCAGCTGGGTTAATAGGGCCGCTAACCTAGTGCACCTGCTGACCAGGGGAGCTTCTGAATCCACCAACCACTGCCCAATTAATAACTTGTTCAGTGGTATACCTGGCCTGTAAGTAACTTTGTATCTACCAGGTCCCCTCTGTATGCTATCATCCCTACTAATGTACCACAACTGGGCATGTAGGGAGAGGCTGGCAACCTACTGCTGCGATAACCACAGTGTGCTGTAAGAGGGAGCTGTGGCTGGTGGTTTTAGCAGTGGCGTCTGCGCTATTTGTATCCCGACCCCAGGTTCTGCATTGCACCAGTCAGTATATACACGGGGAAGGGGGAACAATGGCCTACCCACCTCTTTCTCATCTGAGGTGGTTTAGGCACACTCGTTCCTCTGCACCACCTGTCCACCATACAGCTTCTTTGATGTAAGAGGGAGCTGCAGCTGGTGTTTTTAGCAGAAGCTTAAGGGCTATTTGAATCCAGACCCCAGGTGAGATCTCAAATGCCCAGAAACCCTCTGGCTGGAATTGGGGATTTTGCAGCTAAATTCCCACAGCAAAAGGAAAGTACTCACCGTTGTCGTCTTCCTCTTTTTGCCACAGCCAGCGGGCTTGCTTTTCCATCCTTATGGTCCACACGCAAGGAGGATAGCCGTCAAAGTGCCCCCCCCAACTGCTGTCCCCATAGGGAGGTGCCAGGTTAGGGGCTGTGTCCTGCACTGTACCAGTCAGTCTATATACATGGGGGGGGGGGGGGGGCAATGCCTTCTATTCCTCATTCCCATCTTCCCATCTGAGGTGGTTAAGGCAGACATCCACCGTAGTAACTGGTGCCTCCTCGCTCTAGAGAAAGGAGGATGTGGGCGCCTGCTCCTACTGACTCTCAGCCTTCCCTCCTGGGTAAGAACGCCGCCGCCATTTTCCCGAAGTTTGAAAATGACGCGGGTGCTTGTTGCCACGCCCTCTCCGGTAGCCCACGCGAGCTACCGGGGACCCAGGAGTCGGGGACATGATCCCCCTGGAAAGAACCGCTGGCCAGCACCCCCGTCTGAACAGCCACCTGTACAGGTAAGGAGGGGAGACAGGATAATGGCCCCTGAAGTTCTGGGTACACCACTGTACCCAGGGTCCTTCAGCTCTCAGGGGGGCTCTTCCAATTTCTGCTGCCTCCCCTGAGGAAAAGATAGGGGAACCCCCCAGGAAGGACAAGAATATCCTACCAGACCCAGAGGCTTCCCAAGCTTGTGGTCCGGCTCCCAGGGGGAGACCACCAGCCCCAGGCTTCGGGTCATTTGGAAAAAAACACAGTTTTGCTGTGTAGGGAGAAACACAATCAAAAACTGAGGATCAAGGGGAAGGGTGGGGACTTAAAACAGCGGTCGATTGATTGTGTTTCCTGTAGGGAGGAGCCTCTCATCTCTCAAGTGTGCCGTCCTGGAAGATGACTTGAGAAAAATTGATTTTTTTACAGAATTTTTGGTCTTTTTTCTTTTATAGCACAATAAATAAAAAACCCAGCGGTGATTAAATACCACCAAAAGAAAGCTCTATTTGTGTGAAAAAAGGACAAAAATTTCATATAGGTCCAGTGTTGCATGACTGAGTAATTGTCATTCAAAATGTGAGAGCACCGAAAGCTGGAAATTGGTCTGGTTATTAAGGGTGTTTAAGTGCCCAGTGGTCAAGTGGTTAACGAAAGCCCCTACAATTCCACTTCTTCCTTCTGTGATCATATCTGAGGCATCACTTCTACGTGCCACGAGTATAAACAAAGACGGCTCTTTTTTTATATATAAAAAAAAGAGACCTGGCCCCGCAGAGCAGTGTAACTCAATGATGTCCAATAGATCAGTAGAGACGTCTGTGTGGGAAGTTCTTCTTATACAATGGGCACGGCGAGGACTAAGCATCTTCTATCAGTTGGTGCATTCACCTTCTATAGATTCCGGGGGAACATTTTCATTTCTTCCTCAAACATCCCACACATTCGCTTCATTGGTTTTATTCCACTGCTAATATATACTCAGCATTGACCTTGTATAGCGCTTTTCTCTCTGGTTACGCTAAGTATTGGAGATGGCATTGGCCAGGAATGGAACCCGGGTCAGCTGCTTGGAAGGCAGCTATGCTCACCACTGCACCACCAACACAAAGTAGCATGTCTTTGTAGTGTGAAAGGAAACCCATGCAAGCACAGGGATAACATACAAACTCCATGCAGATAGTGTCCTGGTCAGGATTTGAACCAAGGACCCCAGTGCTGCAAGGCTAACCACTAAGCCCCTGTGCTGCCCATATGTGGCATGTGTTCTCTAAGACTCGCCCCCCACTGAGCGGGGTACATCATTTATGTCCACTCAAAACACACTCAATCCAAACTTATCCTAATCTACAATATAAATATAACACACAACTTCACACAATATACACAATACTTATCCTAATCTATATATAACACTCCTATATATAAGTAATACACACACAAAGAATAACAGCCCCCCCCACAATATACGCACTTATCCCACACCTCCCAACAGTCCCGGATTAGCTGGGACTTTCCCGCATTTCTACCTCTCCCACAATCCCGGGGTATATAAGTTATGTCCACTCAACACATCTCCAGAAGAAATCCAAACTTAACCTAATCTACAATATATATATATATATATATATAGATAGATAGATAAAACATGCCAATAAGATCCAGGGGGTGGGTGTTCCTGGGGTGTGGATCTGAAGGATCTAGGACAGTTGGGGTGTGATTCCACAGCAGGAACACATTTCTGTGCCCTGGTGCCACATTGATTGGTGGATACGGTGGAAGGTGGGTGTTCCTGGAGGACATGGTCTATGGTGCCACATTGATTGGTGGGTGCGGTGGAAGGTGGGTGTTCCTGGAGGACATGGTCTATGGTGACACATTAATTGGTGGGTATGGTGGAAGGTGGGTGTTCCTGGAGGACATGGTCTATGGCAGGGATATGCAATTAGTGGACCTCCAGCTGTTGCAGAACTACAATTCCAATGAGGCATAGCAAGACTCTGACAGCCACAAGCATGACACCCAGAGGCATGATGGGACTTGTAGTTTTGCAACAGCTGGAGGTCCACTAATTGCATATCCCTGGTCTACGGTGACACCTCGATTGGTGGATATGGTGGAAGGTGGGTGTACCTGGAGGACATGATCAATGGTGCCACATTGATTGGTGGGTACAGTTGAAGGTGGGTTTTCCTGGAGGACATTATCTATGGTGACAAATTGATTGGTGGAAGGTGGGTGTTCCTGGAGGACATGGTCTATGGTGCCACATTGATTGATGGGTATGGTGGAAGGTGGGTGTTCCTGCAGGACATGGTCTATGGTGACACATTGATTGGTGGAAGTAGGTGTTCCTGGAGGACAAGGCTGTACATGGAGTGTAACGGTGTCCATGTGGAGTTTTGGGGGACTCAGTTCTTCTTGCACCAACTATACAAGCCCTATTGTGGTGGACGCATCCTATTGTATGGATTCCATTCTAATGGCGGCTGGGGGGGAAGCCTTGTAACTATGGAAACCAATTTACCAGAATGAGTTCTATATTATATCTCATAGACAGTGACCGCGCTGTCATACCCTACAATCCAACATCTCTATAGCTAATTGTTGTCACCAGGACAGGAAGTGAGAGAAAAGCTCTCTAATGGGGCCCCCGGAGTAAACAGTAAAAACCCGACAGGGGTTCTGACCCCCTCCCCCACTTTATCCAATATTAGAAGACACATTTGTGGAATAAAATACAATTTAGGGACGGCTTAGAGAATAACTGAAATGCAGCTGCTGGCTGTAAATGGGAATCCAAATATTTCATAGCCAGTACTATATATTCACCTGTAAGCCCTTGTACACACGGCCGGAAATTCCGACTGAAAATGTCCGATCGGACCGTGTTGTCGGATAATCCGAGCGTGTGTGCGCTCCATCGGACTTTTTCCATCGGAATGTCCGACCAACAAAGTTTGAGAGCTGGATCTCATATTTTCCGACAACATGATCTGATCTGACTTTTTCCGATTGTTTGTAGAGAATTACGATTTGACAAAGTGCCACGCATTCTCAGATCAAATTACGAGACCAAAGCTATTGGCTACTAGCCTGAACGTAGTTCCGTTCTAACGAACGAACGTCATCACATTTAGAACGATCGGATTTTCCGACAACTTTGTCCAACCGTATGTATGCAACACCAGTTTCTGAAAAAATCCAACGGATTTTGTGGTCGGAATGTCCGACCATGTGTACAAGGGCTTAGAAAAATCATATACACCTTATACCTGAAAATGATAAATGAACTAACTATATACAAAAGTACAAGACGTCTACTTCTATACGTTGTGGTTGAACCTTTTATTCCTCCGGTAAGGCCAGCCATACATTATACAATCTTCCTATAGGTTTTCCAAAACTGTATAGTATGAGGTCCCACCTAAACACTTTCCATGTGTACGCAGGCCGGCCGGCCTTTCTACTACATAGATGGCGGTCAGTCTAAAGGGAATTGTAAAATGTATGGCCAGCCGAATAGTGATTCAGCATGGGCGGACTCTGTTCTCTAAGGCCCGCCCCCACAGAGCAGTGTAACTCAATGATGTCCAATAGATCAGTAGAGACGTGCATCAGTGTCAGGATGGGGGGTGTTGGTGTAATATTCCTGCTGGGGGGACATCGGTGTCAGGATGGGGGGGTGACGGTGTAATATTCCTGCTGGGGGACGTCAGTGTCCGGATGGGCAGGTGTCAGTGTAATATTCCTGCTGGGGGGACGTCAGTGTCAGGATGGGGGATATTGGTGTAATATTCCTGCTGGGGGACGTCAGTGTCAGGATGGGGGGGTGTCAGTGTAATATTCCTACCGGGGGAACGTCAGTGTGAGGATGGGGGAGGTGTTGGTGTAATATTCCTGCAGGGGGGACGTCAGTGTCAGGATGGGGGTGGGTGTCGGTGTAATATTCCTGCCGGGGCGACGTCAGTGTCAGGATGGGGGGTGTTGGTGTAATATTCCTGCTGGGGGGACGTCAATGCGGGAAGTTCTTCTCATACGATGGACACGGCGAGGACTAAGCGTCTTCTATCAGTTGGTGTGTTCACCTTCTATAGATTCCGGGGGAACATTTTCTTCCTCAAACATTCCACACATTTGCTTCATTGGTTTAATTCTACTGCTAATATATACTCAGCATTGAACTTGTATAGCTCTTTTCTATCTGAGGACTCCCAAGTATTGAAGAGGGCATTGGCCGGGGATCGAACCCGGGGTCAGCTGCTTGGAAGGCAGCTATGCTCACCACTGCACCACCAACGCAAAATAGCATGTCTTTGTAGTGTGGGATGAAACCGGAGTACCCGGAGGAAACCCACGCAAGCACAGGGAGAACATGCAAACTCCATGCAGATAGTGTCCTGGTCAGGATTTGAACCATGGACCCCAGTGCTGCAAGGCTCACCGCTAAGCCTCTATGCTGCCCATATGCGGCCTCTGTTCTCGAAGGCCCACCCCCGCTGAGCGGGGTACATCATTTATGTCCACTCAAAGCACACTCAATCCAAACTTATCCTAATCTACAATATAAATATAACACACAACTTCACACAATATACACAATACTTATCCTAATCTATATATAACACTCCTATATATAAGTAATACACACACAAAGAATAACAGCCCCCCCCCACAATATACGCACTTATCCCACACCTCCCAACAGTCCCGGATTAGCTGGGACTTTCCCGCATTTCTACCTCTCCCACAATCCCGTGGTACAAGGTTTTTGTCCCGCATGTCTGCATCAGTTAATGATCATATAGTAGCTTCCAGCGCATCCAGCACAGCTTGTGATTGGCGAGCAAACCCGCTGGGTGTGGCCTGTGTATCAGTAGAGAGAGAGTGCAGCTGTCAAATTCAACCTGTGATGTCGGGGATGGGCGGGGACTGCTACCCAGACCCGCCCCTTTGTCAGGCACCCAGCGTATAGGGAAAAAGATGCCCAGGTGTAATATGAATTGCACCTTCACATACTGTACCCGGGGTTTTCTGCACTCACAGCGCGGCTTCTGTACACAGAAGTGACATCTCTCCCGCTGCAGCCTCCCTGCTCTGCACTCACACCCGGGACAAGTACTGGTCTGGCCCAGTGCAGTGTGTTCAAGGGGAGGAAGGGGGGTGAGCGGCACCGTTATCCTCATCTACTTCCTGCTCAGGGTAGTTTTGGAGGTGGAGAAATGAGAGGGGTGTGCACCGACTTAGTGCACCGAGAAAGAGGACGGAGCTGTGATAGAGCCAGCTACAGAAAGGGGACCGTGTGGAGGAGGGGAAAGCTTTGGGTGAGGGGAGGGCAGAGGACAGGGGTGTGTGCATCTCTGTATGTCAGTATAGACTTTTATTTATTCAAAAGACAAGTTCCATGACATCAGAAAAAGACAAAACACCCCCCCCCCCCCCAAACCAGACATTCCCTGAAATCACAGGACCCCCCCCCTCCCCCAAACCAGACATTCCCTGAAAGCACAGGACCCCCCCAAACCAGACATTCCCTGAAAGCACAGGACCCCCCAAACCAGACATTCCCTGAAATCACAGGACCCCCCCCCCCCAAACCAGACATTCCCTGAAATCACAGGATTCCCCCCCCCCCCGAACCAGACATTCCCTGAAAGCACAGGACCCCCCCAAACCAGACATTCCCTGAAATCACAGGACCCCCCCCCCCCCCAACCAGACATTCCCTAAAATCACAGGACCCCCCTCCCAAACCAGACATTCCCTGAAAGCACAGGGATCCCCCAAACCAGACATTTCCTGAAATCACAGGACCCCCCCAAACCAGACATTCCCTGAAATCACAGGACCCCCAAAAACCAGACATTCCCTGAAAGCACAGGGGACCCCCCAAACCAGACATTCCCTGATATCACAGGACCCCCCAAACCAGACATTCCCTGAAAGCACAGGATCCCCCCCCCCCAAACCAGACATTCCCTGAAAGCACAGGACCCCCCAAACCAGACATTCCCTGAAATCACAAGACCCCCCCAAACCAGACATTCCCTGAAATCACAGGATTCCCCCCCCCGGACCAGACATTCCCTGAAAGCACAGGACCCCCCCAAACCAGACATTCCCTGAAATCACAGGACCCCCCCCCAACCAGACATTCCCTAAAATCACAGGACCCCCCTCCCAAACCAGACATTCCCTGAAAGCACAGGACCCCCCAAACCAGACATTCCCTGAAATCACAGGACCCCCCCCCCCAAACCAGACATTCCCTGAAATCACAGGATTCCCCCCCCCCCGAACCAGACATTCCCTGAAAGCACAGGACCCCCCCAAACCAGACATTCCCTGAAATCACAGGACCCCCCCCCCCCAACCAGACATTCCCTAAAATCACAGGACCCCCCTCCCAAACCAGACATTCCCTGAAAGCACAGGGATCCCCCAAACCAGACATTTCCTGAAATCACAGGACCCCCCCAAACCAGACATTCCCCTGAAATCACAGGACCCCCAAAAACCAGACATTCCCTGAAAGCACAGGGACCCCCCCAAACCAGACATTCCCTGATATCACAGGACCCCCAAACCAGACATTCCCTGAAAGCACAGGATCCCCCCCCCCCCAAACCAGACATTCCCTGAAAGCACAGGACCCCCCAAACCAGACATTCCCCGAAAGCACAGGGATCCCCCCAAACCAGACATTTCCTGAAATCATAGGACCCCCCAAACCAGACATTCCCTGAAATCACAGGACCCCCAAAAACCAGACATTCCCTGAAAGCACAGGGACCCCCCCCCAAACCAGACATTCCCTGAAATCACAGGACCCCCCAAACCAGACATTCTCTGAAAGCACAGGGACCCCCCAAACCAGACATTTCCTGAAATCACAGGACCCCCCCCCCAACTAGACATTCCCTGAAATCACGGGACCCCCCTCAAACCAGACATTCCCTGAAATCACAGGACCCCCCCCCAACCAGACATTCCCTAAAATCACAGGACCCCCCCCCCCCCAACCAGACATTCCTGAAATCACAGGACCTCCCCAAACCAGACATTTCCTGAAAGCACAGGACCCCCCCCCCCCAAGCCAGGCATTCCCTGAAAGCACAGGACCCCCCCTCCCCCCAACCAGATATTTCCTGAAAGCATAGGACCCCCCCCCTCCCCCAAAAAAAAAAACATTCCCTGAAAGCACAGGACCAGGAGAATTAAAAAGGAAGCGCTGCTGATTTTTAACCACTCCCATACTGAGCCAATTCTGGAATTCCTCTACGACATGTAAAAATCATCATTTTTTAAATCTATTTTTTGCTAGAAAATTACTCAGAACCCCCAAACATTATATATATATTAGCAGAGACCCTAAGGAATAAAATGGATATTGTTGCTATTTGTTATGTCACACTATAAAAAAACAATATTTACCCCATTTTTTTATAATGTGAAAGATGATATTATGCCAAATAAATAGATACCCAACATGTCATTGATGGGGCAAACTTCAGTATTTAAAAATCTCCATAATTTTCTTTCTACAGGTTACCAGTTTAGAGTTACAGAAGAGGTTTAGCTCTAGAATTATCCCTCTCGCTCTGACGTTCACAGCGATACCTCACTTGTGTGGTTCCAGTGTCATGTACGTCATCTGCAGGGGCCCCCCCCCTGGGTCTAGGGGGCAATTAAAAAAGTTTTATTAGTATTATTTATTATAATTTTTCTTTATTTTTTACACTGTACTAATTGTGTATAAATGGTGCTCTTATTCACACCATTATAATACGTGAATAACGTCTCTTCATAACATAACTTATGCAGATATTTAAATCCAAAATCAAATAAATGTTATATTATCCACTTCAGCTCCGGAAGATCCCCCCCCCCCCCCTTCATGACCAGGTAATTTTGTTTATGATGTGGCGCTGCATTACTGTAACTAATAATTGTGCGGTCGTGCGACATTGTACACAAATAAAATTGATGTCCTTTTTTCCCCCCACAAATAAAGATTACTTTTGGTGGGATTCGGATCACCTCTGCGGTTTTTATTTTTTGCGCTATAAACAAAAAAAGGCCCAAAAAATTTGTAAAAAAACCCCCTAATATATCTTTTACTTTCTGCTATAAAACATCCAATCAAAAATGTAAAATATAAAATTTCTTCATCAATTTAGGCCAATATGTTATTCTGCTACATGTTTTTGGGCACAGTCATATGGGACCTGGCTTTGTACACGGGGGAGGGGGGGCACAGTCATGTCTTTATGGAGCTGGCTTTGTACACGGGGGGGGGGGGGGGCACAGTCATGTCTTTATGGAGCTGGCTTTGTACATGGGGGGCACAGTCATGTCTTTATGGAGCTGGCTTTGTACGGGGGGGGGGGCACAGTCATGTCTTTATGCAGCTGGCTTTGTATGGGGGGGGGGGGCACAGTCATGTCTTTATGGAGCTGGCTTTTTACACGGGGGGGCACAGTCATGTCTTTATGGAGCTGGATGTGTACATGGGGGGGGGGCACAGTCATGTCTTTATGGAGCTGTCTTTGTACATGGGGGGCACAGTCATGTCTTTATGGGAGGTGGCTTTGTACATGGGGGGGCACAGTCATGTCTTTATGGAGCTGGCTTTGTACATGGGAGGGGGGCACAGTCATGTCTTTATGGAGCTGGCTTTGTACATGGGAAGGGGCACAGTCATGTCTTTATGGAGATGGGCTTTGTACATGGGGGGGGGGTGTGGGCACAGTCATGTCTTTATGGAGCTGGCTTTGTACATG